>NC_063162.1:44111168-44428296 GCF_023159225.1 Perognathus longimembris pacificus
AGTTTTTAATCACTTCTGGGGGAATTAAAAACTAAGTCAATCCTAAATGTTTCTGGTACAGAAGAACTTTTCCTTTTCTCTTTTTCTCATTTTTATTCTCTCTCCCTTCCTTTTTGCTTTCTTCTTTCTCTTTGTTTCTTAAAACAAATGTTGGGAATGCTATATAGAAGTGAGACTAGAGCCTGGGTGTTGTTAAAAAAAAAAAAAATCTATCTGTGGGCTGAGGATATGGCCTAGTGGCAAGAGTGCTTGCCTTGTATACATGAGGCCCTGGGATCGATTCCCCAGCACCACATATACAGAAAACGGCCAGAAGTGGCGCTGTGGCTCAAGTGGCAGAGTGCTAGCCTTGAGCAAAAAGAAGCCAGCGACAGTGCTCAGGCCCTGAGTTCAAGGCCCAGGACTAGCCAAAAAAAAAAAAAATATATATATATATATATATATATATATATATATATATCTGTGAATTTATTGTTAAGGTAAATATCCAGGATTTGGGGTATAGTCCATCACAGAAAATACCCAAAAATTTTAATGAGGAAAGTTGATTTATTTTTGCCAGTCTTGGGGCTTGAATTTAGAGCCTGGGCACTGCCCTTGAGCATTTTCACTTAAAGCTAGCTCTGGATCACTTGAACCACAGCTCTACTTCTGGCTTTCCTGCTTCTTACTAGGAAATACAAGTCTCACAGACTGCTGTGGGGGCTGGCTTCCAACCTGGATCCTCAGATCTCACAGCCTCCTGACCTAGGATTACAGGCGTGAGCCACCAGTGCCCAGCAATGACGAAAGTTTTTTAACATAAAGTTGAGATAATAATATAATAAACACCACTCTCTATATACAATCCCGAGTCAACAATTGATGTTTTGGAAGTACAAGGTATCATCTTTGAGTTAAAACAGTTCAACAGTGAGAATATTCCACATGATCCTGCCATTATTAGAGTTCCCTACGATTATTTAATTCCCAGTCTAAGATTTTCCCAGTTGTCCCACAAATGAAACAAGTTTGATCCTGTAGGACAACTCCTCAAATTCTGGTTCTGGGAATTATAAATCCAGCCTGGGAAAAGAGCTAGGCAAACCAGTCAGTATAATCAACTGATTTGATAAAGATCTCTATGAAGACTGTAATGGAAGGAATGTTCAGTTTTATCTGTGTGAGGCTGGTTAAGAAATTCCTTGGTCACATTTTGTCCTGTTCTGGAAAAACGAACAGGTGATTTGGAGGGCAGAGTAGGTGAGCTAGGATTGAATGACCAAAGGGCATTTTAGGTTGAAGTTGCTACTTGCTACAAAGCTACTTAAAATAGCCTGCAGAAAGTATTCAGTCAGACTGGGGGTGCGTCTGGTGTCAGGTACAGTGAGCATCAGAGATACTGTTGTTGTGCCAAGTCGCAAGACGACCACCAAGAAGGCCACCGAGATTCAGACGTTCCGAAGTGCAAAAGCAAGGCAAGGCTTTATTCAAGCGAGCTGCAACTCGGGCCACGTCCTACCCACTGACACAGTGGAGGTTAGGAGGAAGCCCCGAGCTGCGATTACACAGAGCTTATAAAGGCAAAAACAAAGTTACAGCATCAGGTGATCAAGCAAGATTAGGACACAGGTACAAATCTGATTGGCTCAGGGCTCGAGGCACAGGGCTCGAGACATTCTGGGGGCAGTTAGAGTTAAGCATTCCCAGCGGTTAGAGTTCTTGGCCGGCTGGGCCCTAATAAGCTTGCCCTGGGTCTGCTCACAGGGCCTGCTTATCTCAGGTTCACGTGGTAAAGTGGGGTTCGCGTGGTAAAGTGGGGCCTGACTTCAAAGTCTGGCACTTCATTTCCCCTTTTTTTCTTTGGTACCTTGGGAGCCAATCATGGCTCCATTCTGTCCATTTCAATGGCTTGCCTGTCTAGGGGATGATATAGAGATAAGGCATGGCCCAAAGTAGTAACCAAAGGGCCTGTCACCATTTCTCACAAGTACAGTCTCTGTACCTCTCTTTTGCATGCCTCTAGTTTATCCTGCCTCATCTTCCCAAAAACAACTCTGGTCCCTCGGTTTTAAAGGGGGGCTGAGGGGTGAAGATCATCCATCTTCTGTAACTTCTTCAGGCTGACTCAGGGGCGTTGACCTTACCTAGCCAGAAACCTATAACCTTAGTCTACTTTACCAAGGGACTGCACACATCAAACTGGACAGGACTCTTGCTCATCACACTCGGGAAGTCGCTTATTCAGGTTCGGGTCCACGTGATCTGGCACATCCCAGTTGCCTGTGGCCAGATCACATAAGTCTACTAGTAAGTCTGGCCACCAGGTTCCTAAGGGGGCTTCCTTAGTTGCTAAAATAAGGGGGTCACCCCACTTTGGAGTGAGCTGCCAAAATAATTGGAAAGGCTGGTGAGGGTTAACATCAACATTAGCCAGGGTAGCAAGGAAAGAAGGCAAAAAGAAAATTATAACAATATTCAGTCTAACTTTCTTTTCTTGAGGCAAAGGCGAAGCGGCTGAGTCGGGTGCATGGAGACCTCCCATGTTCCACCACGGTAGTCGTCATCCAGGGCAAAGGGGTCAGCTGGCCTGGCATGGGAGCAATGGACCCGTGGCGATGCCGTCTACCTTAGTCAGTAGCACTACGTAGGGTCCCTTCTACCGTGGTTCTAAGGATTTGGAGTTATGCCTCCAGACGAATACCCAGTCCCCTGGTCTGAATAAATGGGGGGTAGGGACAGAAGCAGTCATATAATGCCTTAAGTTGGGGCCACATATTCTTGTGCACGAGCTGCAAGTAATCAAGTTTACACAAAAATTCAGTATCATCCAAATCAGCAAGCAATTCAGTCTGAAGGCTAGGGATAATGGGCTGAGGGGTACCCGTACATTATTTCAAAAGAAGCCAAGCTGATAGGGAGAATTTCTTACTCTAAGCAGAGCAAAAGGAAGGAGTGACACCCAGTCTGCGCCAGTCTCTAAGGCCAATTTAGTTAAGGTCTCTTTTAGAGTCCGATTCATTCTCTCTACCTGTCCTGAACTCAGGGGTCTATAAGCACACAATGCAATTTCCAATCCATCCCCAGTGCAGCGGCTATTCCCTGACTTACTTTTGAGATGAAGGCCAGTCCGTTGTCCGACCCAATGGTGGATGGGATAGGGTAGGATTTCTTCCAAGATCCTCTTAGCCACTACATTCGCGGTCTCATGCTTTGTTGGATAAGCTTCAACCATCCTGAAAAGGTGTCTACAAAAACTAGCAAATATTTGTATCCAAATCTTCCAGGTTTAATTTCTGTGAAATCTACTTCCCAATACATGCCTGGCCTATCCCCACGGAGGCGAGTTCCTTTAGTAACTTGATTGGGGGCATTGGTGAGCTGACAGGCCTTACCATTTTTAACAATATCGTCAATAAGTTGATCTCCTTGTCTAATTTTCACTTTGGAGTGTCAGAGCAAGTCCTGCATTCTTCAGGTTCCCATGTGAGAGGCTTAGTGGATTCTCTTAAGGATCCCCTTACCCAGCCCTTGTGGCAAGATAAGTTTCCCTTCACAAGTTTTCCACCAATCATTGTTTCCTTCTCTATCTGGGGTTGTGTGGGCCATGGGAATTTTCTTTATCCACTCCAAGTCTTCTTGGGAATACTGGGGCACAGGAGGCGAAGCTTGTGGCCCTGGGTCTACTAGAGTCAATACCTGTGTTCATATAGAAGCTTGACCATCTCAGCAAACCCAGGTATCCACAGCCGGCAAAAGCCTACTGTTCCCAGGAACTCTGACTTGTCTGGCTGACTTAGGCACAGGGATTTTTAGCACAGTCACTTTACGTGTATCCAACAGCCAATGCTTGCCCTCTTTTAATATGAAGCCAAGATAGGTGACTTCAGGTTTACAAATTTGTGCCTTTTAACATTCTAGTTTGTAAAAGCTTTTTCCTGACTGGCTGGGGAACTGATCTCTGATGACCTAAAAATATTACCTTTGCAGGCTTTTAACAGATCTCAATAAGGACACAATCTCAGGTCTACAAGCTTTCCTGAACAGATGTATCAGCTTAAAATTCTCACTGCCAGTCAGAGCTTTGAGTAGATGCAGGGGGTTGAGATTTTAAACTATCCTCTCATTTGACAAACTTACCCTTACTACACATTAATGAGAAACATTGGCCCATTTTGCCATTTCTTCCTCCATACATAGAGTTAATGAGAGTTTACTTCTATCCCCATTAGTTTTATATATATATATATATATATATATATATATATATATATATATATCTCCTTTTAAGTCCAAATTTCTGACACTTAGGTCTGATTTTTTTTAACTATAGTTCCTCTTTAAAACAATGCAATAATCCTTTAAAGCATTTGGTAATGCCCAAACTTGATGACCATTTGAATTTAAACTTAAACTCACTCAATTTTACATCATACTAACAGTCTTGAACATGTTCACACTCACGCATACACACACACATACACATTCAAAAGATCTTAAATCGCGCAGAATAAGCATCAGCCGTACATTTTCCAGTGGCAAGAGGTATTTTGTCAATCTTACTCCTGCAACACCCAAATTTTAAGACAAAAACCTTCAACAAATGATTTTAGCATTCTTCAGCCTCATTTTCCAGGGCTTGATAGTTTTAGTAAAACATTTTTAGTCTGCTTAAGAAGGCTGGGTGGGGGGCTGGGAATATGGCCTAGTGGCAAGAGTGCTTGCCTCCTACACATGAAGCTCTCGGTTCGATTCCCCAGCACCACATATATGGAAAACGGCCAGAAGGGGCGCCGTGGCTCAGGTGGCAGAGTGCTAGCCTTGAGCTGGAAGAAGCCAGGGAAGTTGCTCAGGCCCTGAGTCCAAGGCCCAGGACTGGCCAAAAAAAAAAAGAAGGCCGGGTGGGGGTCCCCCCAGAGTTCTTTTTTTTTTTTTTGCAGACACTCACACTGATTGTGAGCTGTCGCCTGTACGTCTCATGCAGGTTTGACACAAGAGACTGTTAGACTTACAAACACAGACAACAGCGCTGCACGGTGGGGTCACTCCCCACCTCCTGCGGTTGGCTTGGGCTGGCCCCGTGTCTGCCCCTCTCGGCGACGGCTGCCGGTCAGGACTCAGGGCCAACGCCTCCGTTCCCTGGGCTGCCGGCAGCAGGACTGGTCGGGACCCTCCAGAGCAGAGGGCACAGCTGAAACATTTTAAGAAAGGCTGAACCCAAGCTGGAGTGTCCCTGTCAACTAGTTCCCTCCAGGTGTCTGAGCTATCTCCTTGACCTCCCTCCAGTGAGCTAGGGTCAAATCTAGGGGGCTAGATGGATGTCCCCAAGATAGAACATTACCCATAGTTCTGATCAGGTGTTTAGTTCAAAAGGCTATAAAAAAACAAACAATACAACACACAGGCCTGAGAATAAGAAAAGCTATGTGTCGGAGATCTCCTAGGTTGGCCCACAAGCCTCCTCCTGCAAGCTAAGCAGCAGGAACAGACCTAAGTTGGCCCACAATCTCCCGCAAGGGTGCAGGAGGAGTGGACCCAAGTGGACTCAGGTAAGGGTGGAGAGTCTGGGGCGTCCCCCCAGTCTCCCCAGGATTGCTGAGTAAGCGCGTCCGCTTCGACAACCCCTTCAAGAACTAAGCAAAAGCAAAATAGACAAACAGACAGACAAATTACAGGACAAGACAAATGAACAGCGCTGTTTCCTTATCTTAGGAGTCTGGGGTCTTAGGGGTCTCTGGGGCGATCCCAGACGAAACCCCAAATGTGCCAAGTCGCGAGACCACCACCAAGAAGGCCACTGAGACTCAGACGTTCTGAAATGCAAAGCAAGGCAAGGCTTTATTCAAGCGAGCTGCAACTCGGGCCACGTCCTACCCACTGACACAGCGGAGGTTAGGAGGAAGCCCCAAGCTGCGATTACACAGAGCTTATAAAGGCAAAAACAAAGTTACAGCATCAGGTGTTCAAGCAAGCAAGATTAGGACACAGGTACAAATCTGATAGGGCTCGAGGCATTCTAGGGGTGGTTAGAGTTAAGCATTCCCAGCGGTTAGAGTTCTTGACCGGCTGGGCCCTAATAAGCTTGCCCTGGGTCTGCTCACAGGGCCTGCTTATCTCAGGTTCACGTGGTAAAGTGGGGTTTGCGTGGTAAGGTGGGGCCTGACTTCAAAGTCTGGCACTTCACTGTAAGATTTGGACCAAGTCAGAATTGAAGGGATTGCTTACTTGCTGGACTGAAAGTGTGAATTTTGTTCTAGGGATTTTTGTGATTCCCAAATTCCCTTACCTGGCCATTTTTTTTTACCCTTTATAGTGTTATTTATTTTATTTTATTTTATTTTATTTATTTATTTTTTCCAGTCCTAGGCCTTGGACTCAGGGCCTGAGCACTGTCCCTGGCTTCTTTTTGCTCAAGGCTAGCACCCTGCCACTTGAGCCGCAGCGCCACTTCTGGCCGTTTTCTGTATATGTGGTGCTGGGGAATCGAACCCAGGGCCTCATGTATACGAGGCAAGCTCTCTTGCCACTGGGCCATATCCCCAGCCCCACCTCCTTTATCCCCCCCCCACTTTATAGTGTTATTATCCCAGATCAAAGGGAAACTTGAAGAGCTAACTAAAATCTACCCAGGTGAACTGATGGTTAGTCTTTTTTTGTTTGTCCTGGGGCTTGAACTCAAGGCATGGGCACTGTCCCTGAGTTTCTTTTACTTAAGGCTAGCACTTTACCACTTGAGCCACAGCTTTACTTCCTGTTTTCTGGTGGATAACTGAAAATAAAAATCTCATGCAATTTCCTGCCCAGGCTAGTTTTTGAACCATGATTCAGATCTCAGCTCCTAAGTAGCTAGGATTACAGGCTTGAGCCACTGGCCCTTGGCTTCCTTTATTTTTAATTTAAAAAATCTATTTGTGAATTTATTGTTAAGATAAATATCCATGTTCTAGGGCATAGTTCAGTCATAGAACGTGTCCTTAGTATTCCCAAGGCTGTCAGTTGTAGGATCCTAGCACATATTAGTCGATGGTAATTAAAGTCTTTAGTTGTAAGTGGTTTATTTCCCTGTGGTAGAAGCTAAGTACTCCTGAAAAGTTTTGTTTTCTTCAGATGAAAGACTTGAGTTTGATATGGCCTACGAGGAAGGAGTCAAGAGGGGAAGATTTATAGAAATTTAAAGTTTGGCTCTGGAAAGCTCTCTGATTCTTTTTTCCTGTTAGGAATATGTAAACACCTGTACATGTAATCATTGGTCAAGTAGATGATAAATGAAGGCTAAATTTTCACTAATCTTAGAACTTAGGTTCTTAGAGAGATGAGACAGAAACAGGTAGTTTTCTTTCTTTCTTTATTGCCAGTCCTGTCCCTGGCTTCTTTTTGGTCAAGGCTAGCACTCTGCCTCTTGATCCACAACATCACTTCCAGCTTTTTCTGCTTATGTGTTGCTGAGGAATCGAACCCAGGACTTTATGCATGCTAGACTAGCACTCTACTACTAAGCCACATTTCTAGCCTCCAGTTTTCTATTTAAGAGGAAGTACTAGAGAAACCAACTGGAGACTCAAGACTACCAGGGCAGTCTGGAAGGTCCCTGCCTTTTTTTTTTTTTTTTTTTTTTCTTTTTGTGGCTACTGGGATGTGCTAATTGTCTGTTGACTGGTCCTTGAACGTTATCTTTGACTCTGGGGAAGAATTCCGGATACACTGGCTTAAAACTGACAAATCCCGTATTTTGTTGTTGTTTTGTGTTTGTTTATTTTTCTCTCCCCAAGAAGGATTTTGCTAGAGGATAAATCTGAATCTTGAGAAACATTTAAACTATTTTTTGCCCAGCACGGTACTGAATGTTGAAGTTGGAGATCTCAGTTGTTGTCAGTCTAGGCTGCTGAACTGGCCCTGCCTCAACAAACAAACCAACAAGCAAAACTGATGTTTGTAACCTGAGGGGCGGGTGTGTGAAGGTTGGTGCTCGCCTGTCTTTGGCTATTAACCTTGAACTTGAGTGGGATTGCCCTTGCTAAGGCCTGGGCTTCATATGTGCTCTGGTGGAGCAGACGCACCTACAGAAAGGATTCAAGATGTTAAAGTAAAAACCCCTGAGAAACTGAGGCCAAGTTTACAGAAACAATATTTAAGCTATGATTGCTCAGGGACTGGGCGAGGTCCCTGAGTTTTCTTGCCCCAGGCTAGTGCTCCACCAGTAGATCCACTGCTCCACTTCTGTGTGTGTGGTTAATTGGAGATAAGAATCTCTTGGTCTTTCCTGCCCAAGCTGGCTTCCAACATGGATCCTCAGATCTCAGCCTCCTGACTAACTGTAATTACAGGCTGCAGCCACCCGAGCCAGGCTACAACTTTTGACTCAAACCTCAATTTACATTTTCTTTCTGAAATTAACTTGGAGGATTCCAATCCCTCCCTCTATTACCATCTATCTCCTTTTACCCACCTTTACTCCACCCCTGAGTTAAAAAATAATTGGTCTGAATTCTGAGACCCTGTGGCTAGATGAGGGAGGAGTTATGTTGAGGGTTACAAAAGAAAGATTAGAACAAAACCACACTTGTCTGTGGCGTTGTCTGTGGCGGACTCTGGAGGTTGAGAGCCATCTGGCCTCGGGGAGCTGGACATGGTGAGTATCTATACTTCCCTTGATGTTAATTTTTTGTGGGTTTGAGATCTGACCAAGATGTCAGGCTAGGCAAGTTTATGGCTATCAGGACAACCAAACCTTACACTATAGATATTGCTAGAAAGTTACTGGAAAACACGATGCTGCTGTAGAGATCGGCTCAGAAAGAGTTTTGTTGTCCCTGGTTTTGTCGTAAATGTTTTACAATTCTTATGTAGAATCCATTGTTCTATGGTGTGTGTGTGTGTGTGTGTGCGCGCGTGCGCGCGTGTGCGTGCGAGCACACGCGCGCGTCCCCGTGCCCAACCATCCATCCTGGGGCTTGAATTCAGGGCCTGTGCACTGTCCCAGAGCTTTTGTGCTCAAGGCTAATGCTCTACCACCTTGAGCCACGGCTCCATTTCTGGTTTTCTGTTTTCTTTTTGTTTTTTGGTAGTTGATTGTTCAGAATTTCAGATACCTGGAGCTTGAACCCAGGGCCTGGTTCTATCCTTGAGCTTCTTTTGTTCAAGGCTAGCTCTCTACCACTTGAGCCACCACAGAGCCACTTCCACTTCCGGCTTTTTTGAATAGTTTATTGGAGATAAGTCTCATGGACTTTCCTGCCCAAACTGGCTTTGGGCCACAATCCTCAGTTCTCAGCCTTGTGAGTAGCTAGAATTACAGGAGTGAGCCACCTGCACAGGGCTTCTCCAGTTCCCTCTTGCTTTTCCTCCCTCCCTCTCCAGCAGCACTTGGCCCTAGCTTTATTTTTGGTGCAGGATTTAGAATTGAATTCAGGGCTGGGCCAATAATCTCCATAGCATTCCCTTCTCATGGAAGGGAGGGGATCAGTCCTCCCTCCCTTCCTTTCATTTGTTCTTTCCTCCCTCCCTCCCTCTCTCCCTCCCTTCCTCCCATCATTCCTAGGGCTTGAATTTAGAGCCTGGGCACTATGACTGAGCTTTTTTGCTCAAGACCAGGACTCTACCACTTGGGCCTCAGCTCCACTTCCACGTTTCTGTTGGTTAGAGAGATGAGGATGAGGACTTTCCCACCCAGGCTGGCTTCATATTCATTCAAACCTCACATCTCAGACTCCTGAGTAGCTAGGATTCTAAGTGAGAGCTACTTTAACTTTTGGTGCTGGGGATAGAACTCAGAGCCAAATAGGCTAGGTAAGTACCCTACTCTGAGTTTCATTCTCAGCCCAAACTTTGGTTTAATTTTGAAGGAATTGTGTTTTTTAAAAAAAATTCTAGGGGTTGGGAATGTGGCTTAGTGGTAGAGTACTTGCCTTGCATGCATGAACCCCTGGGTTTGATTGCTCAGTTCCACATATATAGAAAAGGCCGGGGGCTGGGAGTATGGCCTAGTGGCAAGAGTGCTTGCCTTGTATACATGAAGCCCTGGGTTTGATTCCCCAGCACCACATACATAGAGAATGGCCAGAAGTGGCACTGTGGCAGCTCAAGTGGCAGAGTGCTATCCTGGAGCAAAAAAAAGAAGCCAGGGACAGTGCTCAGGCCCTGAGTTCAAGCCCCAAGACTGGCAAAAAAAAAAAGAAAGAAAAGAAAAGGCCAGAACTGGCGCTGTAGCTCAACTGGTAGAGTGCTAGGAAAAAGGAAGTCAGGGACAGTGCTCAGGCCGAGTCCCTAGCTCTAGGACTGGCAAAAAAAAGAAAGAATAAAAATTCCAAAATGGGGCTGGGAATATGGCCTAATGGTAGAGTGCTTGCTTCACCATGTACATGAAGCCCTGGTTTGGTTCCTCAGCAGCACATATAGAAAAAAACAGAAGTGGTACTGTGGCTCAAGTAGTAGAGTGCTAGCCTTCTGCAAAAGAAGCCAAGGACAGTGCTCAGGCCCTGAGTTCAAGCCCTAGGACTGGTAAAAAAATTCCAAGAGGTGTTGGTCAGAGCTAAAATGACTGCTTTCACATTTAAGTGTTATTTTTTTCTCCTTTTCTTTAACCTCCCCTTTTCTTTCTTTCTTTCTTTCTTTCTTTTTTTTTTTTTTTCCTGTATTGGGGATTGAATTTACAGCCTCAAACTTGGCTCAACAGCAATCTGCCTCTTAAGTATATTAAATATATGAATCATTTGGTAGTAGGGACTGAACCTAGGGCCTTGAGCATATTAGGCATACTTTTGTCACTGAGCAACAGTACCCCCCCTACCCCCCGTCCTCCTTGAACTTAAGCATCTTAAGTTTTTTTTCTTTCTATTGTGTGTGGGTACAGGTGGTAGGAAGCCCACAGACTCATGCATGCTAAGCAGAGGTACTTAGAAACACCAGCACCTGGACATTAATAATGGCATTGTAAATAATTCTTTTTTTTTTTTTTTTTGCCAGTCCTGGGGCCTGAACTCAGGGCCAGAGCACTGTCCCTGAGCTTCCTTTGCTCAAGACTAGCAGTCTACCCACTTGAGCCACAGCACCACTTCTGGTTTTTTCTTTTCTTGTTCTTTTTTTTGCCAGTCCTAGGCCGCGTCCCAGGGCCTCATGTATACGAGGCAAGCACTCTTGCCACTAGGCCATATTCCCAGCCCCAAACTTCTGGCTTTTTCTGTTTATGTGGTTTTCTGTTTATGTGTTTTTTTAAGTTTTTATTATAAAACTGATGTACAGAGAGGTTACAGTTTCATACGTTAGGCATTGGATACATTTCTTGTACTGTTTGTTACCTTGTCCCTCATACCCCCCTCCTCCCTCCCTTTTTTTTTGGGGGGGGGGCAGTCCTGGGCCTTGGATTCAGGGCCTGAGCACTGTCCCTGGCTTCCTTTTGCTCAAGGCTAGCACTCTGCCACTTGAGCCACAGCGCCACTTCTGGCCATTTTCTGTATATGTGGTGCAGGGGAATCGAACCCAGGGCTTCATGTATACGAGGCGAGCACTCTTGCCACTGGGCCATATCCCCAGCCCCCAGCTCCTCATTTTTTGATGATTAATCGGAGTACATATCTCCTAGACTTTACTGTCCAGACTGGGTTTGGACTGTAATGCTCAGGTCTTAGCCTCCTGGGTAGCTAGGATACAGGCATGAGTCACTGGCATGCCACATTCACAAACTTTTTTTTTCCTGTGTATTTTTTCCTGTGTATTTGTGTGTGTACATGTACTTGTGTGTGCATGCACACACACTAGTCCTAGGGTTTGAACTCAGGGCCTAGACACAGTCCCCGAGCTTCTACCACTTGAGCCACAGGAAAAGCCATTTCCGGCTTTTTCTCTTTATGTGGTACTGAGGAATCAAACCCAGGGCTTCATGCATGATAGGCAAGCACTCTACCACTGAGCCATAGTCCTAGTCCCTTTCCTGTCTTCTTGAGAGAATTCAGTGAAGGCAGAAAATTGTGTCCATTAAAATGAGTGTTTTAAAGCCAGGTGCCAGTGGCTTACACCTGTAATCCTAGTTACACTCTGGAGGCTGAAATCTGAGAATCAAAGCCAGCCCAGGCAGGAAAGTCTGAGACTCTTATCTCAAATAAGCTACTCAGAGGAAGCTGGAAGTGGTGCTGTGGCTCTCATGGTAGAGTGCTAGCCCTGAGCAAAAGGAGCTCAGGGAAAATGCCTGGGCTGAATTCAAGCCACAGGACCAGCAAAAGAAAAAGTGTGTTAGCCATACTGAGACACCTGAGGTTCCTCATAGGATTTTGGGGCTAAGGGCCTATATTTTTGAAGTGGATGCCTCCCTGAAAGGGACAGTCCTTCCTCCAGTGTTTCCCACTATGGTAGAAGCAACTTGTTCCTCCTCCGGTGGGCATTCACCTTTCTGGTGGTCTGATTGTCCACATATATGACATAGACTTCTCCTTTAGGTTACCAAAATCAATCTCCAGGTTCTTCCTCACAGAGACTGTCTTAGGGGGAACTTGTCTATCCTATAGCCAATATTCCATATTCCTTTTTGCAAATAATTTGGCTGGCCTCTCCCTCAAAGGACGAATTGAATAATGCTTTAAGTGGAGTCTGGAGACTGACCTTTTTTTTTTTTTTTTTTGCCAGTCCTGGGGCTTGTACTCAGGGACTGAGCATTGTCCCCTGTTTCATTTTGCTTAAAGCTAGCACGCTGCCAACTTGAGCCACAGCGCCACTTCTGGCCTTTACTATATATGTGGTGCTGAGGAATCGAACCTAGGGCTTCATGTATATGAGACAGAACTTTACCACATGCCATATTCCCATCCCGAATGACCTTTGTTTTGATAGCCCATGAGGGCTATCTGGTACTGACTGGCTAATAAAAGACATTCTCAGTAGGGTTCACACATCTCTAGAATGTGGAGGAATAGAAGTAGCATCAGTAACTATTGTGTCCACAGAGGCCTCACATTTAAGTGGTGTTGCATTAAGTGGTTCTTATTTCTATTTAGATAGTGAGTAGTCACTTCCAAATTTATTTTACAGGCAGAGCTTGACAAGAAACTAGTAAATGGCCCCGAGTCAGAATCCATGGAAAACAGCAAATGTGGTCATGGGGAAGAACAAAGATTGGATTTGAATGAAGCTTCCCCTGAAAATGTAACTAAAAATGAAGAAAGTATGACAGGTATTGAGGTGGAGAAATGGACGCAAAACAAGAAGTCACATTTAACTGAGCAGGTCAAAGGAGATTTTAGTTCCCCTATAAAAGAAGCGGAAAACTCAAGAAACTCTAAAGATGACCAGAAACCAACCGAATCTTCCAAATTATTTGCACACACCGTAAGAAACGGCATTGAAAATGTACACTATTTCCCAGCTGAGACAGATGTGTCATTTAACAAATTTAACATTGAAGAATTGGGCAAGGCATTGGAAAACCATTCCTTCAAATTCATGAAAGACACTGCCAGCCATAACAATGCCATAGGCCCTATTGCTTCTGGTGCAAGTGACGATCATCTCAAGAATAATCAAGTGCTAATCTTACAGAAACCTGGCTTGAACAACAAATTGGGAGATTCTGCAAACTTAAATATTGACACTACATCAGTGAGTGAAGTTGAACAACCCCAAACACCCGAGATTATACCACATAAAGAACCAAAAGATGGATCTCCAGTTCAACCAAGTCTTCTATCCCTAATAAAAGATAGGAGATTAACATTGGAGCAAGTGGTAGCTATAGAGGCCCTCACTCAACTCTCAGAAGCCCCATCCGAGAATTCCTCACCGTCGAAGTCTGAAAAGGATGAAAGAACAGATAAGAGAACAGCTAGCTTGCTGAATAGTTGTAAAATCATTTTAAGTTCTGTAAGAAAAGACCACCCAGTCCCTATTACTCAAGAAGGGACACAAAGCACCCATCACAGTTTATCTTTGGAAAAGAGTTCAGGCAACACTGTGGTATACAATGGCCACAGTACCCTATACAAGTCACATGTAAATTCAACTACTTATGAAGTATTCAGAAAGCCACAGGAACATCCCAAAATCAAAAATGCTGTATCTTTTTTAACACCCAAATCAAATTCATCCCAAACTGATACCAATAAAAATGTTGGAGGAAGAGCTACCCTTGAAGATGGTTCTAATACTCTGCCTCAGTTGCCACAAGTTAGTAAGTGGGGACATTACAACCTGTTATTGAATAGTAGCAAAAATTTGAATACATACAACCCATCATGTCAGAATGTATCCCATAGCCAAATTGAGGAAGATGTGGCGACACAGTTAACACAACTGGCCTCAATCATTAAATACAATTATGTAAATCCAGAGGACAAGAATATTGAAACTGTACCAACGAACATTGTTACATGTAAATTACAGGAGAAAGAGATGAAAGAAGAGAAACCAACTTTAAGTGTACAAAATAATAATGGTTTATCATCTCTAAAGCCAAAGAGCACAACTCAGAAGAAAGCAAAGTCTACTCAATCAAGAAAGCGAAAGGAAAAGCCCACAGTCCTCAGCTCTCAAGAAAATGGCCAAAAGGATGAGGAACCGGTAGGAAATAACTATAGGGAGTTTCATGATATTTGGGTGGCATCCAAATTTCAAAGATTTGGACAGTTTGGTCCACATGATTTTCCTCTTTTGGGAAATACTCTTGCCAAAGAATGGAAACCACTGACTCAAATTGGTTCAGTCCGAAAACGTAATTTGTTTCTTCCACTTTCACAGATTAAATTCAAGAGATACCGTCAAGTAAGCCAGGAAGAAATGAAGATTGAACCATTGGATTCATTCCCAAATCATATCCACACAGAGTCCAAGGGGCAAGCATTTACAGACAAAGTTAGTAATTCTCAGGTACAGTCAATGGTGAATGTCAATCAGAAAATTCTTCCTTGGTCCCCTTCCCCCTCTCCGTCTATCCAGTGTGTGGATGTGATGGCTGGTGATAAGAAAACACAGTTCCAATATGGTGGTACTCAAGATCCTCTGGAGAATCAGAGACTGCCCACATCACCTAGTGAGATACTCTTAGCAGACCCAGCACCAGTTCTCAGGAATGTGAATGTAGTAAGTTCAAGTGTAGTTAGTGGTAAGAACAAAGAGGAGGTCCATTCATCAAGTGTGGGAGCTGCAGACTCTGCCACAGTCCCCAGGAATAAACATAAAAGAAACATGGGGCCTCCAATCAAAGACGAAGGGCCAGATTGCAACTGTCAAGGTAAGTGCTTGTGTGAAATGACCACCTTTTGTGGGATTACTACCCCTTTCTATTCTGCTACAATGAGCTAAAGGGTACTGTCCCCATTTTTCTGTTGCTTTTTAAAAAAATATTCCTCATGCTCATAAAAAGTGAAATTTCAGCTGATTTGGAAAGTTTATTGGTCTCGCCAATAAATAGAACAATATTAAACCAATAAACAGATAAACAAAAAAGACCACTATATAATAATAGACCAATTAGCAGATTTCACTCTATAAACAAATAATAGAGATAGAACAAATAATAGAGTGAACGTAAACATTGGTACAACTTAACAAGTATCTGGAATTAACATCTCAATCAAGAGCTGGAGGGGCTGGGGATATGGCCTAGTGGCAAGAGTGCCTGCCTCATATACATAAGGCCCTGGGTTCGATTCCCCAGCACCACATATACAGAAAATGGCCAGAAGTGGCGCTGTGGCTCAAGTGGCAGGGTGCTAGCCTTGAGCAAAAAGAAGCCAGGGACAATGCTCAGGCCCTGAGTCCAAGCCCCAGGACTGGCCAAAAAAAAGAGCTGGAACTCTGAGATTTGTTTTATAAATCTTGATTTCCTACTTCAATACTACAAATAAGTGCTAGTCATAGGCTGATTTCTAATGTATGAATACATTTTGTGTCTTAGGAATGGGCATTAAAATTTAGAAACTAGGTGTGTGTGTGTGTGTGTGTGTGTGTGTGTGTGTGTATGTATGGTGTGTGTGTGAGAGAGAGAGGGGGAGAGAGAGAGAGAATTGTGGGGCTCGAATTCAGGGCTTGGGCACACTGTCCCTGAGCTTCTTTTTGTTCAAGGCTAGCATTCTGCTATGTGAGCCACAGTGCCACTTCTGGCTTTCTGGTGGTTAGTTGGAGATAAGAGTCTCATGGACTTTCCTGCCTGGGCTGGCTTTGAACTGCCATCCTCAGACCTTGGCCCCTGAATTGCTAGGATTATAGGCAAGAGCCACCAGTTCTGGGTTTGGGTAATTTTTTAATTTGCACCTCCATCACTGACATTTTTAACTTAAATTATTTATTTGCTTATTTTAATTGGGTAGTTGTACAAGGGAGTATCAATTCCACAATGCAACTTAATCATTGTTACCTCTTCCATCACTCCACATCACTCTCCAATAAACTTTTCTTTTTAAATAGGAGAGGAAGGAATAAACATCCACACTCTGATAATTTTTTTTCTCCTGGTTCTTGGAGGAAGAAAGACCTGAACAAGTTATATTCCAAGATCTGTTGTATTTGACTGTAATTCTCAAAAGTGGCTAAAACACTGTTAGTCCCCTCCTTGCCCTCATGCAATTTTGTAAAAGCTTGGGGATCTAATACTCTTGCTCCTTCCACAGGGAAACAAAAGGACAAAGGGCCATATTACACACATCTGGGGGCAGGACCTGATGTTGCTGCTATCAGGACACTCATGGAGACTAGGTGAGGAAACTGCCCTCCCCATTCATCCTTCTTCACTGAGCACCCAGCTCACTGAAGGACAATTCCCATCGGGCATGGAGTGTGAATTGAATGTTTCTTAGAGCCCAGGAAGTAAGAAGGGTTGCCAGGTATGCTGAGTCCCTAACTTTTCCATGAGGTCTTGGGATTCATCCAACAAATCTCTCTCAAGGAAAGAGGCTCTTTGTCTTTGATAAATTCAGGAGCACTTTCTTTTATATAACTGCTATGGTAAATAGTTCAAATGATCATCTCCAGCAAGCACTATCTTCATCTTTGTGTTCTATCCCAAGCTATTAAGGTCTTTAAGGATAAGTCTGCAGAACTGATAACATAAACTATCTGCCACACAAAAAGAAACTTTAATTTCTGTGTATGTGTGTGTGTGTGCAGATATTAGGGCTTATTGAACTCAGGAACCCAGGCTCTGTCCCTTAGCTTTTTTCACTCAAGGTTGGTGCTCTACTACTTGAACCAGAACTCTACTTCTGGCTTTTTGATGGCTAATTGGAGATCAGAGCCTCATGGACTTCTTCTGAGGCTGGCTTTGAATCTCATCCTCAGATCTCAGCCTCTTGAGTAGCCTTTTGATCATAAGCATGAGCCACCATAGCCTGGCAAAAACAAACTGAACAAAAATAATTTAGGGATAATTTTTGAACTTCTATTCATTTCTCCCTTCGTTGCTCTTAAATATTGGAAGCTAAAAGTTTCAGGTATAGATTGCAATAATTTAGTACTTTTCTTCCACTGTACTTAGGTATGGCCGACAAGGAAAGGCAATAAGGCTAGAAAAAGTAGTGTACACAGGCAAAGAAGGAAAGAGTTCTCAGGGGTGTCCAGTCGCTAAGTGGGTAAGTATTTGTAAAGGCTTGATTATCATTTTTTTCCTTTGAATCAATTTGAGAAGTAGCTATATACTCCCATGGGGAGATGACATACAAGCAGACTTTCTTTGCTCTGGTTTTGTGTTTTGGTGGTAGGCATACACTTTTACAATGTTTGTTTGGTTTTTTTGGTTTGTTTTTTTTTGCCAGTCCTGCGGCTTGGACTCAGGGCCTGAGTATTGTCCCTGGCTTCTTTTTGCTCAAGGCTAGCACTCTGCCACTTGAGCCACAGCGCCACTTCTGGCCTTTTCTATATATGTGGTGCTGAGGAATCGAACCCAGGGCTTCACGTATACAAGACGAGCACTTTACCACTAGGTCATATTCCCAGCCCCACTTTTACAATGTTTAAACATGCAATTTTTATTGTAGACAATATGTTATAGTTTTTCCCAGGCCTGTTTTTACCTTCTGTTTCTATGGTTGCTCACATTTATTAAGAAAAAGTTAGTTCCCATAGATTACATGCTCCTTATCTTTGCTTTTCTTTGTGTATCTGGTAGAATGAGCTTCTCTCTCTCTTTCTCTCTTTTGCCAGTCCTGGGGCTTGAACTCAGGGCCTAAGCTTCTTTTGCTCAAGGCTTAGCACTCTACCCACTTGAGCCAGAGGACCACTTCTGGCTTTTTCTGTTTATGTGGTCTGCAGAGTTGAACCCAGGGTTTCATGGATGCTAGGCAAGCACTCTAACACTAAGCCACATTCCCAGCCCCTGGAATGAATTTCTGAAAATATTGCTACTAGTCCAATAGACCCACTCCAATTTTATGTTGTAAGGGAGCTAGGGGCCTTTTTCTTCTGTCTCTGTCTCTCTGTCTCTCTCTTTTATTTCATACTATTTTTTAAAAATTATGTGGTACTGAGGAACCCAGGGCCTCATGCATGCTAGGCAAGCCACTAAGCCACATTCCCAGCCCCTTTTCTCTCTCTTTCAAAGCAACAATCCTTCCATGGTTTTCTAATTAACAAGCTTGTCTTGGGATTAAGCATTTTAAGCTGAGAATTGAATCTTGGTATGGTGGTGCATGCCTATAGTCCTTGATTCTCATGTATGTATAACCTAGATCTTTGTGGTTGAGACAAGAGAATCACTTGAGTCCACAAGTTTAAGGCCAACCTTGGAACCTAGAGAACTTGAATCAAAAAAGTAACAAATTGCTCAAATGTGCAAATTAAAATATTCCCAAAGAATAAAAGAAGAGCCTTTTTCTCAGCATTAAGTACAATATTTGGTTTCAAGGGAAAACGTACCTCTTAAAAAATTAGTGTCACTGCTGGGTACTGGTGCCTCATACATGTAATCCTACCTTTTTGGAAAGCCAGATGAGTTCCAGTTAACCAGCTGAAAAGCCAGACTAGAGGTATGGCTTAAAGGGCAGAGTGCTAGCTCTGACCTGAGGAAGAGCAGCCAGTCCTGTATTCATACTTCAGTACTGGTATACACACACACACACATGCACACACGCGTGCCAGAAGAATTCAGTGGAGCTAAAGTAGGAATGAAACTGAGGGTAAAAGAACAGGGAGATGATGGAATGGTTTTTCAGGCCAAAGAGAAGAACTGAGAATTCTTTTCCTTGAGTAGCGCAAAACCTTTGAGATATTTGAGATAGGGACATGGCTTCTAAATCATATTCTATGGAATGAACTACCAAAACATAGCAAGTAGGAACAATAAATATTCCCTCACATAGTTTTGTGGGTTTGGAATGCAGATCATCAGCTGAGTGACTACTTGTGACACAGGGTGTCTCATGCGATCACAGTCGATATGGCTGGAGGACGGAGCTCACTCGCAGTGTCACTTCTAGGCTCCTTGTGTAAAGCCATAGGTATGTGGTAGCTGTTGCCTGGAGCCTTCATTCCTTCTCAGATCTATTGGAATGTTTCTTTGATATAGTAGTGTGATTCCCCTAGAAGCAGTGAATTACAAAGCCCAGAAGCCCAGAAGGACATAGGAGGCTGAGGCAGGAAGATCACAAATTTGAAGCCAGTTCCTCAGACGCTGGCTTTGGGAAATAGCCATGTCAGTTTTTGTTAATAATTATGTACATTAACCCCTTTTATAGTTCTCCTATTAAATGTACAGTGTAAAGATTCTCCACATTTTTGCCAATCCTTGGTATTTAGCACTTTTTTTTTTTTGGGGGGGGGGTCAGTCCCAGGGCTTGAACTCTGGGACTGGGCACTGTTCCTGTGCCTCTGTGCTCAAGACTAGTGCTCTACCACTTGAACCACAGTGCCACTTCCAGATTTTTCTGAGTAGTTTCCTGGAGATAAGTCTCAACAATTTTTCTGCCTGGGCTGGCTTTGAATCATGATCCTCTGATCTCAGCCTCCTCAGTAACTAGGATTACAGGCATGAGCAACCAGCAATTGGCTTGCTACATTACCTTAAATGTAATGTATTTTAGTGATAGCATGAAGAAGCCATGAACGTTTCAAGGAATTGCTTTCTGAATTATTTGCATATCTATCCATCAACTGTCTTTTTGCTATGGAGGTGTCTTAGGTCTTGATATCCAGTCCCATTTGTCATGTGACTTTGTAGGCCTGCAAATGTCAGTTTTCCAGAGTCCAGATCTTGTTCCTGTATGTACTTTTGCAAAAAGTACATAGTTTTGCAATGGCCTATTTTGTTAGTTATGAAAGCATGAGTTGGGTAGAGACAGCTATTGACAACAGATCACATGGTGGCGGCCATAGGCTTCAACCCCTTGATGTATTTAGTAGTTGTTTACACAAAGTAAGCTTGTTTTGCATGGATGGATGCATTCTGCTTTTGCAGGTTATAAGAAGAAGCAGTAAGGAAGAAAAAGTTCTTTGTTTGGTCCGGGAGCGCCCAGGCCACTATTGTCAAACAGCAGTGACAGTGGTGGTCATCATGCTATGGGAAGACGTCCCTTGGCGGGTAGCTGACAATTTGTACACGGAGATTACTCGCAGTCTAATGTCGTACAATGGTCACCCGACAGACCGACGATGTACCCTCAACGAAAAGTAATCAAATCTGTTTTGTACTGCTTTGACATTCAGATCTCTATTATCTAATGGTAAATTGTTAATTAACTACCCACTAAGTGTATTGTATGGGAAAATCAGTTTTAGCTATTGAACTATTGCTCAAAGGAGATTAGTTTGGTTGTGAGTTAGGTTTGCTTTGAATAGTCACCTTTAGAATATTAGATTATCCTGTCTCTGTCTCTGTCCTCCAATGTCTGTCTCTCTACCCCCCACCCCCACAGGGGAATGAAGTCAGAAGTTCCTAATGCTCACTGGGCAAGCACTCCAACACTTGAGTGATACCTCCAGACACCTTTTGCACTGGTTTTTGTGGGTGTGTGGGTGTATGGATATGCATGCTGCTCCTGGGGCTTGAACTAAGGGTGTGAGCACAGTCCCTGAGCTTTTGTGCTCAAGGCTAGTGATCTAACACATAGGCCATAGCTCTACTTCTAGATTTTTTTGCTGGTTAATTGGAGATAAGAATCTCAGACTTTCCTCCTGCCCAGGCTGATTTTGAACCTTGATTGTCATGTCTCAGCTTCCTGAGTAGCTGGGATTACAGGTGTGAGCCACCCGGAGCCATTGTGTTTTTTATTGTTTGTTGGGGGGTGGGGGGAAGCTTAAACTCAGGGCTTAGGCTCTGTCCCTGAGTTCTTTTGCTCAAGGCTAGCACTCTACCACTTTGAACAATAGCTCTACTTCCCGTTTTCTGGTTGTTATTTGGAAATAAGAATCTCAAGGGGCACTGGGAATATTGCCTCATATACGTGAAGCCCTAGGTTCAATTCCTCAGCACCACATATATAGATAAGGCCAGGTGCTGTGGCCCAAGTTGGCAGAGTGCTAGCCTTGAGCAAAAAGAAGCCAGGGACAGTGCTCAGGCTCTGAGTTCAAGCTCCAGGACTGGCCAAAAACCAAAAAGAATCTCAAGGACTTTTCCTGTTTGGTCTGGCTTTGAACCACAATCCTTAGATCTCAGCTTCCTAAGTAGCTAGGATTACAGGTGTGAACCACCAGCATCTAGGTGTTTTTGTACTTTCTATTTTTATTGAGATGTACAAAGAGATTTCATTTTTTTATAAGTCAGGTTATGAGTACAATGTGTCTTGATCAACGTCAAACCTGCTAGCTTCTCCCTATTTGATATTTTTGAAGTAAGGCCATGCTCAGGCAGACTGGGCTGAGATTCTTTCCTGTTTCTAGGCTTGACACAGCCAGAAACAGTAAATAAACAGAACTACACCATTGGCTCAGGCCACTGTTCATGCCTCTGGTCTTGAACCATATACTCCCATCTCTGCCTTCCAAGTAGTAAGGATTACAACATTGTTTGTGCCACTGATCATAGTTAAGTCTGTCTCTTTAAAATAAATGCCATAATAGAAAATATAAATGGAAATATATATTGCCTTCCTAGCCCCAACAAGATCAAAAGTTTTTACAGCCTAAAAGCTACTTTATTATGATTATACAATAATGAGTTCCAAAGATTGTACCTTAGTCATCTCAACTAAAAATAAATGTATTTCTTCATATAGATCCAACAAAATTTAAACTTCATAGCTGAGGATGTGACAAAGTAGCAGACTGATTATCTAGCATTTACAGGGCCTGTGTTTAGTTTGTTTGGTTTTGTTTTTGTTGCCAGTCCTGAGGCTTGAACTCAGGGCCTGAGAACTGTCCCTGGCTTCTTTTTGCTCAAGGTTAGCATTCTGCCACTTGAGCCACAGCGCTGCTTCCAGCTTTTTCTATATATATGTGGCACTGAGGAATAGAACCCAGGGCTTCATGTATACAAGATGAGCACTTTACCACTAGGCCATATTCCCAGCCCCCAGGGCCTGTGTTCGGACCTCAGCAGTAAATATGAATACAACTTATATGCTATGCTGCTGCTCTCTCCTCTTTTCACAAGGCTGAGATGAGTAGATGATCCTGAATTGAAGCCAGACAGGTGGAAAAGTCTCCAACTGCTGGACTGGAAGTTGGTTTGGCACCAACTATAAGCAAGAAAGCCGGCAAGTTTAGGTCCCTGATATCAAGCTTCCAGAACCAGCAAAAGAAAGTTCCTCTTCCCCAAGTATTTTTTCATGTCATGTGAATTGTTTTCAATTTCTTTGATAACTTCCATTTTGGGGGTGCTTACCTAGCTTATAAAAGGCAACTTCATTCCCCAGTACTGCGAAAATATTAATAAATTTGTAAATGTATTAGAATTGTATGTGTGTCAATACATTACATATATCAGGTTAGAATTTTTAAACATGCAAATTTAGTAACACTAAAAGTATGATATTGAAGTTTAAATTATGGCTTCCAAGTTATAAGACCCAAGACTTAAAGGGAATATATGAAATTAATAGGTAATATATCCATGTCTGTTTTATATTCTCCACCTCAAGCATCTCCAAATCAAACAAAACAATGGACATTTTAAGTGAATGTCTACTTGTAAAAGAAATGAAGGATACACCCTTCTCATTAGCTTTCTGTGTTTATAAATTTATGTGACTGGGATATATTATTCTGCTTTGTTCACTCACTCTCTTCCAATTTCATCCACAGTCGTACTTGTACATGCCAAGGACTTAATCCAAGAACCTGCGGAGCCTCATTCTCTTTTGGCTGTTCGTGGAGCATGTTTTTAAATGGCTGTAAATTTGGTAGAAGCCTTGGACCCCAAAAATTTAAAATTGGTCGCAACTCTCTCACACATGTAAGTGTCCTTTTGATTTTTAAAAATTACACAGTACAGGGGGCTGGGAATATGGCCTAGTGGTAAGAGTGCTCACCTCGTATACATGAAGCCCAGGGTTCGATTCCCCAGCACCACATATATAGAAAATGTCCAGAAGTGGCGAGTGCTAGCCTTGAGCAAAAAGAAGCCAGGGACAGTGCTCAGGCCCTGACTCCAGTCCCCAGGACTGGCAAAAAAAAATAAAATAAAATTACACAATACATATATTTCTTTAAATTTTTTGAAACACTAATGAAATAGATATTCAACTGTAGCAATAATGTATTAATATTTATAAGAAATTTTAAAGTCCACCTTAGAGAAAAATCATGATCCCTGGTTTTTTATTTATTTTTGTGAGTGTGTGAGGGGGATAGAAGAAGGAGTAACTGGGACTTAAACTCAAAGCATTGTGCTTGCTTGGTTTGTTTACCTGTCTTAGGCTCTATCATTTGAGCCATAATTCTAGCCCAGCATTTTTGCTGGTTTGAAGATAGGAGTCTTTTTGAGATGGACTTTTCTGTTTGTGCTGGCTTCAAACCTCCTAAAGATCCTGCTTTAAGATTCTCTTTAGTTCAGTCTCCTGCGCAGCTGTGAGCCATAGGCATCCAGAGCCTCCATACTAAATGTTAAGTGTGCTTGGCTATTGGTATAAGCAAATATTGTGGTTTAAAAACAACAACTCGGATTTTATAACCAGTGTATAAAAATATGACAGTGTGAGCAAAAACCATTTGTCAACATTTGAAAAACGCAGAAAATTTACTACCCACAGACTTATTATCGAAGAATAAAAGGAAGTAACGTAAAAAGAAGTAAGAAACCTGTACGAAGTAAGAAACCAGTACGAATCAGTCCAGAACACCTGGCCATGGTGAGCAAAGAGATTAGCATTCATGAGTACGCAAACTTGTTTTGGGGATGGGTAGATTGAGGGAGGGGTATCACTCGACAGGTTCTGTTTTCATAATGGGGATTTACATATTAATTGCCTCAAAGATTTGTTTTCTAAACTTGGAAGTGTTCAAAAGCAAAACCAAACACAGATTTATAGAAAGTTATCAAAAGTTATATATTAATGCTGTGACCACATGTTAAAAGAGAAAGTGAAATGAAATGAGTATTTGCATACTTATTCATAATGTGCTTACAATTTATTTGCATTTCTTTTTTATTTATTGGCATAGTATTCACAGTAACATGTAGAAAACTTATCTTTATTTCATTCTGTCATACACACACAGTTTGGGTTGAAAACATGAGGTAAAAGGAATTTGTAAGTAGGAGGTAAAGAGATAGTTACTAAGGAGGATGAGACTTGAGGATAGAAGTTTGAAGCCAGCTCAGGCAGGAAAGTCCATGAGACTCTTTCAATTCCTACAACTTTAGTGCCCTACAAGCTTATAAAACATTACTTATAAAAGTCTTCTAGCCGGGTGCTGGTGGGCTCTTGCCCATAATCCTAGTTACTTGGGAGGCTGAGATCTGAGGATTGTGGTTCAAACTCAGCCTGGGCAGGAAAGCCCCTGAGTATCTCCAATTAACTACCCAGAAAGGCCAGAAGCAAAGCTGTGACTCCAGTGGTAGAACACCACCAACCTTACACAAAAAAAGCTCAGGGACAGTGCCTAGACCCTGAGTTCAAGCCCTAGGATCAGCGCATTCCCACATGTGCACACGCGCGCACACACACACACACAAACACACACACACACACACACACCCCTAATCTAGGAATGCACTTTATTTACACTGTTTTGGGGATTTGGGGGAGAGTGTCTATGGTTTTGATTTTGTTTTGTTTTGTGTTGCCTTTGTTTTTGCTAATATTAGAGACTGTAGGCCCTTTACTGCTTGAGCCATGATATCTCTCTCTCTCTCTCTCTCTGTCTCTGTATCTGTGTGTGTGTGTGTGTGTGTGTGTGTGTGTGTGTGTGTCTCTACTCTCTCTTTTAATATGCTGCTAGTAGGGCCTGAACTCAGACCTTACAGGTTTCTCACTTGGATTTTTTTTTTTTTTTGGCCAATCCTGGGCCTTGGACTCAGGGTCTGAGCACTGTCCCTGGCTTCTTCCCGCTCAAGGCTAGCACTCTGCCACCTGAGCCACAGCGCCCCTTCTGGCCGTTTTCCATATATGTGGTGCTGGGGAATCGAACCGAGAGCTTCATGTGTAGGAGGCAAGCACTCTAGCCACTAGGCCATATTCCCAGCCCTCACTTGGATTTTTCACTCAAGGTTGGCACTCTGCCATTTGAGCCTACTTCCCTGACCTGGCTGGCTATGAACCTCCATCCTCAGATATCTCAGGTCTCAGCTTCCTGAGTAGTTAGGATTATCTACTTGTGTATCAGTAACCCTATCACTAACTTTTAAGCCAAGGCCTATCTTAACTCCTCCTGCCCTTGCCTCCCTAGTGCTGGGGCCACAGATAGGCACAAAGGGACATCCTGAATCTTAGCCTCATGTTACTAATCCTCACTCTTACCAAATCTTCCTCAACTGTCTTTGTCATGTAGGATGGATGACAGTGGATGTTCAATTGTGCAATTAGTTACCTTTGATCCAGAGGCCTTTAGAAAGGTCTATCTTTCATCAGTTTGCCTGGAACTCAGCCAGTATCTATTTTATGTGATGTATGTGGCTCTCCTTTTTCACACTGTATCACCTTGAACATCTTCAACATCTTTTCTTCCAGACAGGGATCTTCATTTATCACAAAGCCTGCTTCTCAATTTTAGCCACATGAGTAACATATTTCAACAGTTTGGATTGCTAGTTTAGACCAATTTTAATTAAAATGACAATGTTGTCTAATTTAGATTAAGAGAAAGAAGCAAAGTATTGTCTATGGTAGCATCTGTATGCTGGGAAGTATTTATTATGCATTTACCATGCACAAGCAAGTAGTTCATACCTTAAATATCCTTTGTATATCATTATAAAATAACCACATGAACTGTTTTTCCTTATAGGAGAAAATACTTGAAGATAATTTACAGGATTTGGCTACATTATTAGCTCCGGTTTATGAAAAATTTGCTCCGGAGGCTTACCAAAATCAGGTAAGTCTTAGAAGAACAGTGATCTGAAGCAACAGGTTTTTTGTTTTTTTTTGTTTTTTTTGTTTTTTTTTTTTGTGGGGGGGTGTGCTGGTATGGGGTGGGTACATCGGTTTCGGTTTAAACTCGAGCTCCTAAGCTTTATTACCAGTTTTTTGGCCAATTACATGGAGATGGAGTCTCAGACTTTTCTACTATAATAATATGAGGAGGAGTGTTATTGTAACATATCTACATTCCTGTACAATGTGTGCTTCTCTCAGGGCTCCCTTATTCCCGCCCCTACTCTCCTATAGGGCTTCATAGTTCCATTTTAATCTATTTGCACACAGTCATGTTTTCTCCCTTCCTCTCCCAACAGAGCCTGTTTTTTTTTCCCCAACACCTCCTATTATGCAGTAGCTTTCATTGAGGTTTTTTTTGTTGTTGTTGTTTTTGGCCAGTCCTGGGTCTTGAATTCAGGGCCTGGGCACTATTCCTGACCTTTTTGCTCAAGGCTAGCACTCTACCACTGGAGCCACAGCGCCACTCCCGCCTTTTCTGTTTATATGTGTATATGTGCCGAGGAATTGATCTCAGGGCTTCATGCATGGTAGGCAAGCACTCTACTGCTAAGCCACATTCTCAGTCCCTCATTGAGGTTCTTTTTTTTTTGGCCAGTCCTGGGCCTTGGACTCAGGGCCTGAGCACCTTCCCTGGCTTCTTCCTGCTCAAGGCTAGCACTCTGCCACCTGAGCCACAGCGCCCCTTCTGGCCGTTTTCCATATATGTGGTGCTGGGGAATCGAACCGAGAGCTTCATGTATACAAGGCGAGGTGGGGATATGGCCTAGTGGCAAGAGTGCTTGCCTCGTATACCTGAGGCCCTGGGATCAATTCCCCAGCATCACATATACAGAAAACGGCCAGAAGTGGCGCTGTGGCTCAAGTGGCAGAGTGCTAGCCTTGAGCGGGAAGAAGCCAGGGACAGTGCTCAGGCCCTGAGTCCAAGCCCCAGGACTGGCCAAAACAAAACAAAAGAAAAACATGTATACAAGGCGAGCACTCTACCACTAGGCCATATTCCCAGCCCGAGGTTCTTTTCTTTATACAGCATTTGTATATAGTTTCAAAGCTTAATATTTGAATTGGGGGAGGTGGGGATTGGTGTGGAGCTTGAATTTAGGGACTGGGTGCTGTCCCTGACCTGTTTTGCTTGCTTAAAGCTAGTGCTTTACTACTACAGCTCCACTTCTGTATTTTTGGTAGCTAATTGGAGGTAAGACTCTCATAGACTTTCTTGCTCAGACTCACTTCAAACCCTGATCCCCAGATCTCACCCTCCTGAGTAGCTAAGATTACAGATTTGAGCTGCTGGTGCCTAGCTCTGTTTTTTGTTGTTGTTTTTGATGCTAGTGGTTTACATATATAGAGCAAGAAAGAAAAAATATAGATGAAATATATATAGTGTTTGTACTTAGAAAAACAATCTTTAGGGCTGGGAATAAGGCCTAGTGGCAAGAGTGCTTGCCTCATATACATAAGCCCTGGGTTCGATTCCTCAGCACCATATATGTAGAAAATGGCCAGAAGTGGTGCTGTGGCTCAAGTGGAAGAGTGCTAGCCTTGAGCAAAAAAGAAGCCAGGGACAGTACTCAGACCCTTAGTTTAAGGCCCAAGACTGCCAAAAACAAAAGATCTTTAGCTTGGCTCCAGTGGCTCACGCCTGTAAGCCTTAGCTACTCAGGAGGCTGAGATCTGAGGATCCCTGTTCAAAGCTAGCCCAGGCAGGAAAGTCCGTGAGACTGTAGTTCAAGTAATAGAGTGCTAGCTTTAGCTGAAGAGCTCAGGGACAGCATCCAGGCCCAGAGTTCAAGCTCACGACCACCACCACCACCACCAAAAACATCTTTTAAGTGCTTGGACAGCAGCGTTTCAATTCAGCAATTATTTATGAATACTATGATTAATGCATTTGTTTTTAATTTTTATTCTGACCTTCCAAAAGTTTGTACTGTACATTGGGTATTCTTGCTGTGTTTGTCCCTGTTCCTTTTTTAAAATTATTATTATTACTCACCCACCCCCTGCCCCTAGGTTGTGCTGTTTATGATGGAAAAATTTACATGATTTAAAGGTTGAGGATTTCATCTTCAATGGTCATAATTAATGCAAGTATTTATACATTCTACCATCTCAGAAAGCTCAGAAACTACAAAGTGTAATTAACATTTTTTTTCTAAATAACCACCAAAAAGTCAGAAGTGGTGCTGTGGCTCAAGTGGTCCATTGATAGCCTTAAGCAAAGAAAAACTAAGCAAGGGATTAACACTCAGGCTCTAAATTTAAGCCCCAGTACTAGTACAAAAAAACGAGAACTTTTATAACAGTTTATTAAAAATTAAGTTTATTCAAAGTAATTCTGGGGCTGGGGATATGGCCTAGTGGCAAGAGAGCTTGCCTCGTATACATGAGGCACTGGGTTCAATTCCCCAGCACCACATATACAGAAAATGGCCAGAAGTGGGCGCTGTGGCTCAAGTGGCAGAGTGCTAGCCTTGAGCACAAAAGGAAGCCAGGGACAGTGCTCAGGCCCTGAGTTCAAGGCCCAGAACTGGCCAAAAAAATAAATAAATAAAAGTAATTCTGTCTTAAAATGCCTTTTTGTGTGTGGGGGTGGTGGACTTGAAACTTGAACTCAGTATCTGGGCGCTGCCCCTGAGCTCTTTTGCTCAAGGCTAATGGCCTACCGCTTTGAGCCACAGCACTACTTTCTAGTTTTCTGGTGGTTAGTTGGAGGGAAGAGTTTCACAGACTTGCTTGTCCAAGCTGGCTTTGAACTGCTATCCTCAGATCTCAGCTTATAGGTATGAGCCACCAGCACTTAGCCTTTTTTTTTTTCCTTAAGGTGGCATTTGAAGATGTTGCAGGAGATTGTCGTCTTGGTACAAAGAAAGGTCGTCCTTTCTCTGGGGTTACTTGCTGCCTAGACTTCTGTGCCCATTCTCACAGGGACATTCACAACATGCTTAACGGAAGCACTGTGGTACGTACCTGAGTTACTTAGGCTGGAGTTGGTGGGTATGGCTGTTGCTGTGAGAAATTATTTTCTATGTGATATTAAATGGCTGGGTCTATACAGGTTAGCTTTTTGATATGCAGACTTTAGGTCCTGGATAGTCATATAGCTTTTATGTCCGTTGGTTGGATCATGTATTGAGACAAAATATTGCTATGCAAACATTGGAACGAACAGAAGACACCGTTTGTTAGAGAAATGTTTATTTCAACTAATGTGTGTATGTATTATACTGATATTCTATAATAAGTCATGCAGATTTTAAACATGTTTTTTAACTATGCCAGTTATTGAACAGAAGCAACCTTGCTGCTGTTGGCTCAAGCTTGTATTGCTAGCTCCTTGGGAGACTGACATCTGAGGATCTTGGATTGAAACCAGTCTGGGAAATAGAGTGTGGCTCAAGTAATAGAGTACCAGCCTTGAGTGAAAACGCTGTTTGTTTTTGTTTTTTTAATCAGAGATGTAAATTTTATAGGAAACAATTTAGAATTATTTATAATACACTAAAGTATTAAAAATAATGTGCTATGGTAACTGAAATACCTTCTCATGCTTAAGTAAGGTGGAATGTAGAGATTTATAATATTAAAAATATCAGAGAGGCTGAGAATGTGGGTTAGCTGTAAAGTGATTACCTAGCATGCATGAAGCGCTGGGTTTGATTCCTCAGCACCACATGAACAAAAAAGGCCAGAAGTGGTGCTGCTGCAGCTCAAGTGGTAGAATGCTAGCCTTCAGCAAAAAGAAGCCAGGGACAGTGCTCAGGCCCTGAGTTCAAGCCCCAGGACTGGAAGAAAAATATCAGAGAGATTTATTATATCAAAAATATCAGCTTGAGGGCTGGAAATTGGGCCTAGTGGCAAAAGTGCTTGCCTCTTATACATAAAGCCATGTGTTCGATTCCTCAGCACCAAATATATAGAAAAGGCCAGAAGTGGCTCTATGGTTCAAGTGGCAGAGTGTTAGCCTTGAGCAAAAAAGAAGCCAGGGACAGTGCTCAGGCCCTGAGTTCAAGCCCCAGGACTAGCAATATATATATCATCTGAAGAGGCTGGGAATGTGGCTTAGTGGTAGAATGCATGAAGCCCTCGGTTCGATTACTCAGTACCATATAAACTGGAAAGGCTGGAAGTGGCACTGTGGTTCAAGTGGTAGAATGCTAGCCTTGAGCTGAACTCAGGGATAGTGCTCAAGCCCAGGGTTCAAGCCTCACGACCGACAAAAAAAAAAGTAGAGAAGTGGAGTGGCTCAAATGGGTAGAGTCCATATAGCCTTTGGTTGAAAAATATAAATTGGGAATAACTGACTTCAGAGAAAAGAAATATATATATATGGCTGGGGATATGGCCTAGTGGCAAGAGTGCTTGCCTCGTATACTTGAAGCCCTGGGTTCGATTCCCCAGCACCACATATACAGAAAATGGCCAGAAGTAGCGCTGTGACTCAAGTGGCAGAGTGCTAGCCTTGAGCAAAGAGAAGCCAGGGACAGTGCTCAGGCCCTGAGTCCAAGGCCCAGGACTGGCCAAAAAAAAAAAAGAAATAAATAAATATATATATATATATATACACATATATATATACACACACACACACACACACACTCTCACAGATACACACACACATACTGGATCTATAGCCATAGCTATTTTATAGTGATTGTTTATTTGTAATTGTAAAGGTAATAGAATTGAGTCAGTATGTCTTCATGATTAGAATATACCGATCCAAAATTAATATACTAGCAATAATCATTCGAAAGTAAAAGGCAATGGCTACTTCCATGAATGTGCCTGCAGTGTTTCCCATCCTGTGTTCTCCTGTCAGGTCTGTACATTACTCGGAGAGAAAAACCGTGCGCCAGAGGGTATTCCTGAGGATGAGCAGTTCCATGTCCTCCCCCTGTACAAACTGGCCGATACTGATGAATTTGGTTCCCAGGAGGGGATAGACGCCAAGATCAAGTCTGGAGCCATCCAAGTCCTAAAGCCCTCCCTCACAAAAAGAACCCGATTCGTTAATCCTGTGCCTCGATGTGGAAAAAAGAAGTCAAGGGCCTCCGCGGAGATCCTGGAGGAGGTGCCGGAGGAGAAACCCCTGAAGAAAAGAGCACGAGAAATCCACAGTAAGGGTTGGTCCCTTTGTCATTAAAAGGGTATGGGATCTGACCTTGCTCCTTTCCTTAAGGCTGAGGTATTATGAAGAAAAGAGTATATGAATTAGTTACTCTTGAATCTCATGGTATAATTAATGTAGTTTGTTTGGAATTGAGACATTGATATATTCCTACCTTTGTATAGTAGTTAACAAAATAGTTACCCAACACTTTTCTTCATAATTTTCTCTTTCCTTTTTTTTTTTTTTTTCTTTAACTTTAACCTAATATTTTTCCTGTGAATTCCTCTTCTTTTTCTTCTCTTTGTTTTGATAGTGTTAATGGTGGTTGTTTTTCTTTGGGGGTGGTTGTGCGTGTGTGTTTTATTTTGGTTGGTTGGTTTTTACTTTTTGTGGCAGTACTGGGGTTTGAACTATGGGCCTCTGACTTGATCCACATTACACTCTCCTTGTGGGTTAGGTTTTCCAGGTTAGTCTTTGTCCTGTCCTGTTTTTTTATCCCTATTTTCTCCCTGACCTGGGAGTCTCCCTATTTCCATCGTCTAAGTGGCTGAGATTACATCCTCAGCTTGTTTTTTAGAGTATCACTAACTTAGTCTGAGATCTCAATACTACCTCCACTTTTGTTTGGGAGGGAAGAAGGCAACAAGCAAGATATCTATCTCCATGCTGCTCAGTAAAGTCTAAAATCAAATGAGAGCCTGTGAGATATTATTCCTGGGGGAAGAACAGCAAGTACATGGAAATTCCATATAATATTTTAAGCAGGAAAAAGATCCACTTAGCTATACTAGTGACTAAGATAAGAATGGTAAGAAACGTGGTCCAGGAGATGAATGCATCTTGGGTTCCATGGGCCTGTGTAAAGTTTTCAGCTTTGCTGAGAACCAGAGAAGTGTCCATTGTAAGGAACAGCAAATACCATCTTGATGTGCTTGAAAGTAGAGTAAAAGCAATTTGGTAGATCAAAAATTTTATTTTATTTTTATTTTTTGCCAGTCCTGGGGCTTGAACTCAGGGCCTGAGCACTGTCCCTGGCTTCTTTTTTTTGCTCAAGGCTAGCACTACGCCACTTGAGCCATAGCGCCACTTCTGGCCGTTTTCTGCATATGTGGAGATGAGGAATCGAACCCAGGGCTTTCAAATATAAGAGGCAAGGACTTTATCACTAGGCCATATTCCTAGTCCCTGAGGATCTGATTCTAAGCCAACCCAGGCAGACAAGTGGAGGAACTGGTGGTGCAGCTCAAGTAGTAAAGTGCCATCAACGAAAACTCAAAACCCTGAGTTGAAGCCAAATAGGACCGAGAGAGTGTATTTGGCTTTGAAGTATAAAGGAGATTGTACAGAAATTCAAGAGCGGGCTCAGAAGGTGGCTTAGTGGTAGAGTGCTTCCCTAGCATGCATGAGGCACTGGGTTCGATTCCCTGGTACCACTTAAACAAAAAATAAATAAAATTAATTAAATAAAAAAAGAAATTCAGGGCTGGGGATATGGCCTAGTGGCAAGAGTGCCTGCCTCATATACATGAGGCCCTGGGTTCGATTCCCCAGCACCACATATACAGAAAATGTCCAGAAGTGGCGCTGTGGCTCAAGTGGCAGAGTGCTAGCCTTGAGCAAAAAGAAGCCAGGGATAGTGCTCAGGCCCAGAGTCCAAGCCCCAGGACTGGCCAAAAAAAAAAAAGAAATTCAGGGGCTGGGGATATGGCCTAGTGGCAAGAGTGCTTGCCTCATATACATGAGGCCCTGGGTTCAATTCCCCAGCACCACATATATAGAAAATAGCCAGAAGTGGTGCTGTGGCTCAAGTGGCAGAGTGCTAGCCTTGAGCAAAAAGAAGCCAGGGACAGTGCTCAGGCCCTGAGTCCAAGCCCCAGGACTGGCAAAAAAAAAAAAAAGAAAAAGAAAAAGAAATTCAATGTAAATTCCTAGGGATTCCTAATTTAATTTCAGAGGTGAGGAGCAGCCTAGAAGAAACATTAAGGACAAAGTTGGATATATACCATGCCTGCCTAGCAAGCATGAAGCCGTAACGTCAATCTCCTGTACTACCAGAAATAAGTGCTAAGAATGTCTGTTGGAGTAAAATCAAGAAGGAAGTAGGGAACTTGAAGTACTCCATATATATCAAAATTGAGTTAAAGATTGAGACAGTGCACCTAGGCTCAGGGCTCTGAGTTCAAACCCCTGTATTGAAATACCCAGAAGTACCAATTTGTCATCATTGGGTATGAAAGCTAACCATGAGTCTTCTTGATTCACAGTGGAGAATGGATGAAGTGAACTAATGAAGGAATGGAAGGATAGATTTCTTTGGGTTAGTTCTAGAGAATTTATTTTGAAAATTTCTTGTGAGAGAGTCTCAGTGATTGTATGTACCCTAGACTGACCTCCAACTCATTCATTGCCTTTGCCTTCCTGAAGTCATGTAATTGCAAACATGTACACTGCACTGGCTGGAATAAGTTTTTATAGTCATAATACTTAGAAGACAAATACCAAAATACCAAATGGGGGCTGTATGTAATTCCAATATTCAAAAACCATTGGACTAAGTGGTAGAGTACTTCGTGGTAGAGTGCTTACCTAGCATGCATGTAGCCCTCAGATTGAATCCCAGCACCACACAATTACCCTATTTTTCTGATTTTTTTTCAGTATTCTTTTAAAAAGCTCAGACATTATATTTAACGATGTCTCCTATTTAAAATTGTCTTATCCCTAGTCTTTCCTACTTCTGCAATGCAAGAAATTATTGTCCTGGATTTTTGTCTGTTATTAGTTCCCTTCTGTTGTGGCTAGAAAAGTTAATGAATGTCATATATTTAACACCAGAGAGAGAGTGATACCTAATTTGTACATTTCATATCTAGTATGATGATTTTGTTTTGTGCTTATTTTCTGTGATGTTGATACTAATTCCAAGGTCAAGCATTGTCAGTCTAATTCATTGATTATATAAAAACATTACCTAATGATTCAAAAAACATCTTTTATTTTATTGTTAACAAGAAACATCTTAATCTCTATATTCTTAATTTCATTACCACAAAGTTTATCATTTCTTTTGTCTGTTAGTGGATAGAGGAACAATTGTTCTTATCATTCACTTGGCAATTCATATATGCTGAATCAATTCATATATGCTTAATCACTTGTGCTTATTTGTCACTTTTCAGACTAGTTAATTATCTTACTTCCTGAAACATAGAATGATTTTAGTCTCAGAAATGTTTTCACATAGATAATTTGTCAGTGCATTTTTTTTTTTTTTTTTTTGCCAGTCCTAGGGCTGCCCTTGCTTCTTTTGCTCAAGGCTAGCACCCTACCACTTGAGCCGTAGTGCCATTTTTTACTTTCTCTGTTTATGTGGTGCTAAGGAATAGAAACCAGGGGTTCATGCATGCAAGGCAAGCACTTTACCTCTAAGCCACATTCCCAGAACCATATTTGTTTATTTTTTACCTCTATCTAAATTGTAGAAACCCCTCATGCCTGTGTTGTTGTTTTTTTTTTTTTTTGTCAGAGTCCTAGTTCTTTTAACAGCAGAATGTTCTAGGCTTATCTTATATAATCCTGTCCTATATCTAAAACCATCCATTTCTCTAAGGAGTCTAAAGAAAAAAAATAAAAAGAATACATCACGGATTTATACTGATTTCCAAATTTAGAATTACAGTCTAGGACTGAGAATGTAGCTCAGGAATAGAGTATATGGTTAACACTTAAGAATTCCCAGTATTCAAAAAAATAAAGAAATAAATATGCCAGGTAGGCCTTAGTTCTCACTTTCATATATAAGACTGTTTTTGTAAGACACAATAATTCATTGAGGCATTTATAAAATGCCAGGAAAGATTCAGGGCAGAGAACTGAGGTAGGGAAGGCTTACTATTGCTTTGTGGTCACTCCAGCTTTAAGTGACACTCAGTTTTTAATATTCCTATGGCAACATGATGCTTATAAAGAGCAGTCATGTCATTTTTCCTTTACGCCATTTCTAATTGATAACCTTATATGTGTGCTTTAAGAGTTTGCTCATAAAGCCAGGCGCTGTTGGCTCATGACTGTAATCCAAGCTACTCAGGAGGCTGAGATCTAAGGATTGCGGTTCAAAGCCAGCCCGGGCAGTAAAGTCCCTATGAGACTCTTATCTCCAATTAACCACTCAAAAAACAGAAGTAGAGCTGTGGCTAAAAGTGATTGAGCGCTAACCTTGAACAAAAGAAGTTGGAGACAGTGCCTGGGCCCTGATTTCAAGCCCCACAACCAACAACAAAAAAAGGTTTGCCCATGAGACTTTTTTTTAAAAATACATTCAGCCAGGTCAATTTAAACTCATTGCTCTTTAAAAATTATCTTATACTCAGGCATGGTGTTATGCTGATGCCATTGCCAACCCAGGTAGAGCTGATGATATCCTGTTAAGGGTCATAGCTCAAGTACATCAGTCCCCAGTAGCAGGCAAAATGTTTTGTTTTATTTTTTAAATAGCTTCTTTCCCTTACTTATCTGTGTTTCAATTGGTATCTTCACATTGTACATAGTGCTGTTCTTTTAAAGGTTTTTGTATTGTCATGTACCCTGTTTAAGTCAGACTTGGAGATCTGCTGAAGCTCATTCAAGTTTACTGTTGTGTGCTTTCCAAAGCTCACTCCTTTACTCATTCTGCATTTTGTTGTTCTTTGTATTCGACAACCCCCCCTCCATTTAGAACTTTTGTTTTATTTAAACCCTTGCTTGCTAAGCATGTTCTCTAACACTTGAATGAGTCTTCCAGTGTGCTGGTGATCTTGCTGCATGCTTAGGCCAGCCCAGACTGCCATCTTCCCGTGTCACTATGGTGACATTCAGTCATCCTAAGGTGCAATCTTAGGAACTCTTGCATATATGCTATCCTATCCCACACAATCTTTGTCTCCATAGTAGCCAGTAAAAATTCTGAGCCACCGTGCCCAGTTAACAAATGTATCATTTTCAACTAAAAATGTCTCTATGATTTCCTCTTTTGCCTCCAAAATAGTCTTTTTAGCCAACTATGAAATTTTCAGCTAAGTCTTTGCACTGACTTCTGAATGCTTCCCAAAGCAAGAATTCTTTTTTTTTTGCCAGTCCTGGGGCTTGCACTCAGGGCCTGAGCACTGTCTCTGGCTTCGTTTTGCTCAAGGCTACACTCTACCACTTGAGCCACAGCGCCACTCTGGCCCTTTATCTCTATATGTGGTGCTGAGGAATTGAACCTAGGGCTTCATGTATGAGAGGCAAGTACTCTTGCCACTGGTCCATATTCCCAGCCCCTCAAAGGAAAAATTCTTGAAGGGTGCAAGGCTGATAGTGTCCCTAACTGGTACAAGTTTGCCTAACAAGTACTAGACTATACATCTACAGAGATTTTAAACTATGTGCTCCTATGGGCCTTACTGCACCTTCCCCTAGCTGGTGCTCTACCACTTGAGCCACATCTCCATTTCCAGCTTTTTCTGATTAGCTGGAGCTAAGGTTTATCTACAAAGTTTCAGACAACCCTATAGGGTATTCCTCCATTCCATCCATTCCTCACCCAGTGAAAGAAGCTACTAGGGCTGCTGGGGAATGGACTGGAATTTCACAATTGGACAAGTGCTCCCCTCTCCTTTCCATGGCCAATACCCTTGCTTATTCTGAGCCTCCCACAGGTCCAGCTGAGCAGCTAACTTCTAGTCAACCCAACCAGCTGCTGCCATTAGTCACTTCCCGTCCTGTAGTGGAAGATGAGCTGCATTCTGAACCAGATGAGTCTCTCCTATCTGAAGACCTGTCATCTGATGAAGAGAACCTGCCCGACATCGAGGAGTATTGGTCAGACAATGAGCCCATCTTCTTGGATCCCAATATTGGGGGTGTGGCAATAGCACCCACACATGGCTCCATTTTGATTGAGTGTGCACGGCGAGAGCTTCATGCCACCACTGCTTTAATCCACCCCAACCGACTTTTACCTTGTCGTCTTTCCCTTGTATATTACCAGCACAAAAATCTGAATTTGCCATTACATGGTTATGAACACAACAAGATGAAGTTTGAGGCTAAAGAACTTAAGAATAAGAGAATGAAGATTTCTCATCCAATTGACCTGGCAGCTAACTGTATTGAACAGTCCCCTGAAGTTGGAGTAAATGAATTGAGCCTAATTCCTTCTCATAAAACGATAACGTTGACCCATGACAACATTGTCACCGTGTCCCCTTATGCTATCACACATGTGGCCGGGCCCTATAACCGGTGGGTCTGAAGGTGTCCCTCCCTCCCCCTTTTAAATAATGCCTTTGCTAGTGCAGTGTATTTTTTCAAGGTGCTGTTTAAAGAAAGTTATGTTGTGGTTTACTTCATCTCCCCCATTTCAAGTCTGAGGTAAAAATTTTAAGAATGGGGTGGGTATTTAACTGTGACTATATTTTGAAAATTAGTAGAAGGTGCACATTTTAAGTAAAAATAAAATTTTTATAGTTTTAAGTACATTCAGAAATGTTTTGGTTAGGTGTTAACCTTGATAGAGTTACTCAGTTTGGTGCTTTAAATTAAGTCTGTTTACTATGAAACAAGTCATTTTTAGAGGATTTTAACAGGTTCTTGTTCTGTGATGTAAAATCAAGACACAGTGTTAACTCTACACAGCCTCTGGTGCTTACCCACATCAACACAGTTAAAAATAAGCTGAATTATTATTTCATGGTGCCATTTGTTCTGACATCTTCCAATCATTGCTAGAAAACTGGCATGCTCCTTTAAAGAAACCAATGAAAAGCTTTCTTTCCTAAACTTTTTTTCCTGCATAAGATTATTTGTTATTGTTAGTAATGGTTGGAGGCTGTTCATAATCTGTAAATATATAAATATATATTTTAAAAGCACTTTCTATTTTTAAAAGTAACTTGAAATAGTATAGAAGAATCCTATTGTTTATTGTTTGTGCATATTTGCATACAAAACAAATCATTTATTGCTGTGTAGAGTTCCATGTTGTTGGCTGTCATATATATTGAAAGCATATATGTGGTTTATGTTCTTTGAATGTGTTCTTTCACGTTACATATTAGCTACTTATATAAAATAGTCAATCTCAAAATTGGAATTAGATATCACCAATATTGATGAGTGTTGGGATACTAAAAAAGTGGTATCTTCTGATTTATTGAGGAATAGTGTCCCCAATAAATTATTTCATCCCAGCCTTTTCAGTGTATCCCATGAAAGATGTTTCCAGAAGGAGTTAAGACAAAATGGAATTCAGAAGAGTCAAATGCTTCTACTGTTTCAAGTTGAATAAATGATACAAAGGAGGCAGAAACCTACCTATTCCAATTTGTCTCATTTCTTCAGAACTCATTCTGAGGAAAAAAAACACCTTAAAAACACATGTTCCCTAGACAAATGATAGGAGTGCTGTTAGCTAGTTGCTATTGGGTTTGTCCATGAAGAACTAATGTACTCATTAACCTTAGCTTATTGCATTTGGGGAAATGGTAAATCAATTGCCAATGTTCTAGGTAACAGGAAAAATAGACATTCCCATTGGTTTATTGAAAAACAAAAAAGAATGGCCCAAACAATCTTTAGCATAAAAAGAACTTTCCATGAAATACTTGATTCTGTTAAAATGCAGAGGTGCTATAACACAAACTATTAGAATCTCTGGAGTATAGAAAAACCTAATGGTGCTCTCCTTTGGAAATGCCATAGGAAGCCCCCAACTGCTAACTCATCCTTTTGGTGCAAAAGCAAATAGCTCCAACAAGCTCTCTAAAGAAAAATTCATTGTAACTTATTAAATAATATATGGTGCAAAATATAGATTTAAAGCTTTTGACAAAAATTCAAGTAAAGGAATATGAAGGGATTGTAAATAATAAAATATCCATTGATAGACCATCTTATACAAGTAGAATTCTGCTTCTTGAATGTGTAAAATGGGTTGTTGGTTGTTTTAGGATTTTGTGTGCCTTAGATTTCCATTTAAAAACGTATATTTTTTGAGCTTATGCTTTCTTATGTAAGTATATGAGTGATTGTTCAGCTGCTTCAACAAGATATTTACTGGTATTAGACATCAGGAATTCACCCTTTTAGATTTTTAGGCATTTAGCTCCCACTGGAAATTGTTTCCTCACCAGATTTAATGGATGAAATCTCCACCATGGCCCTGTCCCTCCCAGCTTTCCATTCTTCCAGTGCATACTTACTGAATGCCTGTGCAATTGAATTGTTGATTTTGTCATCCCCTGAATTACTATCTGTATCATAGTAAATTTTAAATTTTAAATCCTAATCAATTCCTTTGAGGTATACACATTTTTTTTCAGAAATAGCAAATTATCGTGATCATAGATGTACAGTAAATTCAAATTTGTTTCTAACTTTAACTTTCTTAATGGCTAAACATTATACACCAGTATTGATTAATGGTACCATTAGAATTTGTGAAGCTAGTTTTCCAAGTATGGGAAAGTGCTAGTTTCAAGTAAAATGTTTTCATTACATTTCTGTAATTAAAGTGATGAATGGATTGCCTCAATCAATAATCTAGCTTTGGGAAACACACACTTCCTACTTTAGAGGGATTTTAGCAGTTTACCGTCCCATTCATTCTTTGCCCTGTGATTTTTTTTTTTCAATGTCCTGTAGGATTTGTGATTGTATGCTGGCTACACTGCTTTAAAAATGCTGTTTCTCATGAAGCAAGAAAATAAATTGGTTTGAAATGACATTTTCACCCATAAGACTTGTCATCTAACATTATTTCTATACTATCTATCATACAGTAATGATTATTCTCTGACCTCTTATAGTACCAAGTTGTATTTTGTTCAGTATTATAAGCTTATAAACTATTATTTAAAGACTTCTGTGTTACTGTCCTATTAGTTATCAATTTCCTCAAAATTCCATTTCCAATATTAGGGATTTTTTGCTCCTGGTGCTTGTCAACCTCACTTACATTTTGTTTCTAATTCATCCACAAGATGCCAAGTTACACCTTGTCATTTAAACATCATTGAAATATATTAATGCAAAGTGACACTATCTGAAAATATATAGTTGTAGGTAAATTTTTGTAATATGTTTACATTTTAAATAACTCCAACTGCTTTATCATTCTTTCCGCATGTGGATGAACTAATTTCATCTCTTAAAATAAATAGAAGCATAAGCTGGGTGCCAGTGGCTGTATTCTTATAGCTCACACCTCTGATCCTAGCTACTCAGAAAGCTGAGATCTGAGGATTAAGGTTTGAAGCCAACCCTGGGCAAGAAAGTCCATGAGACTTTATCTCCAGTTAACCATCAACAAAGCTGAAGTGGAGCTGTGGCTCACGTGGTAGAGTGCTAGCCTTGAACACAAGAGCTCTTGGATAGCACCTAGGTCCTGAGTTAAAGTTCCGTATTGAGTGGCACAAAAAATACATTTATATTTATATGTGTGTGTGTATATATATATATATATATATGTATATACATATATATATATATATATATATTTAGGACTTTACTAGAAGAGATCCATAAGCAATTTACTTAAGACCTAACCCCGGTCCATAGTTATTTGAATGCATACCCTTGTGTAAATGAGCTACTGACTTCATTTATATGAAGTGACCTACTTTCTAATATTTGTAGTCACCTAATTATCGTTGCACAATTGCATGTATCAAGTTTACCCAAACGTAGGCTTTAAACAAGCTACCATAACCTATTCTCTTGGATGAAGTTATAACGCTGCATGACAACTTGGTTCAGTTGGGCACAATATTTCCTTTGAATGTGCCAACTGAATCAGCAGATGTATGCAACTTTTTATGTATAGCTACCTTCAACTTCAGACATTGATGCATGGAAAACTTTTTCTTTCTAGATCCAATAAATTTGTGGTGAAGTGTGTCAGTAGCAATTGCTAACAAAATAATTAGGATATAAGGTGATCAAGTACTAACTTCTCAGTGGTGGTTGTTCATTTGAGGTGTCAGTATCAGTTTGTAGTCAGTTTAGACAGTTAAAGGCCAGTTTGCATTTAAGAACTTAAAAATCACAAACTTACAAAAGAAAAAGGAAAAGGCCTTATTTGGGGAGAAATTATTTTGGTACAAAATATTTTAAAGGAAGTACCTTTTTTTTTTTTCCTGGAACTGGGGCTTGAACTCAGGACTTTATGGTGTCCCTTAGGTTTTGTGCTGAAGGCTAGCACTCTGCACTTGAGCTGTGTACACCTCTACCATCGCCAGAAATTTTCTTTTTGAAATTTTTTTCCCTTCCCTCAGCACAGAGTTTCAGGGAATGCTACAAAGGAATTTGGGTCAACATTCCCTTGCCTGCCAGTTCCATGAGCTTTGTGTGGAAAATGAATTGACTTTGACCTGTGAGACTATGTTGTTAAAGTCATCCTTTACTGTGGCAAAGATACTAGCCATTTCTGAGAAGGATGTACTCAATACTTGCAGAGTAGGCTTTCATTTTTCCTTAGAGCCTAGCATTCTATATACACAGAGTTTGAGGTAATCAAAGGAAGGATATTTGTGCTTTTTATATTCTATATATTACCTAGTGCTGCTCATACAATCCCTTCATTCCCCTTACATCCCAGCAGTTGATTTAGATGTGGCTTTCCGCATAAATTGTGCTTATCTCCTCGACTTGTTCATAAATATCTTGCTTCTTCACAAGTCAGCATAGCATATGAAAAGTAGAAGTAGTAGAATCAATACTGATTGCAAAAAGGATCTGGATTTATCCAAATCAAACCACGCTTCGCATTGGGCTTTTCACATCTTTGCAAAGTGATTGGTCATCGGAGGCTCTGGAAGTCAACTGAGCAAGTCAAAATAGAAGCGGAACAAGTGTATTTTCTTAGTATGTGTTAAGATTCGTGGACATGTATTCCTTTCTTGGATTTGTTGAATAGCAGCTGATTCCATCTATTTCCTGAGATGGTAGAGCTAACTTTTATGCAGGACATTACCTTTGTCTGCATTGAATGCTACAAACAAGTTTTCATTTACTTCTTTATGTTTGTTTTCCTGGAGACAAAGTCTCATTCAGCATGTTGCCCAGGCTGGTCTAGAACTTTTCCTGGTTTTATGCCATCTACCTCCTAAGCAGGTGAATACTATAGGCACAGACCACTATGCCCAGCTTGAATGAGTTCTTTGTTGTTGTTGTTGTTGTTGTTGTTGTTATATTGTTGTAGTTGTTGTTTCTAAGTATTAACCTGTTACTGTTATTTGCTCAAAGGTATGTTTTCTATCCTAGAATATTTCAAATTATCCCCTATTTTGCTTTTCTTTATTTTCCCATCTCTCTTATGGGCCACATACTATGCTCAATTTTGTTTTTTTTGTAGCATTCAAGTTAATTTTTATGGCTTTAAGATTCCAACATTAACCAGTTCCTTATTTCCTCCCTACTCCCCCAAATACTGCTTATCCTAGTTGGGTCTTTAGTTACCTTCCAGTTTGTTTAGTTGTAATTAGCCTTTAATGCTAAGGCAAAACTTGGTCCAGCATAGGACTGGTATGAGATACAAAATAAAATTAGGTGTTGTAACCCATCTCTTTTGGAATATGAGTTTGAAAACTCTTAGTAAATAATGTTATCCTAGATCTGAAAAGAGAATCTGCCCCTAGCAGCTGTTATGTAAGATATTCTCATATATTTTTTGCAGCTGTCAGAAAGATTTTCATTTTAGGAGGAAAGTATTCTCCATTTGGCAAAGTATAAACTTGACAAGAAACACAGCTTGTGGTTGTTTTTTAATGTTTCTAATTTTATTGAAACTGGAAGGCCAATAAGTACAGTTTTATTCTTTCACATCTTTAATCTTTTTCTTTTTTTGTTTTGTTTTGTTTTTGCCCAGTCCTGGGGCTTGGACTCAGGGCCTGAGCACTGTCCCTGGCTTCTTCCCGCTCAAGGCTAGCATTCTGCCACTAGAACCACAGCACCAGTTCTGGTTTTTTCTATATATATGGTGCTGAGGAATCGATCCCAGGTCTCCATATCTACAAGGCAAGCACTCTGCCACTAGGCCATATCCCCAGCCCCTAATCTTCTTTCATCTCCAAAATCTGGTGGGCTGGAGTATATAGTACAGTGGTACAATGCTTGAGAACTAGGTTCAATCCCCTGACCTGGGGGGCAGGGGAGGGGGAAGATGGCACGGATGGAAAGAAGCAGAAAATTAGTGAACCAAGTACAGTGCTATATGCCTGTGGCCCCAGTTTTTAGGCGGCAGCAGAAGACAACACCCTGTCTCTAAAAATCAAGTTGTTGCATTCCAGCTATAAATTTCCTGACCATAAGCTGAGTTGGTCATTGGATCTTATCTACAGATGTAATTTCTTTGCATTTCTTTTAGCTCCCAACCAAATTTTACAGATTTTTTTTTTGGGGGGGTGCTGCTTCTGGGACTTAAATTCAAGGCCTGGGCACTGTCCCTGTTCATTATGTGTAAAAGGCTAGCACTCTACCACTTTGAACTATGGCTCCATTTCTGACTTTTTTGTGATTAACTGAAGATAGGAGTTTCACAGACTTTCTTGCTAGGGATGGCTTTGAACTGTGATCCTCAGATCTTAGCCTCTTGATTACCTAGGATTGCAGACATGAGCTACTAGTACCCGACCTGAAAATGTATGGATGTAAATGTACTCCTTTGGAATTCTTTGGTATCATTGGCTATACTGAAAACTCTAGGGTGTGTTTGTTTATTTGCTTGTTTTGTAAGATTGAGTCTCACTATGACATAGAACTTGCTTGACTGGCCTCAGACTCACTAAGTATCTCTCAGGTTCACCTGAACATTAAGCTCTTCCTGCCTCTGCCTCCTAGGTACTGGGATCACAAGGGTATACCATCACATTCAGATAGGATCCAGGAAACTATTCTATAATAGAGAAAAGTTATTTAAACAAATGGAAACTAATGAGGAAGTAGAAGCTCTTTAAAGCACAGTAGGAAAGTCCAGGTGGTAAGGAGGGAATATGGTGCTCTTATCAGCAACAAAAGGTTCACACTGTACCCATTCAAAAGTAACATATACTTTTAATAATTCTTATCTCATTTACACCAATTTGCTGTGTAAGTTACTACTAATATAAAAAACCTTTTGAAGGCAAGCTCAGTAATAATACAAATTGGCTACTGTGTTTTCTACTGTGTAGGTTTTTAGACAGTTTTTTTCTCTGAACGGTTAGACAGAGAACTGCTTTTCCATTTTGAAGATGAGGAATAGCCAGTACCTATTCCAAATCAGGCAGTAATTCAACCAATTCAGACTGCTAAGTGCATTTCTGCACCAGGAATTGAGTTAGCAGTCCCTCAATAGAAATGTTAGACCTGACCTAAAATAATATAAAACCTTATCATTTATAAAACATGCTTCTGAAATATTTTGTTCCCATTATTTAGCTATATGAGAAAGATTTCCCCAAATTCCCTATAATTCTTGATTATGGTTGATTTTTTTCCCTTTTTTGAAAAGGGATGTATATATATATGTATATATATACACATTCATACAAACATGTATACACATATGTGGGCATATATATACATATATGTCTTTACTAGTAAAACAGGAGATATCTAAATTTCCCCAAAGTAGATTTTTATATTACTTTAAAAAATGACTCTGGTCAGCAATTCATAATCAAAATTGAGTGTATTTTTTTCTTTCAATGCAGGTTTCTTGAAGGAAATGGTGCTAGGTTAACAATTTTAGTTTCCAGATCTTCACAATAAAATGCAAGATGATTGCCATTTTAAGTAAAGTCTTCGAATTATTTGAATGTTTTTCTTTTGTTGTTGTTCTGCTTTGTTTTTAGCTACATAAAATCTTCCAGTCAAATGTTAAAAGTTCTTTTGCTTAGAGAGTTAAGAGATATGTACTGAGATTATATTTGTAAAGTTCTTAGTTACCTGTTTATCTAGGTTATTTTAATAACCTATATAAAAAGGAAGGATATTTTGACTCTTCCATTAGTACATTCTGGGTCACAAAGGAAAAAATCCTGGCCAAACAACCTTGAATATTCAAATAAGCCTCCTTTTTGATGACTTTTCTAAGTTTAGTAACTTCCTCTCTTCTATTTGTGTTATGACAGAATGGTTATTTGTGCTATGATAGAATGGCTGACTAAAATACAACTTTACAAAAACAGCTCTTTAAAAAAAAAGATTATTTTTATTGCAATGTATGGTCATATTTTTTTTAGCCTTTATGGAGATAACATTGTGATAGGTGCTTTAAGAGAAATATTTTTACAGAAATGGTTTTATAGTATAAACAAAGGGCAGCTTTGAATCGTGATATGTGGGTGGATGGTGCTATTTGGGTTACTAAAAATAAAAAAGCAAAAAAGATGGAGTGTTCCCTATAGAGAAACATGTTAGAGTACTTGGCAGAGATCTAAGCACCAATCTCTAGCCTGTTCCCTTTCTCATGCTATATGGTGACCTACTTAAAACAGAGCATATTAATGGCTGGGATTAGAGGAGGAGCCAGAATGTTTATCTTTGGTCAGATGAAATATTCACAGATTCTTTACCATGGTAAAACATAGTAGTGCTGAATTCCCTACACAGAAATATCAAGGTCAGAGTTCATATTCTTGGTCTCTACCTGACTTCTTTCTTTGGAATATACTATTTAATTTTGCCTTTGTATTTTTAATTTGGGAGATTGTTTAACCCTATTGCTGTCCTGCTATATTATGCATTTCATACATTGAAATGATCTTTTAAAATGCTTTTTAAACTCCACAACATATCTGAGAGTTCCTAACATGAGAAAACAGTTAAAGAAAAAGCACTTCACCATGTAGAAAGGGAAAAAAAATCATCTTGTGATCATTTTACTACATGACTTTTAATCTTTTAGTCCTCTGCAGACAAGGGAACACTTCCTTAAAGTACTTGAAGACTTGCGAGTTGGAATTGCATGTTACTTGAAAGATCTAATTAAGCTAAATTTTGGTGCACAGCAGTTGTACATGAGTTCATGTTTATGTAGCAAAATGTACTGAAATGTACTTGTATTGAAATATACATGTAAAGATAGTTGTGGAAATTGTTTATTATATTTTCCTTGTGTGTCTCATTTGTCTAGAGCATAAAATTCCTTCTTTTTAAAAAAAGAATTGTTCTAACTAAATAAGGCTAAATGAGTACTGTAATTGAAAATATATTTTAAATCTTTGTCATGAGTTTTTAAAAAGAAAAAAAGCTATTACAAATTGTATCATTCCTGATGACACAGAACTTTGTGAGTGGTTTTAAATAAATTTTATACTTCTATTTTGCACCTTGTGGTCTTAATTTTTCTTTTATCGTCAAGACCATATTCTTTTTTTTTTTTTTTTGCCAGTCCTGGGGCTTGAACTCAGGGCCGGGGCACTGTCCCCAGCTTTCTTTTGCTCAAAGCTAGCACTCTACTACTTGAGCTACAGCACCACTTCTGGCTTTTTCTGTTTATGTGGCGCTGAGGAATCAAACCCAGGGCTTCATGCATGCTAGGCAAGCACTCTATCACTAATCTACATTCCCAGCCTCAAACCATATTCTAAAATGAAACATCTAATAAAATTCAGACATTTTAATGATGGCGAACTTTAATTTTGTGTGTGTTCATGTACCAGTGTAGGTGTGCACTGGGGCTTGAACTCAGGGCCTGGATGCTTTCCTTCAGCTTTTTTGCTCAAAGGTAGTGCTCTGCCACTTGATCCACAGCTCTACCTCTTTTTTTTTGTTGTTGTTGTTTTTTCAGTCAAGGCAGAGAAATCTGGGAGACTCTTATATTAGACACCAAAAAGCCAGAAGTAGAGCTATGGCCAAGTGGTAGGATGCTAGCTTTAAGTGAAAGAATCTCAGGGACAGTACCCAGGCCCTAAGTTCAAGCCCTAGCACCGAACAAAACCAAAAAACCCTCAAATGGGAAGAAGACAGAAATTTAAGCATTCATTTACAGGCTAGGGATGTATTCAGTGTAACATTGCATGCCTAATGTGCAGGAGATTCTAGGTTATAACTTCAGTACCCAGGAACGAACACACACACACACACACACACACACACACACACACACACACACACACACACACACGAGGTGGTGCTGTGGCTCAACATGGAAGAGTGCTAGTCTTTTTTGAGCTGAAGAGCTCAGGACAGCGCCTAGGCCCAGAGTTCAAGCCCCACGACCAACAAAACTAAAACAAAAAACACTTGCACATACATACATACATATATATTTTCATGGGACTTTTGTGTATGAACACTATCCCTGAGCTTTTTTAGCTCAAGGCTAGCACAGCAAATAGGTCAGATTGTGTCCTTTTCTAGCAATTTCTCTTCTACAAAAGCAAGAATCTGCAACAGCCCCCCCAGAAACAATTCCCTCCCCTTCCTGATGTTTTGCTTTGGCTTTGCAGAAGCTCCCAATGCCTGACTCCAAAAAGCAAGTGACTGAAGCTGTGGCAGAAAGGACTCACCTCCCCCTGGATCTCCACAGTAGCCTCAACGACTCCTCTCTGTTGCTATGGCCCTGAGACTCTAAGTTAGATGACAACTAACAAAGACCACTAACATCGATGATAACTATTCAAAGCAAAAGCACCACTGGGCACTGGTGGCTTACACCTATAATCCCAGCTACTCAGAAGGCAGGAAAATCAATATCTAAGGCCAGCACAGGCAAAGTCACTTCTAGACTCTATCAGAAATGTAAACTGAAAAAGCAAAAGGAGCTACGTACCAGTTCCTGTCTTTCATCCTAAGTACTGAGGAGGCTGAGATTTGAGGACCAAGGGTCAAAGCCAGCCTGAGTAGAGAAGTCTGTGAAACTCATCTGCAATTAGCCACCAAAAAGCCAGAAATAGAGGCATGGCCTAAGTGGTACAGCACCAGCCTTCAGTAGAAAAGGCTAAGGGACAGTAGTCAGGCCCTGAGCTCAAGCCCCAGGACCAGCACAAAAAAAGGAAAAACAAACTCGAACCCTTATCCTCCAAAGACAGCCATAAACTAGAAGTATATCCTTTTGCCTTTCTGTGAAAGAGCTGTCTACAATAAAGCTCTTTTACCCCCTGGGTCTGACAGTAAATCGGATCTTCATTCCAGTGGCATCCTGCCCTAGACATGGAGGGAAGGAATACCACTCAGAGAAGCCAAGAAGAGAATCCCTTCCTCAGTCTACTGCATCTAGGTCACAAGCATTGTCTGGTCCTAGTTCTACTTGGTTACCTGGTTGTTGTTGTTTTTTCGGTTGTAGGACTTGAACCCTGGGCCTGGGTGTTGTCCCTGAGCTCTTCAGCTCAAGGCTAGCACTCTACCACTTGAGCCACAGTACCACTTCATTTTCTGGCAGTTAATTGGAGATAGTCTCATGAACTTTCCTGCCTGGGCTGGCTTTGAACAGGGATCCTCAAATCTCAGTTTCCTGAGTATATAGAATTACAGTCATGAGCCACCAGTGCCTGGCTAATTTCTAGCATTTTCTTTTTTTTTATGATGCGAGTACTTTACCACGAGACCATATTCCCAGCCCTTTCTAGCGTTTCCATAGTTTATTAGAGATAAGAGTCTCACAGACTTTCCTCCCCTGGCTGGGTTCAAACTGATCATTGGATCTCAGCCTGCTAAGTAGCTAGGATTATAGGTGTGTGCCACTGGAATCAAGCTTATGATTAACCTTGAGGTGTAATTCATTCCACACTTTCCAAGCTAAGGTAACAAGATCCCCTCCCACCAGTTTCAGCAGGGATATAATCCTTTTCACTGCAATGGTATGCTCCTTCCATTTCTGCCTGGCATGCACTTTCTGATTTTAGAAATCAATCTCCTTGAAAGTACTAAAAAGTTAATTTCTAGAGGATATTAAAGCCATTTGGCCAGGTACCTGTTGTTCATGACTAACCTACTTAAGAGGCAAAGGTCTGAGAATCACAAAATGAAAATGAGGCAGCAGGGGCTGGGAATATGGCCTAGTGTCAAGAGTGCTTGCCTCGTATACATGAAGCCCTGGGTTCGATTCCCTAGCACCACATATATAGAAAATGGCCAGAAGTGGCGCTGTGGCTCAAGTGGTAGAGTACTAGCCTTGAGCAAAAAGAAGCCAGGGACAGTACTCAGGCCCTGAGTTCAAGCCCCAGAACTGGCAAAAAAAAAAAAAAGCTAAGCTGCCAGGTAACAAGTTAAGGTGTGTATACATACACACACTCACAGATGTATACGTACAAACACAAAAAAGTCAGTTACTAAGGTTGAAATCTTTTCAGACTAATTCCTAATCACAGTGTCACTTCACAGCTTACTTCCTAATCCTTATTTTTTATTTTTTATTTTTGCCAGATTACTTCAAACTGGAAATTAACTTTCAGCTATACAGACTTACATTAGCTGTATAGTGTTTAGTATCCAAATGTCAGCAACAAGATACATAAACTTCTCAGCTGTGCTCTAAGGGTCGGGCACCCGTATTCCTAAGCAAGTCCAAAACTACCAATGCCTTCTTGCATGGGACTTTACAGGACTCCTGCTAGTTGCTAAAATAAGGGGGTCACCCCACTTTGGAGTGAGCTGCCAAAATAACATCAGCATTAGCCAGGGTAGCAAGGAAAGAAGGCAAAAAGAAAGTTATAACAGGGGCTGGGGATATAGCCTAGTGGCAAGAGTGCCTGCCTCGGATACACGAGGCCCTAGGTTCAATTCCCCAGCACCACATATACAGAAAACGGCCAGAAGCGGCGCTGTGGCTCAAGCGGCAGGGTGCTAGCCTTGAGCGGGAAGAAGCCAGGGACAGTGCTCAGGCCCTGAGTCCAAGGCCCAGGACTGGCCAAAAAAAAAAAAAAAAAAAAAAAAAAAAGAAAGTTATAACAATATTCAGTCTAACTTTCTATTCTTGAGGCAAAGGCGAAGTGGCTGAGTCTGGTGCTTGGAGACCTCCCATGTTCCACCACGGTAGTCGTCGTCCAGGGCAAAGGGGTCAGCTGGCCTGGCATGGGAGCAATGGACCCGTGGCGATGCCATCTACCTTGAGGGTGGTGGGAGTAGTCAGTAGCACCACATACGGTCCCTTCCACCATGGTTCTAAGGATTTAGAGTTATGCCTTCGGACGAACACCCAATCCCCTGGTCTGAATAAATGGGGGTTAGGGACAGAAGCAGAATCATATAATGCCTTAAGTTGGGGCCACATATTCTTGTGCGCGAGCTGCAAGTAATCAAGTTTACACAAAAATTCAGTATCATCCAAATCAGCAAGCAATTCAGTCTGAAGGCTAGGGATAATGGGCAGGGGGTACCTGTACATTATTTCAAAAGAAGTAAAGCCAAGCTGATAGGGAGAATTTCTTACTCTAAGCAGAGCAAAAGGAAGGAGTGACACCCAGTCTGCGCCAGTCTCTAAGGCCAATTTAGTTAAGGTCTCTTTTAGAGTCCGATTCATTCTCTCTACCTGTCCTGAACTCTGGGGTCTATAAGCACAATGCAATTTCCAATCCATCCCCAGTGCAACGGCTATTCCCTGACTTACTTTTGAGACGAAGGCCGGTCCATTGTCCGACCCAATGGTGGATGGGATAGGGTAGGATTTCTTCCAAGATCCTCTTAGCCACTACATTCGCAGTCTCATGCTTTGTTGTGTTGTGCCAAGTCGCAAGACCACCCCCAAGAAGACCACCGAGATTCAGACACTCCGAAATGCAAAAGCAAGGCAAGGCTTTATTTAACGAGCTGCCAACTCGGGCCTCGTCCTACCACCGACACAGCGGAGGTTAGGAGGAAGCCCCGAGCTGTGATTACACAGGGCTTATAAAGGCAAAGAACAAGGTTACAACAATCAGGTGTGCAAGCAAGATTAGGACACAGGTACAAATCTGATTGGCTCAGGGTTTAATTCTAAAATGGGGTTCAGGGCTGGGGATATAGCCTAGTGGCAAGAGTGCCTGCCTCGGATACACGAGGCCCTAGGTTCGATTCCCCAGCACCACATATACAGAAAACGGCCAGAAGCGGCGCTGTGGCTCAAGTGGCAGAGTGCTAGCCTTGAGCGGGAAGAAGCCAGGGACAGTGCTCAGGCCCTGAGTCCAAGGCCCAGGACTGGCCAAAATAAATAAATAAATAAATAAAATAAAATAAAATGGGGTTCACGTGTCTGGCACTTCAGTTGGATAAGCTTCAACCCATCCTGAAAAGGTGTCTACAAAAACTAGCAAATATTTGTATCCAAATCTTCCAGGTTTAATTTCTGTGAAATCTACTTCCCAATACACACCTGGCCTATCCCCATGGAGGCGAGTTCCTTTGTTGATTGGGGGCATTGGTGAGCTGACAGGCCTTACAATTTTTAACAATATCTTCAATAAGTTGGTCTCCTTGTCTAATTTTCACTTTGGAGTGTCAGAGCAAGTCCTGCATTCTTCGGGTTCCCATGTGAGAGGCTTAGTGGATTCTCTTAAGGATCCCTTTACCCAGCCCTTGTAGCAAGATAAGTTTCCCTTCACAAGTTTTCCACCAGTCATTGTTTCCTTCTCTATCTGGGGTTTTGTGGGCCATGGGAATTTTCTTTATCCACTCCAAGTCTTCTTGGGAATACTGGGGCACAGGAGGCAAAGCTCGTGGCCCTGGGTCTACTAGAGTCAATACTTCTTCTCTGGGCTGGAGGGCTGCTTCCTTAGCTGCCTGGTCGGCCAGATTATTCCCTGTAGTCACCGAATCAACTCCCTTTTGATGACCCGGACAGTGCATAATGGCAATCTTTGCTGGTTCCCATAGGGCCCGGATGAGGCTTAAAATCTCCTGCTTGTTTCTAATGGCCTTTCCTTCGGCTGTCAGTAGCCCCCTCTCTTGGTAGATGGCTCCATGGACATGTATGGTGGCAAAAGCGTACTGATTGTCCGTATAGATATTTAGTCTCTTTCCTTTTCCCATCTGTAAGGCTTTTGTTAGTGCCACTAGTTCTGCTCTTTGTGCAGAAGTTCCCTGGGGGGGGGGGGTGCCTGTGCCCACACTATCTCAGTGTCCATAGTAACCGCCACACCCGCATACCTTTTTCCATCCCGAATGAAGCTGCTGCCATCGGTGAACCAGGTGTGCTCGGCATGTGATAGCTCAAATCCAGCAAGTCTGGCCGGAGGCTATTTGCTTGGGCCAGGATCTGCTCACAACCATGCAGAAGCGCTTCCAGATCTGGATCCGGCTGCAGAGTTGCTGGGTTTAATGCTGTAGGTACACAGAAGCTGATACGTGCCGGGTTAAGTAACAAGGTCTGGTAATGGACCATGTGGGCATCCATCGGTCGGGCGGTTGTTTTAGCACCCCCTATAGAGTGTGTGGAGTGGCCACAGTCAGGTTCTGTCCCAGAGTCAACTTATCTGTCATCTTTTACCAAGAGGGCTACTGCAGCTATTATTCTTAAGCACGGAGGCCACCCAGCGGTGACAGGATCCAATTTCATTGACAAGTAGGCGACTGGTCGCTTCCAAGGCCCAATTGGCTGGGTGAGCACCCCTTTTGCTATTCCTTTATTTTCAGCCACGAACAATGTGAATGGTTTATTCACATGAGGTAGGCCTGAGGCTTCTAGAAGGCTTTTCTTGATTGCCTCAAAGGCTTTTTGCATCTGCTCAGTCCAATGAAATTGTGGGAGGTTTTTGGTGGCTTCATATAGAGGCTTGGCCATCTCAGCGAACCCAGGTATCCACAGCTGGCAAAAGCCTGCTGTTCCCAGGAACTCTGACTTGTCTGGCTGACTTAGGCACAGGGATTTTCAGCACAGTCTCTTTACGTGCATCTGACAGCCAACGCTTGCCCTCTTTTAATATGAAGCCCAGATAGGTGACTTCAGGTTTACTAATTTGTGCCTTTTTAGTGGAGGCCCTATAGCCCAAATTGCCAAGAGTCTTTAAGAGCCTAGCTGTTCCCTTTAGACAGCTATTTTTTGTCTGGAGCGGCTATTAACAAGTCATCTACATATTGCAATAGACTTATTCCAGTATTTTTGGAGCGGTACTCACTCAGGTCTTCATGTAACGCCTCATGGTAGGCGAATTCTTGAATCCTTGAGGCAGCCTGGTCCAGGTCAATTGACCACTTACCCCGATTTCAGGATCGTGCCAAGTAAATGCAAAGTAGCTTTGGCTCTGTGGGGCTAAGGGCAGGCTAAAGAAAGCATCCTTTAGATCCAACACAGTATACCACACATGGCTCAGTGACAGGGAGGCTCAGCAGGGTATACGGGTTTGGGACTGTTGGATGAATGTCCATTACTCTCTTGTTAATTTCTCTCAAGTCTTGCACTGGTCTGTAATCATTAGAATTAGGCATTTTTTACAGGCAACAGTGGAGTATTCCAGGCTGACTGGATGGGCTTCAGAACTCCTAAATCTAACAATTTTCTGATGTGAGGAGTGATCCCCTTCTTTGCTTCTAGTGACATAGGGTACTGGCAAACTCTTACTGGGTCGGCTCCGGCTTTGAGTTCCACAAAGATTGGAGGACGATGTTTTGCGAGTCCCATTCCCCCAGTTTCTGCCCATGCTTGGGGAAACGCCCGTAGCCACTCATTTTCCAGAGACTCAGGCTTGGGATGCTGGTATAGCCTATATTCCTTATCTAACTTGCTAGTTTTTAGTATACTAACAGGCTTTTCTCTTGAGTTCGTCACAGAAGCCCCACTGCCTGTGAACTGTATCTGAGTTTTCATTCTTGTTAAGAAGTTATGTCCAAGCAATGGATAGGGGCAGTCAGGGATGACTAAAAATGAGTGGGTTACCTGGCCCGCTCCCAAGTCCACTGTTCTTCGAGTAGTCCATTTATAGGCTTTAGTGCCTGTCGCACCTTGGACCCATGTTGTTTTAGTGGACATTGGCCCTCTCGGGGCTAGCAATACTGAATTTTCTGCTCCCGTATCTGCCATGAACATGACTGGATTCCCCTCCACTTTCAATGTTTTCCTGGGCTCAGGGAGGGGGTCTGAGCCCCGACTCCCTCAGTCACTGTCCTCAGCCAGCTCTAAGGCTGCCAACATTCTTAATCCTATTTTGTTTTTTCTCCTTTTTCTTGGCTAGCTCTGGGAAGTTTTTGATCCAATGCCCCTCTTCCTTGCAATAGGCACACTGATTCTTCCCCACTTTTGATTGGGGTTTAGGCCTCTGCTCCTTACTTGGAGAGGAGGACTGTCTAAAGTTTCCTACCTGCACAGAGGTCAGGATTTCCCTGAGGTCCTTCTTGTGCTGTGCCTGTTGTTGCTCCAAAATTCTAGCCAAACTCCTTTCCTTAACTCTGTTCCTCTTTTCTTGCTCGATTCCACGTTCTTTGTCCTTCCTTTCCTGTCTTTGTTCTCCTGTTTCTCTCTTATTATAAACTTTTTCCGCCACTGCTACTAGATCCCTAACAGATTTTTCACCAAGCCTGTCTAGAGCCTGCAACTTTCGCTTTATGTCCGGTGTGGCTTGATTTACGTAGGCAAACATAATCATCTGAGCAGATTCCTAGGTCTCAAGATCATACGGGGCATATTGACTAAAGGCTTTCATAAGCCGCTCAAGGTATGCTGCCAGACTTTCACTTTCTCCCTGTCTAATATCATAAACTTTGGCCATATTGGTAGGTCGGCGAGCCGCCGCCTTGAGACCTGCCAGCAGAGCCTGGCGATAGACAAGGAGTCGCTCCCTACCTTCAGCTGTATTGTAGTCCCATGCTGGTCGGGTCTCGGGAAAATAGGTAGCAATCAAGGCAGGATCTGTGATGGGCACTCTGGTGGGGCCGGGCATAAGTCTCTGGGCTGCTTCCTGGATATGATCTCTCTCCTCAGTGGTGAAAAGGACCTGTAAAAGCTGGCTACAATCATCCCAAGTGGGCTGGTGAGTGAAAAGTATAGTTTCAAGCAAGCGAATTAAATCCTGGGGTTTCTCAGAAAAGGAGGCATTTTGGGTATGCCAATTGTAAAGATCACTAGTAGAAAATGGCCAGTATTGGTCTCTTGTCACCCTGTGTCTTTGGAACGAATAAAGTCCTGATCTTAACTATGTCAAAGCTCCCATCAGGTGGCCAATTAGCTCCCTCAAAGGTGGGCCATTCTGACTTGCACAGGGTGATCCACTTTTCCTTCTTAAGGGCCACATCTCGGTTCTGAGCTATCTCTTTAACCTCCTTCCAGTGAGCTAGAGTCAATTCTAGGGGGCTAGATGGAGGTCCCCAAGATAGAACGTTACCCATAGCTCTGATCAGATGTTCAGTCCAAAAGGCTACAAAAAACAAAACAATTAATACAAAAGGAGGAAAACACAGGCCTGAGAACAAGAAAAGTTGGGGATCTCCCAAGTTGGCCCACGACCTCTTTCAAGGGTGCAGAAGGAGTGGACCCAAGTTCAAGGCGGGGTTCCAGGGGTCCTCCTTCAAGGGTGGAGAGTCTGGGGCGTCCCCCAGTCTCCCCAGGATTGCCGAGTAAGCGCGTCTGCTTCAACAACCTCTTCAAGAAATAATCAAAAGCAAAACAGACAAACAGACAAATTACAGGACATGACAAATGAACAGCGCTGTTTTCTTACCTTCGGAGTCTGGGGTCTCGGGGGTCTCTGGGGCTATCCCAGATCAAATCCCAAATGTTATGCCAAGTCGCGAAACAACCACCAAGAAGACCACCAAGACTCAGACATTCTGAAATGCAAAAGCAAGGCTTTATTCAGGCGGGCTGCAATTCAGGCCTCATCCTACACACCGACACAGCAGAGGTTAGGAGGAAGCCCCGAGCTGCAATTGCACAGGGCTTATAAAGGCAAAAAACAAAGTTACAGCAATCAGGTGTTCAAGCAAGCAAGATTAGGACACAGGTACAAATCTGATTGGCTTAGGGCTCGAGGCATTCTGGGAGCAGTTAGAGTTAAGCATTCCCAGTGGTTAGAGTTCTCGACCGGCTGGGCCCTAATAAGCTTGTCCTGAGTTTGTTTACAGGGCCTGCTTATCTCAGGTTCACGTGGTAAAGTGGGGTTTGCGTGGTAAAGTGGGGCCTGACTTCAAAGTCTGGCACTTCAGAACTAGGCCTCAAATATTCATCAGCATTCTTGCTCATGGTTGGTACTTCCAATTTGATTTATCTAAATACTTTTGAAGAGCCAGACTTTGAAGTCAGGCCCCACTTTACCACTCGAACCCCACTTTACCACATGAACCTGAAAATAAGCAGACCCTGTGAGCAAACCCAGGACAAGCTTATTAAGGCCCAGCCGGTCGAGAACTCTAAGGACTGGGAATGCTTAACTCTAACCGCCCCTAGAATACCTCAAGCCCTGAGCCAATCAGATTTGTACCCGTAATCTTGCTTGCTTAAACACCTGATTGCTGTAACTTTGTTTTTTGGCCTTTATAAGCTCTGTATAATCGCAGCTCGAGGCTGGCTCCTGACCTCCGCTGTGTCGGTGGGTGGGACAAGGCCCGGACCGAGGCCCCGCTTGAATAAAGTCTTGCCTTGCTATTGCATTTCAGAATGTCTGAGTCTCGGTGGTCTTCTTGGTGGTGGTCTTGAGACTTGGTACAACATTTGGGGTTTCGTCCGGGATGGCCCCAGAGACCCCCAAGACCCCAGATTCCGAAGGTAAGAAAATAGCGCTGTTCATTCTGTGTGTCTGTGTCTGTGTGATTTGTACTTTTGTTTTCTGTTTTGGCCAGCCGCCTGAATCTGAACCTGTAGGTAGTGAAGGACCAGCCGGAGTGGACGCGCTCATATGGGCAGTTCTGGAGAACTTGGGGGATGCCTCAAGCCCTCCACAGGGGGCTCAGGCTTCCCACTACCACCCTGAACCTGAAGGACTGGACCGGGAGGCCCTTCTAACGGGTGCCCGTCCAGTCCACTCTATATTCGGGGTTGTCTGGTCCGCTCCTACACAGGAACGGGAGAGAGAGAGCCTCAAGACTGTGTGGTCTGCCCCCTCACAGGGGCAGGAGAGAGACAGTCGAACCTGTAATCCGCGGCTCTCTAAGTCTGTCTGTAAGTGTTGTCTGGTCTTTGTGCCTGTGATTATTTTTGTGTGTTTCTTTCTTGCGCTGTGCCTGAGTGACAAATGGATGATGGGGAATGTTCCTTCCACTCCCCTGGATTTGACCTTAGCTCACCGGAAAGATGTACAGGTAACAGCTAACAATCAGAGTGTGTGTCCGCAAGAAGAAGTCTGGGGGACCCCCACCCAGCCTTCTTAAGCAGAAAATTATTTGGAGTGCTAAACTGTTTACTAAGACTATCAAGCCCTGGAAAATGAGGCTGGAGAATGCTAAAATCATTTGTTAAAGGTTTTTGTCTTAAAATGTACAGCCAATGCTTTTTTTTTTATTATTAATTGAACATAAATTTTTTTACAAGGTGTTGTGCAAAGAGGGTGCAGTTACATAGTAGGGCAGTGTGTACATTTCTTGTGATATCTTACAACCTGTTTTTCCATCCCTTGTCTAGGTCAGGTAGACCCATATGCAATATACAATGTATCAAGCACATAGACAGTGTTCACAGACTTGGTCTCTACTGTCTCTCCGTCTCCCTTTGTTAACAGTCATATATCAGGGAGATCATGCCCCTTTGTTTTCTGTGTTCTAGGCTTGTCTCACTCAACATTATTTGTTCGAGTTCTGACCATTTCCCTGCGAGTAACAATATTTCACCATTCCTGATCGCTATGTAGTATTCCATTGTGTATAAGTACCATATTTTTTGGATCCATTCGTCTGTGGAGGGGCATCTGGGTTGTTTCCAAATTTTGGCTATTGTGAATTGTGCCGCGATAAACATGGAAGTACAAATGTCCTTTTGATATTTTGGGTTTTGCTGTTTAGGATAGATGCCTAGGAGTGGAATGGCTGGGTCATAGGGTAGGTCTATATTGAGCTTTTTGAGAAACCTCCATACTGTTCTCCAAAGTGGTTGTACTAATTTGCACTCCCACCAGCAATGGAGAAGGGTTCCTCTTTCCCCACAGCCCCTCCAGCATTTGTTGTTTCCTGAGTTCAGAGTATAGGCCATTCTAACTGGGGTGAGGTGGTATCTCAGGGTTGTTTTTATTTGCATTTCCTTTACTAGCAGGGATGTTGAGCATTTCCTCATGTGTTTCTTTGCCATTTTTATATCTTCTCTTGTGAAGTCTCTCTTTAGGTCTTTTGCCCATTTCCTAATAGGTGTATTGGGCTTGGAGGGGCTTAGTTTTTTGAGTTCTCTGTAGATGACAGATATCAGGCCTTTGTCTGTTGCTGTGCTGGTAAATATCCTTTCCCATATCGTTGGCTGTCTTTCTATTTTGGTGGCTATGACCTTAGCTGTGCAGAAACTTTTTAATTTGTAGTAGTCCCATTTGTTGAGTCTTTCCCCTATTTGTTGTGCCCCTGGGACTCTATTCAGGAAGTTCCTTCCTGTGCCTATAAGTTCTAGTGTCTTTCCTACTCTGTCCTTCAGTAGTTTCAAGGATTCAGGTCTGATATTGAGGTCCTTGATCCATTTTGAGTTGATCTTGGTGCATGGTGATAGGCTTGGGTCTACTTTGAGTTTTCTGCATATGGCTGCCCAGTTCTCCCAGCACCAGTAGTTGAAGAGGCTATGTTTATTCCATTGTATGTCTTTAGCTCCTTTGTCGAATATCAGTTGGCTGTAAGAGTGCGGTTTTATTTCTGGGTCTTCAATTCTAATCCACTGGTCTTCCGATCTGTTTTTATACCAATACCATGCTGTTTTTGTTATGATGGCCTTGTAGTAGAGCTTGAAGTCTGGTATGGTGATACCTCCTGCACTATTTTTTTTTGCCTAGAATTGCTTTGGCTACTCTAGGTTTTTTGCTGTTCCATATGAATTTATGGATTGGTTTCTCTATTTCATTGAAGAATGTGGCTGGGATTTTGATAGGTATTGCATTGAATTTGTATAACAATTTGGGCAATATGGCCATTTTCACTATATTGATTCTGCCTACCCATGAGCATGGGAGGTCTTTCCATCTCCTTGTGTCTTCTTTGATTTCCCTTAATAGATTTTTGTAGTTTTCATTGAATAGGTCCCTCACGTCCTTGGTTAAGTTGATCCCTAGGTACTTTATTCTTTTCTTGGCTACTGTAAATGGAATTGTTTCCATAATTTCCTTTTCTGTTTGTCTATTGCTGGTGTACAGAAAAGCTGCTGACTTTTGTGGATTGATTTTGTATCCTGCTACTTTGCCAAATTGGTTTATTAGGTGTAGGAGTTTGGGTACTGAGTTTTTTGGGTCCTTCAGATATAAGATCATGTCGTCTGCGAATAGGGATAACTTGATTTCTTCCTTGCCGACGTGGATCCCTTTGATGTCCTCCTCTTGCCTTATTGTTATGGCTAGGGATTCCAGCACTATGTTGAACAGAAGTGGGGAGAGTGGGCATCCTTGTCTTGTTCCTGAGTTTAGGTGCGAGTCGGGGTGCCTCCCTATTCTTTCGGCGCCATCTTTCTCTCCTCTCCCTCTAAGTGTTAGGTTTTTAAAGTAGGTAGCCAGTAAAAGAGAACACCATGCGGTATTCAGGCAGGAAAGAAAGTTTATTACCGAACTGCTGGCCTGTGGCCAAGATGATCCATGGCCAGAGAGAAGGTAGAGCAGCCCGATGCTTATTTTGCATGCTTTAAGATCTTTTGAATATGTATGTGTGTGTGCATGTGTGAGTGTGAACATGTTCAAGACTGTTAGTATGATGTAAAATTGAGTGAGTTTAAGTTTAAATTCAAATGGTCATCAAGTTTGGGCATTACCAAATGCTTTAAAGGATTCTTGCATTGCATTAAAGAGGAACTATAGTTAATAAAATAAAATAAAATAAAATATCAGAGGGCTGAGAATATGGCCTAGTGGCAAGAGTGCTTGCCTCTGATACATAAAGCCCTGGGTTCACTTCCCCAGCACCACATATATAGAAAATGGCCAGAAGTGGCGCTGTGGCTCAAGTGGCAGAGTGCTAGCCTTGAGCAAAAAGCCAGGGACAGTGCTCAGGCCCAGAGTCCAAGCCCCAGGACTGGCCAAAAAAAAATCAGAGCCAAGTGTCAGAAATTTGGATGTAAAAGGATATATATTAAACTAATGGGGATAGAAGTAAACTCTCATTAACTCTATGTATGTAGGAAGAAATGGCAAAATGGGCCAATGTTTCTCACTAATATATTGGAAAGCTGAATGGATAACTATTTCTGATTGTAATCCTTGCATTAAGGAAAAATTGTCACTTGAGTTCAAAGGTCTTCATGCCATGCAGTAACTGGGACTGAAAAAAAAAAGAGGCTCTTTTGAAACAAGCAGTTCGTACGTAGGCAAAGGGCAGCACCTGGTTTCAGAATGCCTGTGAGCTTCAGTTTTTCCAATGCAGATAAAAGCTAAAGTGTTGGGTTAGTAAAAAGGTTTTGGAAATCAAGAATACATTTCTAGATAAGAAATTTGGAAGTAAATTTGTCCTAAATAATTATTGCAAAGTGAGAAAAGGAGAATTATGGCTACCAAAATGTTTAATTGCCATTCCAGCTTCTTTGTAGGTTTTTTGTAACAGTTTCCAGCAGGCCTACAGAGAAGCACAGGTAATTCCTACAAGTTTGTCAAGATCTAATACTGGCCCTTAAGTTCCAGGTAAGAGAGCATCCTTAAAAACTACTTTTGGGGGCTGGGGATATTGCCTAGTGGCAAGAGTGCTTGCCTTGTATACATGAGGCCCTGGGTTCAATTCCCCAGCACCACATATACAGAAAACGGCCAGAAGTGGCGCTGTGGCTCAAGTGGCAGAGTGCTAGCCTTGAGCAAAGAGAAGCCGGGGACAGTGCTCAGGCCCTGAGTCCAAGCCCCAGGACTGGCCAAAAACAAAAACAAAAACAAAAAAAAAAAAAAAACTACTTCTGTGTGGACCACCTTGTTGCTTTTAATTGGAGTAAAGTGGCCTCTTATAAGACTCACTGATCTGAATCTGCGGTTCGAAGCCAGCCCGGGCAAAGAAAGGTCCCTGTGAGAGACTTGTCTCTAATCAGCCAGCAGAGTGCTGGGAATGGAGTTGTGTGGAGCTCAAAGTGGTAGGGTGCTAGTCTTAAGCTGGAGAGCTGGGGGACAGCGCTCAGGCCCTGAGTCCAAGTCCAGTGGAAAGTCACTCCTCCTGGGACAAAAGTGATGGAGCATCCAGAGGCAGTAAGCCACTGCTTGGATGGCAGAGATGGTGCCAGATCCTAGAGTCACTCCCGTTTGGCCTTTCAAAAGTTAATCCAAGCCGGGAAGTCCTAGAAGAATAGTTCGTAAGCATGCCTTTCCAATGCCCATGTCTGTGTACTGGGCAGGAACTTGCCCAGTACACACTATCTGTGAGAGTGGGTAGTAAGGGTAAGTTTCAAATGAGAGGAGAGTTTAAAATCCCAACCCCCTGCATTTACTCAAAGCCCTGACTGACAGTGAAAGAAAGTTCAGGAAAGAAAGCTTGTAGACCTGAGATTGTGTCCTTAATGAGATCTGTTAAAGGCTTGCAAAGGTCATCAGAGATCAGTTCCCCAGCCAGTCAGGAAAAACCTTTTGCAAACTAGAATGTTAAAAGGCTACACTGAGGTAGCCCAAAAAGTTTGTATAGTTGAAAGTTAAAATGTTGAATGTAATTTCCAGTTTGGAGTAAAGCTCCTAATGGACATCTGATCCTGCAGGCCCTTGGTAAAGTAGACTAAGGTTATAGGTTCCTGGCTAGGTAAGGTCAACGCCCCTGAGTCAGCCTGAAGAAGTTATAGAAGATGGATGATCTTCGCCCATCAGCCTCCCCTTTTAGGACCAAGGGACCAGGGTTGTTTTTGGAAAGATGAGGCAGGATAAACTAGAGGCATGGAAAATAGAGGTAACAGTATACAGAGACTGCACTTGTGAGAAATGGTTACAGGCCAAGCCGCCTATGTTGGCTTTAAAGAAAAAAAAAAAAACCTAGCCTTATTGGAAACATCTGATTTAAACTTATTGCCTTGGCAAGATGACCCAAGGGCCATTGATTGCCTGAGCTGTCTTGAATTTCAGTAATGTTCCAGCCTGCAAAAGCTAGTATGCTTGGGGCTGGGGATATGGCCTAGTGGCAAGAGTGCCTGCCTCGGATACACGAGGCCCTGGGTTCGATTCCCCAGCACCACATATACAGAAAACGGCCAGAAGTGGTGCTGTGGCTCAAGTGGCAGAGTGCTAGCCTTGAGCGGGAAGAAGCCAGGGACAGTGCTCAGGCCCTGAGTCCAAGGCCCAGGACTGGCAAAAAAAAAAAAAAGCTAGTATGCTTAAGAAGGAATCAGGAAAATACTAGGAAATTTGACTAAAGTTAGGCTTTAGGTTAACTTAGGTTAAGCTTCTCTAACCAGTCTATGGAGAAAGTTGCAGGTAACCCAGAAGGTGTGACATTCTACTGGAACCCCTGGGAGCCACCGCTGCCTGACACCATGGCCCCTGCCCATTGCATTTGAGCAGGGATCAAGGAGAGAGTCAACAGTCATCTGGAAGAATCTACATCTCCAGATGAGACTCTTATCACACGCAGCTGATTTCTGCTGGAAAGTGTTTTGGATCTGCTAAAACTTATTGTAAGAAATTTTCAAGCAGACTGGCCTGCTGCTAAATTCAAAGCATGTATGACAGGCTGGAGAGTCACTTCAAGGCAATGCCTGGGGTGGAGGTATGTCCAAGAGTATTAAAATGTGTCCAGATGGATTAGGGTGTGACCTCAGAAGAGAGGGAGGTAACTGCCATCAGGTATGCCGGGTACCAAGGTAACTGGACAGAGATTTAAACTAGCTGGGGGCATCTTCATGGAGCCCTCCTGGGGGTGGATCTTGCAGATGCCACTAGCCAACCTTAAGCACTTGGAGGAACTGGAAACTGGAGAAATCTACTCTAGAATAGTTGGCTCATGATATAGAATATAGATATAGAATATAAAATATAGATATAGAATAGTTGGCTTATGATAGTTGACTCTGGTCTAGCTTCTTAGGAGCAGCCTGTGCGTGGAGTCACAGCAAATTGCCTTGATGTAGTTGAGATAAACCGGAAAATGTAGACAGTTTAAAACTCTTGCAGCAAAGAAGCCCCAGGAAATGTAAAGAGGAAGGTTAGTATAGAAAGCCTTGGAGAAAGGGATGGAGAAAGGGTTTCCTCTGGATAAGAAAGGGATTTAAAAAGTAAATTGTCAGAATGCTCCAGTAAGTCACTGATGGTGTGAGGAAGTAAAAGATGGTGTGAGTGGGGATATGTTAAAATTTTATAAGACACAGATTATAAAACTATATAAAGAGAGACTTTAGAGAGAAAACAAAAATGTTTCCTTTAGATTAAAAGGTTTTGGCATGCTAAAAGTGAGAAAGACAATCCCTAAAGTGAGTATGTAACAAATGGTAAAGTTGGTATGTAATCAAATTGGCTATAATATAAATAGGGTCAGAATTGGGGCTTCGGTGTAAAACTGTTTTTATCTGTTGCATTTGTTATGAGTTTTTATGGTCTTGCGGGCACAATACCAATCTATCCCTACCGATTCTCAGTCAGAATCAGACTAAGCAAGGAGAACCACGATTGGTTCTCGAGTTACCTAGCAGAAGGGAGGAAATGAAGTGCCAGACTTTGAAGTCAGGCCCCACTTTACCACATGAACCTGAAAATAAGCAGGCCCTGTGAGCAAACCCAGGACAAGCTTATTAAGGCCCAGCTGATCGAGAACTCTAAGGACTGGGAATGCTTAATTCTAACCGCCCCTAGAATACCTCGAGCCCTGAGCCAATCAGATTTGTACCTGTAATCTTGCTTGCTTAAACACCTGATTGCTGTAACTTTGTTTTTTGGCCTTTATAAGCTCTGTATAATCGCAGCTCGAGGCTGGCTCCTAACCTCCACTGTGTCAGTGGGTAGGACAAGGCCCGGGCCGTGGCCCCGCTTGAATAAAGTCTTGCCTTGCTATTGCATTTCGGGATGTCTGAGTCTCGGTGGTCTTCTTGGTGGTGGTCTTGCGACTTGGCACAACAGTTCAAGCCCCAGTACCAGGGCTTTTTATGAGAACTTGTGGGGGGCGGGGTGGGGGAGGTCTCCTTAGGCACTCAGAAATTGAGAGAAACCTCTGTTTCCTTCTTTCCAGAAGCAAAAAAAAGATAGGAGGGGCTGGGAATGTGGCCTAGTGGTAGAGTTGTTGCCTAGTATGCTTGAAGTCCTGGGTTCAATTCCACATAACACCACATAAACAGAAAAGGCTGCAAGTGAAACTGTGGCTCAAGTGGTAAAGTGCTAGACTTGGGCAAAAAGAAGCAGGGACAGTGCCCAGGCCCTGAATTTAAGGCCCAGGATTGACAAAAAAGAAAGAGGGGGGCTGGGGATATGGCCTAGCGGCAAGAGTGCTTGCCTCGTATACATGAGGCCCTTGGTTCGATTCCCCAGCACCACATATACAGAAAACGGCCAGAAGTGGCGCTGTGGCTCAAGTGGCAGAGTGCTAGCCTTGAGCAAGAAGAAGCCAGGGACAGTGCTCAGGCCCTGAGTTCAAGCCCCAGGACTGGCCAAAAAAAAAAAAAAAGAGAGAGAAAGGGAGAAAGAAAGGGAGAAAGGAAGAAACAAACAAAGAAAAGAAAGATAGGAAACATTGTCAATAATCCTAGCCTTTCTCTATTAGGGTTTTGTTTTGTTTTTGATGGGTTTCCTTTCTTCCTCTCCTTCCTCCTCCCGGTTTTCTTCTTTAATTTCTTTTTTCCCTTCTCCCTTTCTTTCACAGGTGCTGGGTGCTGTATCAGTGTACTTGCTCAAGGCTAGCATTCTACCACTTGAGCCACAGCTCCACTTCCAGCTTTTTGGTGATTACTTGGAGATAAGAGTCTCATGCTTTTTCCTGCCCAGACTACCTATACTGTGATGTTCAGATCTCAGCCTTCTGAGTAACTAAGGTTATAGGCTTGAACCATTAGCTGCCTCGCTTATAGTTGTGTTTTCAAAAATGAGAATATCAGATGAAGGATTAAGGAAAAGAAATGTTGTCATTGTAATATATGAGTTCAAGCCCCAGTATTGCCACCACCACCACCACCACCACCACAACAACAAAATAGTTGTTATTCAAGATGGAAAAAAGCATTCTATAGCTCAGAGGTAGCTGAATGGTAAGTCAGTGATCTAGCATGTACAAGGCCTAGGGTTCAATCCCCAACATGTCAGGGGAGGATTGGTTGGGGGAGAGGTTGGGAGATTATGTGGCTATGGCTTATTTTTGAAAATTATTACATTCAATTCCATGCTCAGGTTCACATTTCAAGAATAAAACATATTTCTCTGAAGTTCCTAGAGCAAAAGCAAAAACAGCCAAATTCACTAAGGATTGAGGGGTTTATTCCAAGGTACCATTAAAGGATTTAAAATCAACTTCCTCCTTCCTGGAGACACTCAACATTCAGCTAAAACACTGTCTACCGGGTGTAGTTTTGCTTTCTCTTAGCATTTCCCCTGCCTCAGGCCCTCAGATCCACCCGAACCTAATGAGCCATTCCTACTCACTATTAAGACCTACCTACTTCCCCTTTAGCCCCAGAGAGAAGCTACCACCTGGATTAAGGTGCAGGCGACAGGTTGCTCCCTCTCCCATGGGAACCTTATGAACCTTCTTCTCCTGTCTGTGACTATCTCCACATGGTTCCCTGGGATGGCTGGGACATATCCTTTCTTTGGTGCCGAACCTGGGATAAGTTCCTCGGTGTATTTGCTCCCCTATTTCTGGAGGGTCCAAGCTGCTCCCGGGACCTATTTTGCTGTCCTAAGCCCACCCAGAGGACCACCGAAGTATTTTCTGTAAGGCCACAGAGCCGCCATACTAACCGAAATCTTGGCACCAAGTTCAGAGCCCCACTCCCAGGGAAGGCCACCAGGCCGCCGACCTTAGGCCACTCGGCTAGGTCAAGGGAATCAGCAATTGTGGGTGATGGCTCCAATTAGCTGCTTATTCCCTCACACGTGACTCGATTTTGGAGTCAACTGAACAGAGCCCCACTGGGATGCTCCGCTGGTTACTCAGGGACAGTCTAAAATGCTTCAGGATCAAAGTTGGCCCCAAATTTTTTTTTTTTTTGCCAGTCCTGGGCCTTGAACTCAGGGCCTGAGCACTGTCCCTGGCTTCTTTTTGCTCAAGGCTAGCACTCTGCCACTTGAGCCACAGCGCCACTTCTGGCCGTTTTCCATATATGTGGTGCTGGGGAATCGAACCCAGGGCCTCATGTATAGGAGGCAAGCTCTCTTGCCACTAGGCCATATCCCCAGCCCCTGGCCCCAAATTTGGAACTCCACGTGGCCCCTTCATGAGACACTGGGACCCTGATATTTTACAGGACTTACATAACTTCAATGAGTGCTCATGAAGTGCCAGACTTTGAAGTCAGGCCCCATTTTACCACGTGAACCCCATTTTAGAATCGAACCCTGAGCCAATCAGATTTGTACCTGTGTCCTAATCTTGCTTGCTTGAACACCTGATTGTTGTAACCTTGTTCTTTGCCTTTATAAGCCCTGTGTAATCACAGCTCGGGGCTCCCTCCTAACCTCCGCTGTGTCGGTGGGTAGGACGAGGCCCGAGTTGTAGCTCGCTTAAATAAAGCCTTGCCTTGCTTTTGCATTTCGGAGTGTCTGAGTCTCGGTGGCCTTCTTGGTGATGGTCTTGCGACTTGGCATAATACTCAGGCAGATGAATCTCTCTCTCTCTCTTTATCTCTATCTCTCTGACTTTCTCCTGTCCATCACTATTTCCTGATGGTCCCCTGGGATGTCTGGGACATATCCTTTCACTGACCACTAGACAGATGGGTCTAAGTTGTCTAACTATCAGTGTAATATCTTGTTTCTGTAGAGTAGATGGAAGGTGTTTGCTGTATGCTAAAGCTATTAAACTTTCCATAATATTTGTTATTTATTTAGTGCTGGTACTGGGGCATGAATTCATGGACTCAAGCTCTTGCTTTTTTTTTTTTTTTTCACTCGAAGCTGGTGCTCTACCATCTGAGTTATACTTCCACTTTGCCATGATTGCTCTCAAGAATTTTATTAGTGTGGCCCGAAATGCTAGCTACTCAGGAAACTGAGATCTAGGGATGCCAGTTCAAAGCCAGCCATGGCAGTAAAGTTTATTAGACTTACCTGCAGTTAACTACCAAAAGTTGGAAGTGGAGTGTGGCTCAAGTGGTAGGCAACAGCCTCGAGCCTTAATGCCCACTAAGGACCATCGAGATTATCTATGGAGAGTTGTAGTAGATGATTTATTATTATTATTATGTTGTTGTCAGTTGTAGAGCTTGAACTCAGGGCCTGGGTGCTTTCCTAGAGCTCTTTTGCTCAAGGCTAGTCCTCTACCACTGTGAGCCACAGTGCCACTGCCAGTTTTCTGGTAGTTAGTTGGAGGTAAGAGTTTTAGTTTGGGTTTGAACTATGATTCTCAGGTCTCAACCTCCTGAGAAGCTAGGATTGCAGGCATGAGCCACCAGCACCCAGCCTAATAGAAGATTTTTAAAATATAATTTTCTTGTTATTATTCAGGTATTATTTATTAAAAAGGATACCATTTCATTGTCAGGTAATGAGCGACTCAATTCTTTTTGGAAAATGTCACCCTTCCTTTGCTTCCTGTAATGGAGGATTTTTTTCTGGATGGTGCTAGCTTGTCAAGCATGAGGTGAACTTCTTTTGGCTGTGTAAACCAAGGTGTCTTCAAAGTCACCATCTTCCTGCCTCAAGCCCCAGAGGGCTGGACTGTAAGTGCAGTTAGTACATAGGCTCAATGAGGGAAATGTCTATGAAAATAAAAACAAAGATTAATAGTTGGAAGATGGTGCCCAGTGTTGGTGGCTCACATCTGTAATCTTAGCTACCCAGTATGGCATGTGAGGATTGAGATTCAAAGTCAGCCCAGGCAAGAATGTCCATGAGACTCTTACCTCCAAATCGACCATAAGAAAAGGACGGAGAAAAAAAAAAAAGACATAATTAGATACTAGAAGAAATTAGCATCATTTTAGCATCCAGTTTAGTTGAGAAAAATATGTGACCAAGCCAGGCACCGTTGGCTCAAGTCTGTAATCCTAGCTACTCTGGAGGCTGAGATCTGAGGAACGCAGTTAAGGCCAGCCCCAGTAGGAAAAGTCCAGGACGACCCTTCAATTAACCACCAGAAAAACTGGAAGTGGCGCTGTGGCTCAATAGCTAGGAAGCTAGCCTTGAGCTCATAAAGCTCAGAGACAGTGTCCAGGCCCAGAGTTCAAGCCCCACCACCGACAGAAAAAAAAAAAAAGTGACCAGTGGGGCTGTGAATATGGCCTAATGGCAAGAGTGCTTGTCTCGTATACATAAAGCCCTGGGTTCGATTCCCCAGCACCACATATATAGAAAAGGCCAGAGGTGGCCCATTTTAAAATATCCTGCTGCCGTGCTTAGACCAATATAAGCCCACATCCAAATCCAGTCCTTGGCACAACCTCCAAACCCACGCCAAGGCATGTGCCCCTTGCAGGCAATAAGCAGTCCTAGCCCTATTCCTTTTCGGTTCTCCATTTTTCTCACACCTTTAATCCCAGCTTCTAGGGAGGCTCATGCACAAGGACCCAAGATCTCCAGGCCTAGTAACTCATCATGAGGAGGACACAAAACTCCCTCTGCAAACACAAAGCTTCCTTTAGAGAGAAACTAAAATTATACATGGTGAAGTGTATGTTAAATTGAATTACATCTGAATTTAGAAGGCAGCTGTTATAAAACATTTTTTTCAAGTAATTGTAGAGGAAACAAAACAAAATGGCGGCGGGCTGCCCAGGTCACGTGACCACCATTTTGTCTCCTTCCCAGGCTTTTTCCCCAGCGCAGGCTTCGAGGCACGTCGCGGCTCATTGTTCAGCGAAGCCTAGGTAACCCTTCTCAGGCGCGCTCCCGTTCTGGCGGCGTAGTCCAAGGGACGAGCGTCAAGAGAGCGAGAGGAGCGCGCACGTAGGACGTAAGGCCGTAAGCGTCATTCTTTCAGCAGCTGGGGAGGGGAACGGCGTGGAACTAGACGGGAAGTTGGCGCATGCGCGCACGGCTGACGGATTTGAAATGGCTTCGGTGTTAGTCGGGACCCGACTCAGGTGAAGGTCTGGTTATCTTGTGGTTAGAGTAACGGGTGGCCGAGCCAAGGTTCCTAACATCTCTGCGGATGCTCTGAAGGGTCGGGGGTGCCAGTTTTCGTGACCCAGCAGCTGCAGGCCGGCGACGGTGGGGCTCTCGTGGGACCGAGGCGGGAGGGACACGGTCCCTTTTGTGCGGGTCGGAGCAGGCCCCGCGCGGCCTCCCCTCCTCCCGCCGCTGCGCTCCTGGCCCCGCGGCGGCCCGCGCGCTGCCCGCGACCCTCGGCCTGGCTCCCCGGAGGCCGCTCCGACGCCCCTCGCGTCCTCACCGACGAGGTGTTAGCTTCTCGGCTTCCGGGGCGGGGGAGGGGGGAAGGGAGGCGCCGAGAGCCTCCGGGTTGGGGATGCGGGGTTCGGAGGGGTGGGGATGGAGGCGCTCTCCTTGGGGCCTGGCGTCCGGGATGTCCCGGGCGGTGAGTGTGCCGGGTTAGCGCTCCTTCCGGCGTGAAGCAGGGGCGGCCGGTTCCTCCTGCCCGGCTCCGCGCCTGGCCAGCAGGAAGCTGGGGCCCGCGGAAGATGGATGGCCGCGCTCCTGCGCGTCGTTCGGAGGGAGTGGTGGCCAGCACGCCGGAGCAGCGCGCACCGGGATCGTCGCGGTTCTGGCTTGATTTGGGAGGGAGAGAGGGTCTTCCCAGAGGGCTTCTGGAGGATGCACTATCTCTCCACACTCGATAAAGAAGAGCGGATCGTTTTTAAAATGGTCTTTTATTTTTATTCGGGGGGTGGGTCTCATGCGAATTTCCGTTACTGGTTTCATTTCTGCTCGATATCAGTTTTCAACCCCTCGCCCCCCAAAAAACAGCCTATATAGATCTCATTACAATCGAGTAGATAACGGCAGATGGTTTTCCGTGTAAATGTGACGGTCTGTAGTCCTGGAGGGAAGTACCTTTCTTTGAAGTCTACCCCTTAAAAAAAATAAGATACTTTTGGCGATTCGGTTGATGTAAGATTTTTTTTTTGCCTTATTTCAAATGTTCGTGTGCACCTTTTCTACCTCCTAATTTTTGTTTCTATTTAGGAGGGATGTCCTTGATACACGATTTCAGATACCCTTTGATGAGGTTTGTAATTTTGGTTTGAACTTTGAAACATGGATCCTTTTCTTAATAGATCGCTGCTATAGAAGAGAAACAGTGGAGGTATTTTCACCCTTTGCATCATGGCTCAGTTTGGAGGACAGAAGAATCCACCCTGGGCTACTCAGTTTACAGCCACTGCAGTATCACAGCCAGGTCAGGCTACTGTAAATATGTGGGATGAAGTGGGGAGGGAGGGAGAACCCTCTCATGACTATGTTGGTTTAGGCTGTGCATGATATGACAAAATATTTGCAAATGATGTATCCCAAATTGTGTGTCCTTTATTTGTGAAGACTTATTAACTTATGATGTTGCCCAGCCTGCCTTGGAAACTCATTACATATCCAGTCTGCCCTCAAACTGGTGTCCTGCCTGGACCTCCTGAGTGCTGAATTACAGGCTTGTACCACACCTAGCTCAGAATGAAGGTTGGGAGGGCCTGTGTGTGTGTGTGTGTGTGTGTGTGTGTGTGTGTGTGTGTATTTTAAGCCCTTAAACTTTTTTTTTAAAAATTATTTGGGGGAGAGGGGCATCAGTTCTGCAGTTTGAACTTGAGGCCTCACCCTTGGGTAGGCTGTGGATCTACCACTTGACTCACCTTCCCAGCCCTTTGCCTAGACTGGCCTCAAACTGATCCTCCTAATCTCCTCCTCCTGAATAGGTGGGATTACAGATGTGAGCCACTGTGCCAGGCTCCCCATTTTCTTAGGAAGAATTTTATTTATTTATATTTAACTATTTCTTGATTTACCGATCAGATCATATTTAACAACTTTTATAGTTGTCTTCCTTTTTAAAACAGGATCTTACTTTGTTGTGCATTCTGGCCTTGAGCTTTCAGTTCTGCCCTCAGCCTCCCCAGTGCTGGGATAGCTTTCTGTTATTTTGTCCTCAGTGCTGGTATTATAAACGTGTACCACCACACCTGCCTGGATTTTTTACTTATATGTAATAAGCCAGTAGTGTTTATAGTTTGAAATAAGTGTCACTAAGGATTCTACAGAATGAGTTTTGAGTACTTAGAAAAGTTTTGGCTTATGCCGTTGAATGTAATTGTGTTACTGTTGTGCTTTTTCAGACCAAGTCTTTATATTTATCCTAGGCTTTGAACTTCTTTCACCTATTTTACTCTCCCTAAGGCTGGGATCAGATGTATGTACCACCACAGTTGGCTTCTATTTTAGTTTTTGATCCATGTTGTTCATTGCTGTGTTTTACCTAAAATACCTGTCTTGTGATTAGAGGTTAGTTGCTGAAGCATTGCCTGATCTATTTTAAAATGCATGGAAATTATTACTTAGCTAGGTGATCTTTTTCCTTAAAAAAAATGAAAAGGGGACTGGGGATATGGCCTAGTGGCAAAGAGTGCTTGCCTCATATACATGAAGCCCTGGGTTCGATTCCCCAGCACCACATATACAGAAAACGACCAGGAGTGGCGCTGTGACTCAAGTGGCAGAGTGCTAGCCTTGAGCAAAAAAAAAGAAGCCAGGGACAGTGCCCAGGACTGGCAAAAAATGATAATGATAATAAAATACACATTATAAAAAAATGAAAAGGTACCTTATAATATTGTTGTCCCTCTCCCCCCCCCCCCCATCCTGGGGCTTGAACTCAGGGCCTGGGCATCATCCTTGAGCTTTTTTTTACTCAAAGCTGGCACTCTACACAGCGCCACTTCTGGCTTTTTCTATTTATGTGGTACTAAAGAATTGAACCCAGGGCTTTATGCATGTTAGGGAAGCACTCCACCACTAAGCCACATTCCCAGGTCTTACAGTGTTTTTAATTACTCTTGAAGGAGTAAAGTGTAGCCATTTCTTCTGTAGATAATTGAGAATAATTTTATAGATCATATTTCATTCAGATCTAACTCCTTAAATCAAGAGAGACTTAGAGGGGGCTGGGGATATAGCCTAGTGGCAAGAGTGCCTGCCTCGGATACAAGAGGCCCTAGGTTCGATTCCCCAGCACCACATATACAGAAAACGGCCAGAAGCGGCGCTGTGGCTCAAGTGGCAGAGTGCTAGCCTTGAGCGGGAAGAAGCCAGGGACAGTGCTCAGGCCCTGAGTCCAAGCCCCAGGACTGGCAAAAAAAAAAAAAGAGAGAGACTTACAGGGCTGGGGATATGGCCTAGTGGCAAGAGAGCTTGCCTTGTCATGAGGCCCTGGGTTCTATTCCCCAGAACCACATATACAGAAAACGGCCAGAAGTGGCGCTGTGGCTCAAGTGCCAGAGTGCTAGCCTTGAACAAAAGGAAGCCAGGGACAGTGCTCAGGCCCTGAGTCCAAGCCCCAGGACTGGCCAAAAAAAAAAAAAAAAAAGAGAGACTTAGAGTTGGTTGAGACAGAAACTGGGATTATTAGTAACTTCTGTGCTTCCAGAAGCAAGTTTTATGCCTCCATGCTTTGATAAGCTAAGCATGTTTAGCTCAACTGCATACATTTTTTTTTTTTTTTTTTTACCAGTCCTGGGCCTTGGACTCAGGGCCTGAGCACTGTCCCTGGCTTCCTTTTGCTCAAGGCTAGCACTCTGCCACTTGAGCCACAGCGCCCCTTCTGGCCGTTTTCTGTATATGTGGTGCTAGGGAATCGAACCCAGGGCCTCATGTATAGGAGGCAAGCTCTCTTGCCACTAGGCCATATCCCCAGCCCCATACATTTTGTTTTAAGTTCATGTTTCTGTTGAACCAATAAAATAGCTGTTATGGTAGTATTCTGTTGTCTATAGTTCTTTACATTTATATTGTAATTATTTGAATGTATGCTACAGACATTTATTTTTAAGATTGAGCAAGAGACATCAAAGGCTTATTGATTTTTGTCGAAACAAATAGTAAACATGTTTCTTCTTTCTGTAATTTGTAGATAATGCCGTTTGGTGCTGTTTGAAATTACTTCTGGATAGTCTCAAACATACCATTAATTAGAATTCTTTAAAATATGAGATCTTGCTGACACACACTTCCTTTCAGTGGGTAGGCAAGTATTTGTTACCGTACAGGCTTAGTTTTCCTATAAAAATTGAAGAATAGGTCCCATATGTAACTCTCCAGTGATACTGCTTTGAATACAATACCTAGCTTCTAGGTGCTGTATTTTGGCCTATGTCCTGAGTAGTATTTTCTCACTTGCCTTGTGACTTAACTCCTTTGTGACTAATCATTATCTAATTATTAGAGGAAATTCTCAGAACTAAGCAAATTTCTGTGTAAGTTAAATTTATTTAGGTGTTTGTATATTATTTGCTGTTCCTGAGGCTTGAGCTCTGGGCCTACGCACTCTCCCTGAGCTCTCTACCACTTGAGCCACAGCCACTTCTGGCTTTTTTGAGTAGTTTATTGGAGAAAAGAGTCTCACAGACTTTGCAGCCCAGGCTGGCTTCAAACCACAATCCTCAAATCTTAGCCTCCTGAGAAACTAGGATTACAGGTATGAGCCACTGGCACCTGACTTAAATTTATTTTTTATTTTTGGCTTTTGAGTAATTAACCTATACCTGCGTTGTACCTGATTTCAAGAGAGATTTCTCTTTTTCTTTCACTATTTTTCAAGTTGGGTCTCTCATTTTTGTCCAAGACAGGCCTCCAATCCTGATCCTTCTAAATATCCTCCTTTGTAGCTGGGATTATAGATACACACTACAACCACATCCAACTAAGAATATATTTTCTCGTGTGTGTTTATGTATGTATATATCTTAGTCCTGTTGCTTGAACTTGGGACCTGGTTCTTTGCTTATTTACTCTCAGCTGGCACTCTACCACTTGAGTCATACCTCAAGCTACCTAAATACATTTTTTTTTTCCTTTTTGGGGAGGCTGGTCCAATGGCTTGAACTCGGGGCCTGGGTGCTGTCCTTGAGATTTTTGCTCAAGGCTAGCACCCTACCACTTGAACCACAGCTCTATTTCTAGCTTTTTTGATGATTTATTGGCGATAACAGTCTCACCGACTTTTCTGCTGGAGCTGGCTAGGAACCACAATCTTCAGATCTCGCCATTGTGCAGTTTAGGATTACAGATGTGAACTATCAGCACCTGGCAAACATTTTATTTTTTATTTATTTATTTATTTGCCAGTCCTGGTCCTTGGACTCAGGGCCTGAGCACTGTCCCTGGCTTCCTTTTGCTCAAGGCTAGCACTCTGCCACTTGAGCCACAGCGCCACTTCTGGCCGTTTTCCATAAATGTGGTACTGGGGAATTGAACCCAGGGCTTTATGTATACGAGGCAGGCTCTCTTGCCACTAGGCCATATTCCCAGCCCCTGGCGAACATTTTAAACTAAATATAACTGCTACATTTTCTGTTAACAGCTTCAAATATACTTTGAAAAAAAGTCAGCAAAACACATTAAAAGGATTTGATCAAGCTGAGTACCGAATGTCCTAGCTACTCAGGAGGCTAGGCCTGGAGGATCATGATTCACATCCAGCCCTGGCAGAATAATCTGTGAGATTCCATCTTGAATTAAATAGCAAAATGCCAGACTGGAGGTATACCTCACATGGTAGAGTTGCTGGCTGTTAGCAAGGAAGTAGAGTAAGAGTACAAAGCCCTGAGGTCAGGCCTTGATACCCGGCCATCCCACATAAAAACCAAAATCATAGCTAAGTGCTGTAATCCTCTCTATCTGGAACATGTACTTGAAATCCCTTCTCAGTCAGTTGCTGTATGCAGTCATCCCAGTCACATGGGCAGCTGAGATCAAGAGAATTGTGGTTCCAGGTTAGACTAGGCAGAAAAGTTCATGATACTTCTGTTTCAATGGAAGAAGCTGGGTGTGGTAACAGACACCTGTCATTCCAGCAAGGATGAAAAGTGTCAATCTAGTGAGTCAAAAGAGAAAGCAAACAAAAGAACAACCAGGGTCCAGGTTCCATACTTAGCAAAATGTGAGAGCCTAGCTGGGTGGCAGTGACTCCCACCTGTAATCCTAGTTACTCAGGAGGCTGAGATGTGGAGAATCATGATTCAAAAACCATCTCCAATTACTTAGCAAAGTGCTGAACTAGAGGGATGGCTCAAGTGGTAGAGCACCAGCTATGAATAAAAAAGAAGCCTTAAAGAGAGTTTGAAATGCCAGGTTCAGGTCCCCATACCGGCACACGCAAAATAACCAGTGCAAGAAGAAAGGGTTGGAGTTGTTGCTCAGTGATAGAGCACAAGCCTAGAAAGTGCAAGGCACTGAGTTGAAACCCCATTACTCACCTCCCACTTCCCCCCAAATAAAGATTTCATCAAAATAATAATGTAGGACTGACCTCATTCTCAAGTGGTAGAGTGCCAGCCATGAGCGAGAAAGCTATGCAAGATCAGGTCCTGAGTTCAGGTCCAGGTACTAGCACACATGCACAAAAGAATAGTAGTTCAGATGCCACTTTCACTTTTTTTTTTTGTTTTTTTTTAAAGCAATTACTAGGGGCTGGGAATATGGCCTTGTGGCAAGAGTGCTTGCCTCCTATACATGAAGCCCTGGGTTCGATTCTTCAGCACCACATATATAGAAAATGGCCAGAAGTGGCGCTGTGGCTCAAGTGGCAGAGTGCTAGCCTTGAGCAAAAAGAAGCCAGGGACAGTGCTTAGGCCCTGAGTCCAAGGCCCAGCACTGCCCCCCCCCCCCCAAAAAAAAGCAATTACTAGAACAGGCCAGATATATCAGTATCTGAGGAGAGTATATAGTATAAATAGTTTAACACAGTTGTTTAATCACATTACTTTCTTTTTCCTTTAGTGTTGCTGGGAATTGACACCGGAATTAGTGCAAACTAGGCAGATGTTTTACTACTGTAATGTACCCCCCACCTCCCTCAAAATTATCTTTTTGATCTTTGTGCCTGTATTTCTGACTCTTTCTTCTAAAAATAATGTAGAAATTACCATTCCTTTTGCCAGTACTGGGGTTTGAACTCAGGGGCTCTCATTCTTGTTCACTTGAATTCAAGACTAGCATTTTATCACAATACCTCCAACTTAATTTTTTTTTGTTGTTTTGGTCAGTCCTGGGGCTTGAGCTCAGTGCCTGGGCATGGTCCCTGAGTCTCATTGTGCTCTAGGCTAGCACTTCTGGTTTGTGAGTGGTTTATTGTAGATAAGTGTCTCATGGAGACTTTTCAGCCTATGTTGGATTTGAACTATGATCCTCAGACCTCAGCCTCCTGAGTAGCTAGGATTACAAGCTTGAGCCACTGGTGCCTGGCTGGGGCTGGCAGTGGGACTTTATCACTTGAGCCACAACTCCAGCTTTTGGACTAGAGTCTTAGTGATTTTTCTTCCCGGTCTAACTTCAAACTGTTATATTCCAGGTCTTTCTTGCTCTCCACTTCCTATGTAGCTAAGATTGTAGGTGTGAGCCATGTCTGCCAACTTATTCTTAAGTTATTGGTCATGAATATTTTCAGACATTGTGCTCTATTGGGCTTATTTAGTTAGAAAGGAATCTTGAGCTAAGCACTGCAGCTCATGCCTGTAATCCTAGCTACACAGAAAGCTTAGATCTGAGGATCAAAGTTCAAAGCCAGCCTAGACAGGAAAGCTCAAGCCCCAGGACTGGCACCAGAAGAAAAAGAATTTTGAAGGCTGCAGCAAATTGTCCAAGGATTGTCCAATTGTCCAAGATTCTAAGAAAGTTACCTGTGCAATGAGCTCCAATATAAATGCTGTGTACATAGCTGTACTATATTCTTTTTGGTTGATCATGGGGCTTGAACTCAGGGCCTGGCCACTGTCTCTGAGCTCTTTTGCTCAAGGCTAGCTCTCTACCACTTTGAGCCACAGTGCCACTTCTGGTTTTCTGGTAGTTAATTGGAGATAAGAGTCACATGGGGACTTTCCTGCCTGGGCTGGCTTTGAACTTCAACCCTCCTCCTCCTCTGAGTAGCTAGGATTATAGGCATGAGTCACCAGCTCCAGCTGGGGCTTGAACTTGGGGCCTGAGCACTGTCCCTGGCTTCCTTTTGCTCAAGGTTAGCACTATCACTTGAGCCACAGGGCCACTTTTGGCTTTTTTCTATATATGTGATGCTAAGGAATTGAACCCAGGGCTTTATGTATGCAATGCAGGTACTCTACCACTAGGCCACATCCCTAGCCCCATGTACTGTATTCTTATACAGAAAAAGTTTGTACATGTTTGCATAGTGCTTTTTGACGCAGGGCTGGGAACATGACCTAGTGGTAGAGTGCTTGCCTCCCATGCAAGAAGCCCTGGGTTGGATTTCTCAGCACCACATATATAGAAAACGGCCAGAAGGGGCGCTGTGGCTCAAGTGGCAGAGTGTTAGCCTTGAGTAAAAAGAAGCCAGGGACAGTGCTCAGGCCCTGAGTCCAAGCCGCAGAACTGGTTAAAAAAAAAAAAATTGACCTGAGAGGTGAGGAATAAGGCTTAGTGTTAGACTGCTTGCCTAGCATGTATAAGGCCCTGGATTCAATTCCTTGGTATCCCATAAGCACAAAAAATAAATTTAAAAAAATTTTTTTGACCTGAGTTCCTTTTAAACTGTTGATAAAGATTCTTTGGATATAGACTATATTAGTTTCATATCCTTTAGATATATATCCATTGGTGGATTATACGGTAGTTCTAGTTTTACTTTTTTTTTTTTTTTTTTTTTTTTTTTTTGCCAGTCCTGGGCCTTGGACTCAGGGCCTGAGCACTGTCCCTGGCTTCTTCCCGCTCAAGGCTAGCACTCTGCCACTTGAGCCACAGCGCCGCTTCTGGCCGTTTTCTGTATATGTGGTGCTGGGGAATCGAACCTAGGGCCTCGTGTATCCGAGGCAGGCACTCTTGCCACTAGGCTATATCCCCAGCCCCCCTAGTTTTACTTTTTTGAGGCTCTTCCCTACTGTTTCCATGATACTAATAACTTACACTCCCATCAACAGTGTACAAAGGGGCGCTGGGTATATGGCCTAGTGGCAAGAGTGCTTGCCTCATATACATGAAGCCCTAGGTTCGATTCCTCAGGACCCCATATATAAAAAAAGCCAGAGGTGGTGCTGTGGCTCAAGTGGCAGAGTGCTAGCCTTAAGCAAAAAGAAGCCAGGGACAGTGCTCAGGCCCTGAGTTTAAGCCCCAGGACTGGCAACAAAAAACCAAAACAAAAAAACATTTAAAAAAACCCAGTGTACAAAGGGTTCCACATCCTTGCCAGCAGTTGTTAGTTATCATTAGTTTTATGTCTGTCTGTCTGTGTTTATATGCATTGGCTCCCTCCCACTTGGAGCTGGGAATCAAACTCAGAGTTTTGCCTATGCTAGGCAAGCACTGCACCACTGAAAGTTATACCTTGTCTGTGTTTCCCTCTTACTATAATTGTTCTAACAGGTACAAGATGATAACTCATGACATTAACTTTCATTACTTCCCTAAGGATTAGTGGCGCTGGACATTTTTTCATAGACCTATTAGATGTTATATCACTTTCTTTTTGGCCAGTCCTGGGCCTTGGACTCAGGGCCTGAGCACTGTCCCTGGCTTCTGTTTTTGCTCAAGGCTAGCACTCTGACACTTGAGCCACAGCGCCACTTCTGGCCGTTTTCTATATATGTGGTCCTGGGGAATCGAACCCAGGGCTTCATGTATATGAGGGAAGCACTCTTGCCACTAGGCCATATTCCCAGCCCTGTGATATCACTTTTTTTTTTTTTGCCAGTCCTGGGCCTTGGACTCAGGGCCTGAGCACTGTCCCTGGCTTCTCTTTGCTCAAGGCTAGCACTCTGCCACTTGAGCCACAGTGCCACTTCTGACTTTTCTATATATGTGGTGCTGGGGAATTGAACCCAGGGCTTCATTGTATAGAAGTCAAGCACTCTTGCCACTAGGCTATGTTCCCAGCCCTTGTGATATCACTTTTGAGGAATGTTTATTCAGGTCCTTTCTATGCCCATGTATTTTTTTAAAATTATTTTTATTAAATTTTGTTGACAAGGTGTTGTGCAAAAGGGGTACAGTTACATAACAGGGCAGTGAGTACATATCTTGTGATATCTTACACCTTCCTTTTTCTTTCCCTTCCCTAGATCAGGTAGGCATATGTACAATACCCAGTGTACCAAAATCATATACAGTAGCCATGTGTCTATGTCCATGTATTAATCAGGTTATTTATCTTTGTACTGTTGAATTATTTTTTATGTTTTATTTATTTTTTTGTGTGCCAGTTCTTGGGCTTGAACTCAGGGCTTGTGCACTATTCCTGTGCTTCTTTTTAGTAAAGGCTAATATTCTACCACTTGAGCCACGTTCCACTTTTGGCATTTTCTGAGTAGTTAATTGGAGATAAGAGTCTCACAGACTTCGTTGCCCAGGTTGGCTTCTAAACTCAATCCTCAGATCTAAGCCTCCTGAATACCTAGGATTACAAGTGCTAGCTATCAGCACCTGGCTGTTTTTGTTTTTTTGAAAGATGGTCTCACTATGTACCCTCAGTTAAGTTCAATTGTGTTTTCTGTTTCTTAGTAATTAAGATCTCAGGGAAAATCTATAGAAGGAAGTAAAATAATCTTGATTTTTCCTTTCTCCCCTTTAATATCATTTTAGCTGCACTAGGTGTTCAGCAGCCATCACTTCTGGGAGCATCTCCTACCATTTATACCCAGCAGACTGCCTTGGCAGCAGCAGGCCTGACCACACAAACACCAGCGAACTATCAGTTAACACAAACTGCAGCGTTGCAGCAACAAGCTGCTGCTGCTGCAGCTGCATTGCAACAGGTGGGCTTTTAATAAGTTCTTTTTTTTTAATTTAATTTATTTATTAATTGAACACAAATTTTTTTGACAAGGTGTTGTGCAAAAAGGGTACAGTTACATAGTAGGGCAGTGTGTACTTAATAAGTTCTTAATATGTGACACAGACTATAAAAATGATTAGCTAGGGGCTGGGGATATGGCCTAGTGGCAAGAGAGCTTGCCTCTTATACATGAGGCCCTGGGTTCGATTCCCCAGCACCACATATACAGAAAACGGCCAGAAGTGGCGCTGTGGCTCAAGTGGCAGAGTGCTAGCCTTGAGCAAAAGGAAGCCAGGGACAGTGCTCAGGCCCTGAGTCCAAGGCCCAGGACTGGCCAAAAAAAAAAAAAGATTAGCTAGAGATGCTACTTCCTTGTTTTGAGGAACAAAGAATTATGGGACTTTATTAATGCCTTCTTTCATGATAAAAGTTAATGTGTAAGAAAAAATACCATAATGCCCAGCATATATGGGAAAATAGAGTTATATACTCAAAATTAAATTTTCATATTGTTATCTGAAAAACAATTCAAGTCAAGTTTAGCTACTCTAGAAAGTTTGGTTTGGGCTCTGTTTTCATGTATGAATGTCACTTTTGAGAATGTATAAAATTAATACATTTTTCATTGAATAATCTGATATTTTTCATCTTTCAGCAATATTCACAACCTCAGCAGGCCTTGTATAGTGTGCAGCAACAGGTTAGTTTATATTTTCCATATTAAAAATTGGGTTTTTTTTTTGCTGGTAATCCTGAGCCTTGAACTCAGGGCCTGAGTACTGTTGCTGAGCTTTTTTGGCTCAAGTTGGCACTGTACCACTTGAGCCACAGCTTCACTTCTGGCTTTTTGGTGGTTAATTAGGAATAAAGTTTCATGGACTTTCCTGCCTGGACTAGCTTCAAACTATGATATTTATATCTCAGCTTCTGGAGTTTCTTGATGGGTGTGAGCCACTTGTCTCTTGTTAAAACCGTTTTGAATTAGAAACTCCTTGTAGGTTGTTATCCTTGCTTGTGTCATGATTGTATTCCATTGTTTAGTTTTCACCCTTCACATCAATTTCTTTTTTCTGTTTTGTTTTTTTTGCAAGTCCTGGGCCTTGGACTCGGCCTGAGCACTGCCCCTGGCTTCTTTTTGCTTAAGGCTAGCACTCTGCCACTTGAGCCACAGTGCCACTTCTGGCCATTTTCTATAAATGTGGTGCTGGGGAATCGAACCCAGGGCTTCATGTATACGAGGCCACTAGGAGTGCCTAGTGGCACTCTTGCTACTAGGCCATATTCCCAGCCCCAATTTCTTTTTTTTTCCCTAGAAAACAAAGTTCTTGTTATTGCCATAACAATTATATCTCAATGTATATATATTCATACACCTAGGTATACCTGCTTTGGGCAAATCTGATCACTTAATAGGAATATATATCATTTAGGCATATATATATGTATATATATATGAGTTGGATGGCCAGGGCTTTGATTATTTTTTAATTTTTTTTTCCTTTCTTTTCTTTTTGTCAGTCATAGGGCTTGAACTCAGGGCCTGTCCTTGAGCTCTTTTTGTTCTACCACTTTGAGTCACAGCACCACTTCTGATTTTCTTGGTAGTTAATGGGGAGATGGGAATCTCAGTCTTTTCTGCCTGAACTGGCTTTGAGCTGGGACCTAAGATCTCAGCCTCCTGAGTAGTTAGGATTACAGGCATGAGGCACCAGCACTCATCTTGTTGGGTTTTTTTTTAAAAAATATACTTTTATTGTTATTAAGGTGTTATACAGAGGGATTACCATTTCATAATCTGTTCATTTTTTGAGACCAAACTGACCTTGAATTCCTTGTCTTCCTGCCTTAGCCTCCTGAGTATTGTGATTACAGGTATAAATGTCATTATATCCAATTTCATTGCTATTTTTTAGTGTCATTACAAGATTGGTGATACTGAGTTCTATTTCAACATGGTGATTAAGACATTGTAGTACTAGATATCTTCCCCATTACTAAATGTAATGGTTTGTTTTCACATGTCCTGAAAAAAAAAATCAATCCTCAAACTTAATTAAATGTAGCTAAGTGATTACTATGGAACAAGCTATTTATATCAGATTTGCAAATGCTTAAAAAGTTGTAGGTAGTATTATACCTAATGATATGTTACATTTCATTAAAAAAAAATAATGTAATGTTTAAAAGGCAATTTTCTGCCAAGTCTGATAGTATACACCTCTAATCACACAAGGATGAGACAGGAGAATGGTAATTAAAGGCTGTCTTGGGCTTTATCATAAAAGACAGTCACACACCAAAAAAGTTGAAATAAAATAAAAAGTTCTGTTTTTTTTTTTTTTGCCAGTTCTAGGGCTTGAACTCAGGGCCTGGACACTGTCCCTGAGCTTCTTTTGCTCAAGGCTAGCACTCTGCCACTTGAGCCACACAGTGCCACTTGTGGGTTTTTCTGCTTGTGTGGTACTGAGGAATCGAACCGAGGGCTTCATGCATGTTAGGCAAGCATTCTACCACTAAGCCACATTCCCAGCCCCTAAAAGGTATTTTATTTTATTTATTTATTTTGGGGGGTGGCTGGGGATATGGTCTAGTGGCAAGAGTGCTTGCCTCCTATACATGAGGCCCTGGGTTCGATTCCCCAGCACCACATATACAGAAAATGGCCAGAAGTGGCACTGTGGCTCAAGTGGCAGAGTGCTAGCCTTGAGCAAGAAGAAGCCAGGGACAGTGCTCAGGCCCTGAGTCCAAGCCCCAGGACTGGCAAAAAAAAAAAAAAAGATAAATAAATAAATAAATAACCTAAAAGGTATTTTAAAAGACATCTGTAAATCAATTCTGATTGATTCCTTTTTATTTTTCTTTCTTTCAGTTACAGCAACCTCAGCAGACCATTTTAACACAGGTTAGTTTCCTGGGTTTTCAGTTATTTTATTTCTGCTTAGGTCTTCATTCAAATGTCTGTGACATTTATATTGCTAAGTAAATATAGGAATGTGTTATCGTAGTTTGTGAGTTTTGTTTACAGGTCAAGCTGTTTTATAGTGTGAAGTCTTATTATAACATTACCTTTTCTTCCTTTTCTTTTTCTTTTCCTGTAGTATTTGGGTTTATACTTAGGGCCTTGTGCTGCTTTCACTTTTTTTTTTGGCCAGTCCTGGGCCTTGGCCTAAGCCCTGTCCCTGGCTTCTTTTTGCTCAAGGCTAGCACTCTGCCACTTGAGCCACAGCGCCACTTCTTGCCATTTTCTATATATGTGGTACTGGGGAATTAAACCCAGGGCTTCATGTCTATGAAGCAAGTACTCTTGCCACTAGGCCATAGTCCCCAGCTCACATTTTCTTTTTCCTTTTTTATTTTACTATTTTCTTTTTTTGCCAGTCCTGGGGCTTGAACTCAGGGCCTGAGCACTGTCCCTGGCTTCTTTTTGCTCAAGGCAGCTCCCGTCGCCACTCCTCCTACCCTTTTCTGTTTTTGTGGTGCTGAAGAATTGAGCCCAGGGCTTCATGAATGTTAGGCAAGCACTCTACCATTTAGCCATATTCCGAACCCCTACTATTTTCTTTTCAGTAACGGGTGTGAACTCTAGACCTCTCTAGGCAAGTGTCCTACTATTTGAATTATGCACCCTTGCCTCATCTTTTCTTTGTAGGATGTAAGTTAGAATTTTTTTTTTTTTTTGCATGTGTGTGGTACTAGCGTTTTGAACTGGGCATCATACTTGCTAGCCAGGCACTCTACCACTTAAGCTGTACCTCTAGCTTTCTTTGCTGTGTTTTTTGTTTTGTTTTTGCTGGGCCTTAAGGTTTTTGCCTGAACCAGCCTGAAGCACAATCTTTCTAGTTATGCTTACTGTGTAACAGAGATGGCAGGGCTATTCTATCACACCTAGAGGTCTTCAGAATGTTTTTGCCTAGGCTGGTCTCAAATCTCAGTACTTTTTAGTTTTGAATTGTAACACGCTCAATTTGTGCCTCCCAAGTAGCTAGGAATAAGTCTCATGCCAAAATTTTTAAAAAATTATTTATTAATTAAACAAAAATTTTTGACAAGGTATTATGCACAAAGGGTACAGTTACATAGTAGGGCAGTGTGTACATTTCTTGTGATATCTTTTTTTTTTTTTTTGGCCAGTCCTGGGCCTTAGACTCAGGGCCTGAGCACTGTCCCTGGCTTCTTTTTGCTCAAGGCTAGCACTCTGCCATTTGAGCCACAGCGCCCCTTCTGGCCGTTTTCTATATATTTGGTGCTGGGGAATTGAACCCAGGGCTTCATGTATACTAGGCAAGCACTCTTGCCACTAGGCCATATCCCCAGCCCTCTTGTGATATCTTACACCCTCTTTTTCTTTCCCTTTCCTAGGTCAGGTAGACATATATACAATACACAGTGTACCAAGAACATATACAGTAGCCATGTGGCCTACGCCAAATAAAATTTGCCTAGGGCTTTAAATTAAATGTAATGTCGACAGTAGACAATATGTGAACATTAGTCTTATATGAACGTGCATACATAGCTTTTGAGCTATTGTGATCCACCGAGAGGTCTATTTTTGACCTTTATATGTTGAGTAGTTGTTTGGTTTTACTTATATAATGCAGGGTCGCTGACCCAAACCTGTGGGAAACACCATTTGACAAGAAGTTTTTGGTTTCACAGACCTGGTCTCTACTGTCTCCCCCCACCCCCCTCCTTAACAGTCATATATCAAGGAGATCATGCCCCTTTGTTTTCTGTGTTCTAGGCTTGTCTCGCTCAACATTATTTGTTCAAGTTCTGACCATGTCCCTGTGAATACCAATATTTCACCATTTCTAATTGCTATGTAGTATTCCATTGTGTATAGGTAACATTTTTTTGATTCATTCATCTGTGGAGGGGCATCTGGGTTGTTTCCTTATGCCAAAATTTTATTTTATAGATATACTTTACTTTTTCTGTAGCATTAAATAAAAGTTTTTACTTTAGTGTTTGAAGGTATAGCACAGAAGGGGAGAAAATATTAAACATATATGAGTCCCAGAAGTTTCTTTGTTTGTTTTGTTTTTAATCTTTTATTTATTTCTTGGCTGTAGGGTTTGAATACAGGGCTTTGTGTTTACTATGCTTGAGCTCCATTAATAACCCTTTTATTTTTGCTGGTTTTGTGTGTGTGTGTGTGTGTGTGTGCGCGCATGTGCAAACTTTGACACTTGAACACAGAGCCTGGGGACAGGCCTCTTGGCTTCTTTTCACTCAAGGCTAGTGTTCTACCACTTAATCTACTGTGGCTTTTAGTTTACTGGAAATACTTTCCTGCCCAGGCTGGCTTTGAACCTGGATCCTCAGATCTCAGTCTCCTGAGTAGCTAGGATTACAGGCTTGAGCCACCAGTGCCCCACAATTTTGCTGATTATTTTTATTTTTTGCAGGTCATTTGGGTTTGAACTTGGGCCTGTCTGTCCCTGAATTCTTTTGCTCAAGGGTAGTGCAGTACAACTTGAGCCACAGTTCCACTTCAGCTTTTTTAGTGATTAATTGGAGTTGAGTCTCATGGATTTTCTTGACTTACTTGCTTTGACTCATAATCCTTGGATCTCAGTCTCCTGAGTTAGGATTAGAGGCATGAATCACCGGTGCCTAATTTTGCTGATTATTTTTTTGACAAGGTTTTATGAACTTGCTTTACCCTACCTGACCATAAGCCAAGATCTTTCTACTTTCAGTCTATTAAGTATTAAAGAATTAAAGGCATGAACCACTAACACCATTTATGGCCCTAGATTTTGTTTATTTGTTTTGTTTTTGTTGCCAGTCCTGGGGCTTGAACTCAGGGTCTGAGCACTGTCCCTGGCTTCTTTTTGCTCAAGGTTAGCACTACCACTTGAGCCACAGCGCCACTTCGGGCTTTTTCTGTATATGTGGTGTTGAGGAATTGAACCCAGGGCTTCAGGTATACAAGGCAAGCACTCTACCAGTAGGCCATATTGTTCCCAGCCCGTGTGGTTTGTATTCTTTTTGTGCCGGGACCAGGGCTAGGTCTCAGAGCCTCACAGTCTCTTTGCTCATGGCTGGCACTCTTCTGCTTACGTTGTGAGTCCAGTTCTGCATTTAGCTGATTAATTGGAGATGGAACCTAGAGGACTTTTCTGCCCAGGCTAACTTCAAATTTAAGATCCTGAGATCTTTGCCGCCTGTGTAGCTAGTATTACAAGTGTGACAGTAGCACCTAATTGCTGGAGTGGATTTTGAATTTCTACTTAAGAACTAAAATAATGGTTTTGAAACTTACTGTACTTTTTTCCTTGGTATGGCCTATGAAAACACTTCTTATTTAACTTATTGATTAAATAGGTTGAAAATAATGTAGTTTTTCAGATTGATTCTAATAAGATGTCCTTGTATGTTTTATAACTTCATGTAAACAAATTTGAAGATTTAAGGCTAGCTGTAAACAGTCATTTTAGTTTTTAGAGATTTTTATGTTAGTATGTTAATATGATAATTGATTTTGTGTGCTAGCCGGCGGTTGCACTACCTACAAGCCTTAGCCTGTCTACTCCTCAACCTGCGGCACAGATAACCGTATCATATCCAACACCACGGTCCAGTCAGCAACAAACCCAACCTCAGAAACAGCGAGTTTTCACTGGAGTGGTCACAAAGCTACATGATACCTTTGGATTTGTGGATGAAGATGTATTCTTTCAGCTTAGGTACACTTTATTTGATGTTGGTAGTTTCATTTTCTTTATCTTTACAAAAGAGTTTCAAATTAACATGTCATTTTATGAATAAAATGCATCTTGATCCTTGTTATACCTTCCATCATTCTGACAGATTCATGTGTTTGGTGTAGAGCATTTAATTGTGGTGAAGATTGTAGTTTAGCTGTAATTTGTGTGTGTGTGCGCGGGTCTTGGAGCTTGAACTACTGGACCTGCTGCTCATTGCCCCTGGACTTTTGTGCTCATAGTCTTCTAAGTCTTGGTGGCTGTAATCCTAACTACTTAGGAGGCTGAGATCTGAGCATCATGGTTTAAAAATAGCCTGGGCAGGAAAGTCCCTAAGACCTTTTCTCTCTCTCTCTCTCTCTTTTTTTTTTTTTTTCCGGCCAGTCCTAGGGCTTGAACTCAGAGACTGGGCACTATCCCTGAACTTCTTTTTGCTCCAGGCTATCACTACCACTTGAACCACAGTGCCACTTCAGGGTTTTTCTCTTTATGTGATACTGAGAAATCTAACCCAGGGCTTCATGCATGCTGGGCAAACACTACCACTAAACTGCATTCCCAGCCTATTGTTAACTTTTTAATTGCATAATGTTAGGATCAAAAGATTGATGGACTAACATTCACAGTAGTACTTAAAGTAGTAGATTAGTCATGTAGCAAGAAACATGAATTTCCTTAGATACGTCAAGTCTATTTCTGTTGATATTCATTAGGATCATTATATTTGGGAAAGACCAGCTAATAATCTACTGTTCAAGGTTTTTCTCTAGTTGGACTTGCTAATTTTCAAATCTTTGTATTAGTAAAAGCCAATCATACTCATAAGATTAGAAAAATACTGTAGACTGGGGGATATAATATTGTTTATTTATACGAGTTAGAACATCATTTTTTTTCTTTTTGTTTATTTATTGATATTGGGCTAGTCCTGGAGCTTGAAGTCAGGGCCTGAGTACTATCCCTGAGCCTTGGTGCTCAAGGCTAGCATTGTAGCACTTGAGCCACAACTCCACTTTTGGCTTTTTGGGGCACTTAATTGGAGATGAGTCTCAGAGACTATTCCTCCCTAGACTGGCTTTGAACCCTGTTCCCCAGATTTCAGTTTCCTGACTAGCTAAGATTGCAGGTGTGAGCCCCCTGTGCCTGGCTCAGTTTTGAAGTTTTTCAAGGCTCTTGGTTTTCTGGGGGTGCGGAGGTAGGGACAGCTGTGGGGTTTGAAATCTGAGCATTCCACTTGATAGACAGTTACTCAACCACTTGATCCATGACCTCAGCCAATATGTGCTTTCTTAAAAAGCTTGTTAGGGGGCTGGGAATGTGGCCTAGTAGTAGAGTGGTTGCATAGCATGCATGAAGCTCTAGGTTTGTTTCTCAGCACCACGTAAACAGAAAAAGTCGCAAGTCAGCGCTGTGGCTCAAATGGTAGAGTGCTAGCCTTGAGCAAAAAGAAACCAGGGAAAGAGCTCAATTCCCAGTACTGGCAAAAAAAAAAAAAGAAAAAAAGTTAGGCTTTCATTTTAGGTGTAATATACTTTAAAATACTGTGCATATAAATATTTTTTGAGAGAGATGCTTGCTCTTATGTATAAATTTTTTTATGTATAGGAAATTCTTTTAATTGAATTTCTGTTTTTATTTCAGTGCTGTCAAAGGGAAAACCCCCCAAGTGGGTGACAGAGTATTGGTTGAAGCTACTTATAATCCTAATATGCCTTTTAAGTGGAATGCACAAAGAATACAAACACTACCAAATCAGGTACATGAAACAATTATGTTAAGTAGTATAAAAACTTGATAATTGAGTCTCCTGATTTACAAGTAAGTTTCTCTTAAAAATTTTTTTTCTTTCTTTTTTCAAATTTTTATTATCAAACTGGTGTACAGAGAGGTCACAATTTCATACGTTAGGCATTGGATACATTTCTTGTACTGTTTATAATTTTTTTTCTTTCCCCTTAAGAATCAGTCCCAAACTCAGCCTTTACTGAAGACTCCTCCTGCTGTACTTCAGCCAATTGCACCACAGACGACATTTGGTGTTCAGGCTCAGCCCCAGCCCCAATCACTTCTACAGGCCCAGATTTCAGCAGCTTCTATTACACCACTATTACAGACTCAGCCACAGCCTCTCTTACAGCAGCCACAGCAGAAAGGTAGTGTATTCAGTATGTCTTTTCTTTTTGTTTCAGCCTAACATATAATACAAGTTATAACAATTGTATTCTTTTCCTTACAAAAATGACAGGGACATCAAGAAAACCTGAAAGGAAGCTTAAGTGTTCTTAAGTATCTAGATTATTTCAGAGGAAATGTGTTTTACTTAATTACTTATAGTGATGAAAATAACTTCATTGAAATAGAAATCCAAAGATAACAGTTTATAGACTTAATTCCTTTTTTTGCTTCTGTGAAAAATTGGTTCTGATCTTTCTACTTCAGCTTCCCCACTGTTGGGACTATGTATCACTACTCTTAACTTGAAAAATGTGTGTGTGTGTGTACATGTGCCAGTATTGGGACTTGAACTCAGGTTTAGAACAGTCTTTCTTAGCTTTTCACTCAAGGCTGATGTTCTATCACTTGAGCCATACCTACACTTCTTGATTTTTTTTTCTGGTCAACTGGAAATAAGAGTCTTACAGACTTTTCTGCCTGGCTGTGAACAGCGATCCTTCGATCTTACTCTCTTGAGTAGCTAGACTTACAGGTATGAGTCATCCATCAGTGCCCAGCTCTCTGTTACATTTGAATACTGCTTTCTTTTGCAATAAGTTCCAGGGAACATGCTATTAAATTGAAAGCTGCTTATATGTTTCTAGGGCATGACAGTTTATTTTTTAGGAGACAAGGAATTGAGTTTTTCCTGCTACAAATTGTCAAGCAATAATTCAGATGAGCACTGTAGAGCTGGGGCATGGCTCAAGTTGTAGGCCCCAAGACCAAACCCTAGTGTCTCCCCTTCCCCCCCACAAAAAGAGAGAAGAAAGATACAAGGAATTAATATCTTCATAAAGTAGTATCAGAATAAGGGATGGTGAATCTCATATATCATGTTAATGGAAAGAATGAATTATTCATGCTTTATCTTCATGTTCCTTACTTTATGTGATATGTAGTGATTGTTTACCTAAGATACCTTTTAATTCAGTAATGAGAGTAATCATATATTGAAAAATTTCTTCATTCCTTGCAGAATGTTGAACGATGAAAATGAGCATTTAAAAATTGGCATTATGAAGGACTTTATATTTTTCCATAATTATTTAAATTTTGTACTGTACCTAAGAAATCGAAAATAAACAGAAGATTTTAAAATGAATTTTTAAACTTGGAATATTGGGAAAAATATGTGAAATAGTACATTGTCAACTTGAATAATAGTCAGATATCCTAAAATAAGTTAAGCAATTTTAGTGACTCCAGTTATTTGGCTGGCTTTGTAATTCAACCATGTAATTAATGCTGTTGAACTGTTTTAACAAGTTAAATTTTTTTCTGTATCTTTTAAAGCTGGTTTATTGCAGCCTCCTGTTCGCATAGTTTCACAGCCCCAACCAACACGAAGGTTAGATCCACCTTCTAGATTTTCAGGAAGGAATGACAGAGGGGATCAAGTACCTAACAGGAAAGATGACCGAAGGTATGTTGTAAAAATGCCCTAGGATGGTGGAGAGGACTGCACAAAAATGTGAAGTACTAGTTTCACTGAACTGTACACTTAGAAATGGTAATGATGGTAAATTACATAATATATGTTGCCACAATTTAAGTTTTCTTTGGAATTTTGTTTACCTAGTAAATGTATCTCATTAAAGAACTATTCCATAATACCAAAAGTATTACTAATTTTAAAAATAATTTGCTTTAAGTCGTGAAAGGGAAAGAGAAAGACGTAGATCCAGAGAAAGATCACCTCAGAGGAAACGTTCCCGAGAGAGATCTCCCCGAAGGGAGAGAGAGCGATCACCTCGGAGAGTTCGACGTGTTGTTCCTCGTTATACAGTGCAGTTTTCCAAGTTTTCTTTAGATTGGTAGGTTCTTTTTCTTCCAATTATTTGCTTGTTTGTTTATTTTTATTTATTTATTTTTGCCATTCATGGGGCTTTAACTCAGGGCCTGGGCACTGCCTGAACTTTTTTTGCTCAACTAGCACTCTACCACTTGAGCCACAGTGCCACTTCTGACCTTTTCTGTTTATGTGGTGCTGGGGAATCAAACCCAGGGCTACATACATGCTAAGTACTCTACTATTAAGCCACATTCCCAGCCCTTAAGCTTTTAACAGATACTTCTCTGCCTTTTGCCTGATTGATTTACCTTGCAGTGTCTATCCTTTGAAAGCTCTGCTTCTTAGTAACATGGAAGTCATCTTTACAAATATATGCCAGATCTTAAAAGGCAAAAACTTTATCTTTCACATAGTGAAGGCCATGAGGAATGTGGATATTCCAAACAACATTTGGATTTTACTTTCACATGGATTTATTTAATTTGATTGTATGATCTAGGAGCTTACTGTAGAATAAAAACTGCAGTTGGGTGCTGATGGCTCACCCCTGTAATTCTAGCTACTCAGGAGGCTGAGATCTGAGCATCACAGTTGAAAGCCAGCCAGGGCAGGAAAGTCTGTGAGAACCTAATCTCCAATTAACCACCAGAAAACTGGAAGTGGCAAAGAGCTAGCCTTGAGCTGAATTGCTCAGGGACAGTGCCCAGGCTATCCCCGCCCCCCCCCCCCCAAAAAAAAAAATTCTGTTTTTTTCTTCATAGTATAAACTTGACTGAGGGGCACTCAGTTACTAACTTCGTGTTTACTGTTATGCTTATATGCATTTCTTTTATGAATAATTTTTTTATTAATGCATACTTTAGCTAAGGCAGAACTCGTTTTATTCTGATATTCTTTGGAGCTGGGTTATAGTTAATTCATATGAAAGGGTCTTCTCAAAGGATTATAAAGTAGATACAAAATAGAAAAGTAAAAGTAACACCTAGGTACAATTTATTCAGAACTATGAGTATACAAACTTGAAAGTACTGTTTTTGTTGTTGCTGGTACCAGGGTTTGAACTCTGTACCTTGTGCTTGCTCAGCTTGCTCAGCTTGCTCGCTTACTTTACAAGTGAGTCATGCCTTCAGCCTGTTGTTTTGCTGATTATTTTTGGAGATGGAGTCTCTTAGGCTTGTTTTGCCTAGGCTAGCTTTGAACCACAGTCTCTTATTAATCTCAGCCTCCTGAGTAGCTAGGACACTGGCTCTTGGCTTTCATATGTCTTTCTGCAAATATGTAGCTTGTTAATATTTGTCCATTTTCATCTTGCTGATTTTTATGTTGGGTTATATATTTAGCTTCAGCATTAAGTGAATGTTTGTAAATCCTTTGGTATTAAGGCTGTTCATTACTTTTATCTGTTTTTCAGTCCTAGTTGTGACATGATGGAACTAAGGCGCCGTTATCAGAATTTATATATACCTAGTGACTTTTTTGATGCTCAGTTTACATGGGTGGATGCTTTCCCTTTGTCAAGACCATTTCAGCTGGGAAATTACTGCAATTTCTATGTAATGCACAGAGAAGTTGAATCTTTAGAAAAAAATATGGCCATTCTTGATCCACCAGATGCTGATCACTTATACAGTGCAAAGGTTTGTATTCCACTACCGTATAACAGCTTGACTTTTTTTAGTAGTTGTTTGTGATAAGACAATACATGGCAAAATTTTAGGAACTGGTTGTTAGATAAAAGACCTGAGTGCCTAAGTTTTTCTTCTTGCCTGATTATATGTTGGCTACTTACATAATATAATTTTAATTTCTCTTCCCCAAATCTGAAGCTATAAGACAGTAGCTGTTGTTTTAAACATTTTAGACTTCATAGAAATAGAAATAAAGCTGATTCTATTGAGTATTACATGCCTTCTGCCTTCCTATGGCCTTAGATAAAACTTATTGTTGGGTGAATGTACTAAATATTAGTCTTCAGAGTGACACTCAGTATGTTGCTTAGTGTTAGTTTCCTCTCTTCCCTCCCCTTCCTTTCTGCCTCCTCCTTTCCACCTTCCCACCTTCCTTCCCTCCTTTCTCTTTTTCTCCTCCCCTATTTCCTTCCCTGCCCCCTGCTGCAGTTTGAATTCAGGACCTCTCCCTCATCAGGCAAAAGGATCTCCACCACTGAACCACATCTCCAGCCCTGTGTGTATGGGTGTCTGTGTGTCTGTTTCCCTCCCCTCCCTCCCTCCCTCCCTCCCTCCCTCCCTCTCTTTTTTGGTACTTAATTGGAGATAAGAGTTTCACTGACTTTCCTGCCTGGGCTGGCTTCAAACTAATTGTCAGAACTCAGACTCTTCAGTAGCTAGGGTTATAGGTATGCTCCACTGCCTCTCTAGCTTTTTTGTTGTGCTGGTTATTTTTGAGATAGAGTCCTGCTTCCTCCCTGAGGGTGAGCCTGAGCTACCATCCACTTGCTTTATTTATTTATATATTTATCTTTGTGCCAGGGTCTTGAACTCTAGGGTCAAGGCACTGTCCCTTAGTTTTTCGCTCAAGGTTTGTATACTCTACTACTTGAACCACACCTCTACTTCTGGCTTTTTGCTGATAAACTTCCAAACATCAGTGTCTCACTTTTCTGCTGGCTTGTACCCTGATATTAGCTTACTTACTGAATAGCTAGAATTAAAGGCATGTGCCACTTGCATCCAGCTCTACTTGCTCTAAGCTTTCTGTTATTGCTGGGGTGACAGGTGTATGCAACTGTGCTCATCATTTTTGCATTTTCAGCCTCCTACGCAACTAGAATCATATGTATGAGCCACAGTGACAAGCTTGGTGTGGGGTTTTTATTGGTTTTGTTTTCTGTTTTTTTGTTTGTGTCTGTATATGTTTATGTGTGCACATGTGCTAGCACTTAGATTTAGGCCTAGCATTTTCCTTTGACTTTTTTTTCCTCTCAAAGTTGGTGCTACACTTCCATTTCCAGCTTTTTTTGTTTGTTTTTTGATTAACTGGAAATAAGCATCTCTTGGATTTTTTTGCTCAGGCTGGCTCATACCCTGACCCTCAGCTTCTTGAGTAGCTAGGATTACAGGCATGAGTGAATGACAGTCTTAAGATCTCAGCCTCCCAAGTACCTAGCATTCAAGTGTGAGCCACCAGTGCCTGGCTGTTTTTGAGACATCTTGTTATGTACCTCACTAGCTAATCTGGAACTCATGATTCTCCTGCCTAAATGTCCATAGTAGTAGGTTACAGATTTGAACCATTGTGCCTAGCAGTTTTCTTCTGTTGTAAAACATTGATCTAAAAGTCATGTTTTGAAAAGTTAAAGCTTTATAATGTATCCAATACCATTTTAAAATAGCATTTATATTCCATTTTAATATTTTTAAAAGTCAGTCTAATATGTAAGTTTAATTAGTAGTACTTCTCATTCTTTTACATTGCTTTAGACTTTTGACAGGATTGAATTATTTGACTATAATAGGTAATGCTGATGGCTAGCCCTAGTATGGAAGATTTGTATCATAAGTCATGTGCTCTTGCTGAAGACCCACAAGAACTTCGAGATGGATTTCAGCATCCTGCTAGACTTGTTAAGGTATAATGAAACATTTATCTTAACTTTAGGTATATATTCACGTATCTTAGTTCTTTTCTTATGTATATATTTGTGTACTATATGTGTACATAACATTTAAAAACTGCATTTTTAAGTTTTAAATATTTTCTTCCTAACGCAGTCTGTTTTTAACTTTATGAAAAGTGTTAGTATTATTAAAGTACAAGTAAGTCAGTGATGTTGCTGTTTTTCTTATTGCCAATTATTACCAGGCCTCATTTTACACAAATAGTTAAGCTGCTATTTTGGTGTATTTGTAGCATAGTAAAGTGTTAATGGGATTCAGATTTTTAAGGGTGCTGTTCAAGTTCAAATTGTAGCTTGTTTCTTGAAAATAGCTCTTTATGATAAAGTATTTTAAGGATGAGTTATGATGTGTAAATCCTATTCCATTGCTGAAATGCAGTGTGGAAAATGATGAACCCTGAACTCTTCCTTGACTGACAGATTCCAGAGGTAGTAAAAAATCATACTGGAAAGGTTTGTACCTTTCCTTTCAACTACTTATTTGTAATGTAATAGGTACATCATATGTGTAAATGTTTCTTTGTTTTGAATTAGTTTTTAGTGGGCATGAAAGGCAAGGATGAAGCTATGGCCATTGGAGGTCACTGGTCTCCTTCGTTGGATGGACCAGACCCAGAAAAGGATCCCTCTGTGTTGATTAAGACTGCTATTCGTTGTTGTAAGGCCCTGACAGGCATTGATCTAAGTGTATGCACACAATGGTAAGTATTAATTTATTTCTGTATTAGAAATGTTTTTGTGATAGTTTATGTAGAGGTTCTTTTCAACCAGCCTTTTCCCCTTCCTTATTTTAGCAACATTCATCATGCAGGTAATCTCAAAAGAAAATCCCCACTTGTAGCAAAATTTTACTTGGTGCCAAAAATGTTTTTTTGGGGGGAAAGGAGTGAGAACTAATCAAATAAACTGAAATTGTAATTAAATGTTTCATTATGCTGTACTATTCAAGTTGGATGTATGTTGAAAATACTTTTCATTTCATGTATAGCTGGAGAAGATCGTCAAGAGATAACTTCATTTCATTTTAATTCTTTTGTTACAAAATGGTGTAGTTGCTGGTTATTTTTGTTCAGCCATATTTTCTCTTGAGGCTTATTTGTCATGTGTATTTTCATATGTTTCTATGACTTAATTGAGAATATTCTTTTTTTAGCACATGAAATCTGAATGGCTATCCAGCTTCTTCAGGTATTCTCTAAGATATGGGTAGCTGTGTCATCAAACTTGATAATGCTTTCTGGGAGCATATTCTTTTACCTAATAAAATATTGTACAAATGTACCAAAAGAGGAACTATGGCTTCTATAATTTTTTTTTCTTTAGACCAACTTCAAGTTCTTGCAGCAAAATTTCTTTACTTGATGTGCTACAAGTGAACTAGGGTCTTTAAAATGTATATTAGAATTTTTTTTCCAACATGCTTCTTCCCTTGCAACAGGTACCGTTTTGCAGAGATTCGCTACCATCGCCCTGAGGAGACCCACAAGGGGCGTACAGTTCCAGCTCATGTGGAGACAGTGGTTTTATTTTTCCCGGATGTTTGGCATTGCCTTCCCACCCGCTCAGAGTGGGAAACCCTCTCCCGAGGATACAAGCAGCAGCTGGTCGAGAAGCTTCAGGGTGAACGCAAGGAGGCTGATGGAGAACAGGCACTGAACGCTAATCCCTTTTTCTATTTCCGCTTCTCACAGGCACAGGAACACAGGCACAAATGCACATCACACACTACATAACAAACACACATGGAGGAACATAACTGGTAACAACGACTGGTAATCCAGCTTTCAGTAGTAGTATATTCTTTTCTCTGAAAAATTCTGTCTATTATGCTAACATTAAGAGTGCTGAGACCTCAAAAGAAAATAAGTTGTGCTTAAGTTGCACAGAATTTTGTTTCTACCATAGGTCTAGTTGCTGGAATCTGGGACCAGTTGTTGAGCAAGATTCAGTATTAAGCCATTTTAAACATTTTGCCATTTTCTAAAATTTAAAAAATTTTCTCTTTCACGGTCATCAGTTCTAGTCATGGATATTTGAAATTGGACAACCACAAGTCTGAGAGATTTGAAATTTCAGGCTATGTGGCAACGTCTTTGGTATATTTCAAAGGTCTCACTAAATCAATCTTTGGGTGGCTTGAAAATTGGGGCAAAATCACACACTGTGTGGTTAGTGGAGACCGGCAGTGTTTGTGCATCCCTGATATCCTTTGTGTTGTAATTTATCACCCTTTTGTGTTTCACAGATCTGGCTTTGATTGGCTGATGAGTGTCTTTGTGATCAGTTAAAAGTGGTAGAATGTATGTACGTGGACTTGCCTAAATAATAACTTTAGGAGAAGACAATCTGAAACATTTGTGACCTTGCACAGATCAGCAACAGACTTTTAAAAATAAATGACTTATATTTTAAAGTTTCAGAATAGTAATTGTGTTCTTAACTTTGTATGTTAGGATGAAGAAGAGAAGGATGACGGTGAAGCTAAAGAAATTTCCACTCCTACCCATTGGTCTAAACTTGATCCAAAGACAATGAAGGTATCTTGGAAAAAAATTGTAAATTTCATTTTAAAATATCTGATAGGATTAGACAATGTTAATGAGACTGTGGGCTGTATGTTTATGCACACGCATGTGTGCCTCAGTACCAAGGCTTGAACTCAGCATTTTGCTCTCAGCTTTTTGATTCCTTTTTTTTTGCCAGTCCTGGGGCTGAACTGAGGGCCTGAGCACTGTCCCTGGCTTCTTTTTGCTCAAGTCTAGCACTCTGCCAACTTGAGCCACAGTGCCACTTCTGGCCTTTTCTATATATGTGGTGCTGAGGAATCTAACCTAGGACTTCATGTATATGAGGCAAGCACTCTTGCCACTAGGCCATAGTCCCAGCCCCAGCTTTTTGATTCTTTACAGGTCCTACTACTTGAGCCATGCCTTCTTCACTTGTGGTTATCTGCTGATAATGGGAAATAATAGTCTCCCAGATTTGTATGTCCTGACCGGCTTTGAACCTGCCTGGGTTTAGGACATTTTTTTTCAACAAGGAAATTTTCAAGATGAAGTCTGCCAACTTTATATAACTATTACACTATTATATTTATGCATATATGAATGTATGTGTAAGTTGAAAGGTAACTTTATATATCAGTTCAGCCATTATCTGGGAATCCTGCAATATACACATGCCTATGTTATTAATAATACTGATTTTTGGTTTGGGAACTAAGAAGGCAGGATTTTTTGTGCCTAAAAGTAACTTAAACTCTAGGGGATCAATGAAAAAAATGTATTTATAAAATAAAGGATAAACGATGTTTAAATTTAAAACAAAATGAAGGCATGTATGTAAACGAGTTAAAAATTTTATTTTATTTTATTTTATTTATTTATTTTTTTGCCAGTCCTGGGCCTTGGACTTAGGGCCTGAGCACTGTCCCTGGCTTCTTTTTGCTCAAGGCTAGCACTCTGCCACTTGAGCCACAGCGCCACTTCTGGCCATTTTCTATATATGTGGTACTGGGGAATCGAACCCAGGGCTTCATGTATATGAGGCAAGCGCTCTTGCCACTAGGCCATATTCCCAGCCCTGAGTTAAAATTTTTAAGAACATTTTAGAAGCTTTTTTTTTTTTTTTGGCCAGTCCTGGGCCTTGGATTCAGGGCCTGAGCACCATCCCTGGCTTCTTTTTGCTCAAGGCTAGCACTCTGCCACCTGAGCCACAGCGCCCCCTCTGGCTGTTTTCCATATATGTGGTGCTGGGGAATCGAACCGAGAGCTTCATGTGTAGGAGGCAAGCACTCTTGCCACTAGGCCATATTCCCAGCCTTAGAAACTTTTTTTTTTTTTTTTTGACCAGTCCTGGGACTTGGACTCAGGACCTGAGCACTGTCCCTGGCTTCTTTTTGCTCAAGGCTAGCACTCTGCCACTTGAGCCACAGCGCCACTTCTGGCCATTTTCTATATATGTGGTGCTGGGGAATCGAACCCAGGGCCTCATGTATATGAGGCAGGCACTCTTGCCACTAGGCCATATCCCAACCCCCAGAAATCTTTTTTTTTGTGTGCTTGTCTTGGGGCTTGAACTCAGGACCTGGGTGCTGTCCTTGAGCTTCTTTTGCTTAAGGCTAGTACTTTTAACTACTTAGCCATAGCTCCACTTCTAGGTTTTTTTGTGGAGCTAAGAGTCTCACATTTTTCTGCCCAGGCTGGCTTAGACCCATGATCCTCACACCTCAGCCTCCTGAGTAGCTAGGACTACAAATTTCAGCCACCAGCTCCTGGCTTAAAAACTTTTTTTAACCTGCACTAGTTTTACTTTCCAATGTATCTGGACCAGTTGTTTTTTGTACTTTTGTCTCTCTTTGCCTATATGTGACTACTAGATCTGAGTCTGTAGGTGAATATTATTTTCTTTTACATTTTGTTACTTAGCATACAAAAGTTGACTTTTGTTTACAGTTTTGGATTCTTCAATTGTCCTTTGAGTCTTTTTTATGCTGATTGTAGGGCTTGAACTTAGGGCCTATCCCTTAGCTTTTGTATTCAAGCCTGGCACTATATAACTTGAGCCACAGCTTCTCTTCAGGCTTTTTGGCTGAGATCTGAGGATCAGGTAGAATGCTAGCTAGCCTGGCAAGGAAAGTCCATAGACTTCTTTTTGTTGTTGTTGTTCTTTTTGTTGGCCCTGGCCAGTGTCCCTGAGCCCCTTTTGCTCAAGGCTAGAATTCTACCACTTGAGCCACAACACCTTTTTTTGTGGTTTAGTTGGAGTTGAATTTCAAGGACTTAACTGCCCAGGCTGGCTTTGAACTGTGATCCTCATATCTCAGCCTCCTGAGTGGCTAGGATTACAAGTGTGCTCCACTAGCGTCCAGCTCCATGAGACTTTTTTTTTTTTTTTTTTCCCAGTCCTGGGGCTTGGATTCAGGGCCTGAGCACTGTCCCTGGCTTCTTTTTGCTCAAGGCTAGCACTGTGCCACTTGAGCCACAGCGCCATTTCTGGCCATTTTCTGTATATGTGGTGCTGGGGAATTGAACCCAGAGCTTCATGTATGGGAGGCAAGCACTCTTGCCACTAGGCCATATTCCCAGCCCATCCATGAGACTCTTAAGTTAACCACCAAAAAGCCAGAAGTGGACCAGTGGCTCAAGGGATAGAGCACCAGTCTTGAGTGAAAAAGCTCAGCGATAGTGCCCAGGCCTTCGTTTAAGTCCCAGTACCAGCACACAAAATAAAATACATTAGGCAGAAGATAATTACAATTTGGAGATATCCCATTTTCCTTTTTTGTGTTTTCACACTGCATATAATTAGGTAAATGATCTCCGAAAAGAATTAGAAAGTCGAGCTCTTAGTTCCAAAGGATTAAAGTCCCAGTTAATAGCTCGACTGACAAAACAACTGAAAGTAGAAGAACAAAAAGAAGAACAGAAGGAGTTAGAAAAATCTGAAAAGGAGGAAGAGGAAGAGGATGATAGGAAATCTGAAGATGATAAAGAGGTATGTAATCAACATTTAAGTATACTATAGTGTGTTGGTCTTTATGGGGTTCTCAAGTCATACATGTAACTTAAAGTTGTATTTGTGTGTATAGTTATAGTGAGGTATAGTTTATATATAGTAAAATAAGACTTCTTCTGTGGTGGTACTATTAGGCTTGAACTCAGGATCTCGTATTTGCTAGGTAAGAACAGAGGTACTTTGACTTATACCTCTAGTGATTTTGGCTGGTCCTGGGGCTTAAACTCAGGGCCTGGGTGCTGTCCCTGAGCTTCTTTTGCTCAAGCATAGTACCCCTTGAGCCACAGTTCTACTTCCAGGTTTTTTGGTGGTTAATTGGAGATAAGAGTCTTGCAGACTATCCTGCCCTGGCTGGCTTCGAACTGTGATCCTCAGATCTCAGTCTCCTGAGTAGCTAAGATTACAGGCATGAGCCACTATTATTATTATTATTATTACTATTATTATTATTATTATTTTAAGTTTGCTTTTCTGGTAGGATTTCCAGCTAACTTTGTCAGGGCTGTTCTCAAACCAGGCAAGCCTCCCAAGTAGCTGGGGATCACAACATGTGCCACCTTGCCAGTTAAACTCAAGAGGTGACTCTTGCTTCTTTAAACTCTAGACTATTCAAGCCCTTTTATGCTTCATCTCTTTTTTGTGGTCTTGCTGATTTAATCCAGGGCCGTGTGCATACTAGTTTATGCATGCTATCCCAAGTGCTGTACTACTTGAGTTATGCCACCAGCCTTAAGCTGAATAGTCTGACCCAAATGTTGAGGCAGCAACAGGAGCATACACAATATATATAAAGACAGAGACTGCTTGTTTTGTTTTGTTTTCCATCCTAGTCACCAAGCAGACATCTGCCAGATTAAATAAGAGTAAATTTTTTTATTTTTTTATTTTTTGGCCAGTCCTGGACTCAGGGCCTGAGCATTGTCCCTGGCATTTTTTGTGTGCAAGACTAGCACACTGCCACTTAAGCCATAGCGCCACTTCTGGCTGTTTTCTGTATATGTGGTGCTGGGGAATCGAACCCAGGGCTTCATGTATATGAGGCAAGCACTCTTGCCACTAGGCATATTCCCAGCCCCTAAGAGTAAATTTTTTGTTTATTGCCAGGCCTGGGGCTTGAACTCGGGGCCTGAGGCACTGTCCCTGGCTTCCTTTTGCTCAAGGCTAGCATTCTACCACTTGAGCCACAGCACCACTTCCAGTTTTTTTTGTTTTTTTTTTTTTGTGGTGCTGAGGAATCGAACCCAGGGCTTCATGTGTACAAGGCAAGCATTTTACCACTCGGCCATATTCCCAGCCTCGAGTGAATGTTTTCAGCACAAGTAGGCTTTGGATCTGAAAAGAATCCTAGGCAATTTTTAATCATAAACCGCATGAGTGAGGTGTTCTCTATCATGGGTTATTTATTTATTTGCTTGCCAGTCCTGGGCTTGGACTCAGGGCCTGAGCACCGTCTCTGGCTTCTTTTTGCTCAAGGCTAGCACTCTGCCACTTGAGCCACAGCGCCACTTCTGGCCGTTTTCTGTATATGTGGTGCTGGGGAATCGAACCCAGGGCCTCATGTATACAAGGCAAGCTCTCTTGCCACTAGGCCATATCCCCAGCCCCTCACCATGGTTTTTGGTTTGGATATCTATATTACTTTAGGTGTGGAATTCAGGAGGATCCAAAGACTGTATAGAACAACTCCATTTTCTCAGAATTATCTTAATTTATATGTAATTTCGGTATAGGTAAGAAATTTTTTTCTTCTTTGATAGACAGTTTCTTACGACTGAAAGTATAAGAATTAGGAGTCATAAAAGCTACTACCTTTAGGAAGGTTGGTCTTTTTGCCTTTTTCAATCCTATATGCTAGACATAATTACCTTAAAAGGTCATGAGGATTTTGCTTTTTTCCTTAATATGATATACATGTTTTGTGTACATATGTGTGATACATGGAGATTAAATCATGACTTAAAATTTCAAACATCTAGGAGGAAGAAAGAAAACGTCAAGAGGAAATGGAACGTCAGCGTCGAGAAAGAAGATACATTTTACCAGATGAGCCAGCCATTATTGTTCATCCAAATTGGGCTGCAAAAAGTGGCAAGTTTGATTGTAGCATCATGTCTTTGAGTGTCCTATTGGACTATAGATTAGAGGATAACAAAGAACATTCATTTGAGGTAATGTTTTAAGTTTAACTTAGTGTCCTAAGTAATGGCCACAATTGCAGTTGGTTAACAATATATCTTACATCTACATCTGTTTTTTAAATATTATTTTATCATCTTTTTATTGTCTTTAAATGGTTGTAGGGATTTTAATTGAACATGTCAGTGCATGTGCATGTTGATCAGTATCTTCCCCATTGTTTTGTTTTTGTTGTTCTTACTGGGGAAAAAAAATGAGTAGTTTGTCCTTAAGTATCCTATAAATTCACCTTTATTAATTTCAATCTTTTTTTTTTTTTGGCCAGTCCTGGGCCTTGGGCTCTGGGCCAGAGCACTGTCCCTGGCTTCTCTTTGCTCAAGGCTAGCACTCTACCTCTAGAGTGGCAATACCACTTCTGGCCATTTTCTGTATATGTGGTGCTGGGGAATCGAACCCAGGGCTTCTTGTATAGGAGGCAAGCACTCTTGCCACTAGGCCATATTCCCAGCCCCAATTTCAATCGTATATATGGCTGTCCTGTCTGTTTCAGTAAATAACTAGAGGGTGTGTGATGTGGCACTGTGGTTTGAACTCAGAACTTCAAACTTGCTAGGTTGGCATTCTACCATTTGATCCATGCCTCTACTATGGCTTTTTGCTATTTGTTCGGAGATAAGAGTCTAGTGAACTTTTCCCATGATCCTCTAGATCTAGGATTACAGGGAGTGAGTCACCAACATGCTGTTGGATCTAAATTCTCTTTCTTTCTTTGTTCGTTCTTTCTTCCTTTGTTTGTTCTTTCTTCCTTTGTTTGTCCTTTCTTTCTTTCTTTCTCTCTCTCTCTCTCTCTTTCTTTCTTTCTTTTTTATTTACTTATTTGCCAATCCTGGGGCTTGGACTCAGGGCCTGAGCACTGTCCCTGGCTTCTTTTTGCTCAAGGCTAGCACTCTACCACTTGAGCATCAGCACCATTTACAGCTTTTTCTGTTTATGTGGTGCTGAGGAATCGAACCCAGGGCTTCTTGTATACGAGGTGAGCACTCTACCACTAAGCCATATTCCCAGTCCTAAATTATTTTTCTTAAAACAACTTCTTTCCACAACTTTCTTTTCCTGGAGTTAATTTCAGTATTATTTTATATGATTAGAGGCACAGAGGCATTGTGCCTTTGTGTTCCTCCCTAGAGTATCCTGATCTCACTGTGTATGCATGTCTAGAATCCTGTATAATTTATGATGTACCAGTGTATTTTAGATCTAGCTTTCACATGTGAGAAAACATGAGCTGTTGGCCTCTCTGAGTTTGGCTCACCTCACTTAACATGATTTGTTTTAGGTCTGTCCATTTCCCTGCAGATGACATAATAATATTCTTTATAATGACTATATAGGTATTACATTTTTGATCCACTAATCTGTTGTAGGTCATCTGGGCTATTTTCATGACTTTGCTATTGTGAATAGTGCAGCAGTAAATATGGATAGTGGCAGCAATGAACAGAATATGGTATCCTGGCTTGTGGTGTTCTGGGTAGATGCCAAGAGTGAGTGGTATGGCTGGGTCGTAGGGATGAGCCTATGTTTAGTTTAGTTCTCCCCCTCCCCTTGTGGCCTATTTTATTTCTTTAATACTTTTTATTGTTATTACAAAGGTGATGTACAGAGCATATTTAGTTTTTTGAGAACCCTCTGGACCATTGTCTAGAGTGGTTATCCAAGTTTAGATTTTCTTTTTTTTTTTTTTTTTGCCAGTCCTGGGGCTTGATCTCAGGGCCTGGGCACTGTCCCTGAGCTTGTTTTGCTCAGAGCTAGCACTCTTGCCACTTGAGCTACAGTGCCACTTCTGGCTCTCTACCACTTGAGCTACAGCACCACTTCTGGCTTTTTGTGTTAATGTGGTACTAAGGAATCAAACCTAGGGCTTTGATGCATGCTAGGCAAGCACTCTACCACTAAGCCACATTTCCAGCCCCTAAATTCTTAATCCAGGTTTAGGTTCTATTCTTTTTTTTTTTTTCTCAAGGCTTTTTCTTTTTTCTTTGTCTATTTTAGTCAGTCTTGGTGCTTGAAGTCAGGGCCTGGTTACTGTCTCTGAGCTCTTTTGGCTCAAGGCTAGCGCTTTACCACTTTGAGCCATAGCTCTTCTTCCTTCTAAGGCTGTTTCTTTTTTTTTTTTGGCCAGTCCTGGGCCTTGGACTCAGGGCCTGAGCACTGTCCCTGGCTTCTTTTTGCTCAAGGCTAGCACTCTGCCACTTGAGCCACAGCGCCACTTCTGGCCGTTTTCTGTATATGTGGTGCTGGGGAATCGAACCTAGGGCCTTATATATCCGAGGCAGGCACTCTTGCCACTAGGCTATATCCCCAGCCTCTAAGGCTGTTTCTTGGGAAATATGTTCTTTTATTAGCATGTCAAGAGTTACAGAATAAGCCTGGCCCTGGTGGCTCCTGTCTATACCTAGCTATTCAGGAAGCCTAAGGTCTGATGATCATGTTTTAAAGCCAGCCCAGGTAGAAAATTTCTCCAGATTCTTACTGACAATTAACTAGCAAAAAGCCAAAAGTGGGGGGAGTGTATGACTCAGTTAACCTTGCCAGCACCAAACATGAAGCCTGAGTTTAGTACAAAACAAAAAACATAGTTGCCTAACTTTTTATTTTATTTTTTGTTTGTTTGTTTTGCCAGGCCTGGGGTCTGAAACTCGGGCCTGGACACTGTCCCTGAGCTTTTTCCTCGGGGCTAGTATTCCACCACTTGAGCCACAGCGCCATTTCCAGCATTTTCTGTTTGTGTGGTACAGAGGAATCAAATCCAAGCATTCATGTATGCTAGGCAAGCACTCTACCACTAAGCCACATTCCCAGCCTCTAATTTTTTATTAGCTTATATTGTTTTTGGTTTTTATTTGTCTATTTGTTTACTTTTCTTTTGTGCTGATGCTGAAGCCTGAATTCAGGGCCAGTGTACTATCCCTGAGCCTTTTTTTTTTTTAAATTAAGATGAGTGGGGCTGGGAATATGACCTAGTGGTAAAAGTGCTTGCCTCGTATACATGAAGCCCTGGGTTCAATTCCTCGGCACCACACATATAGAGAGGGAAACGGCCAGAAGTGGCGCTGTGGCTCAAGTGGTAGAGTGCTAGCCTTGAGCAAAAAGAAGCCAGGGACAGTGCTCAGACCCTGAGTCCAAGTCCCAGGACTGGCAAAAATAAATAAATAAATAAACAGACAAATAAATTTAAGACTAGTGATCTACCACTTGAGTCACAACTCCACTTCTAGCTTTTTGGGTGCTTAATTAGAGATAAGAATCTCACAGACTTTCCTGCCCTGGCTGGCTTTGAACCCTGATCCCCAGATCTCGGACTGCTGAGTAGCTAGGAGTATAGGCGAGCCACTAACACCTGGCTTGTTGTTTAATTTTATTATTGTTATTATTATTATTTTGTGCTAGTCATGGAGCTTGAACTCAGGGTCTGGGCACTGCCCCTGAGCTTCTTTTGCTCAAGGCTAGCATTCTACCACTTGAGCCACAATGCCACTTTTGGCTTTTTCTGTTTATGTGGTACTGAGGAATTGAACCTAGGGCTTCATGTATACAAGGCAAGCACTCTTGCCACTAGGCCATATTCCCAGTCCTCTCATGGACTTTTATATCTGGGCTGCTTTCAAACCTGGAATCTGGAGGACTCAGTCTCCTGATTAGCTAGAATTGCAGGTGTGATCCATAAGCACTTAGCTACATCTTGGGCTTTTGACTTAGATTCTCACTAGGTAGCCCAGACTGGCCTGAAAATCAAGATCCTCCTGCCTTTGCCTTCCAAAGTAGCAATTATCTGCCACCATGCAATGTATTATTATTCCTTATAATCAGTAAAGTAGTCTGATCCATGAGTTTTACCATAGATTACACATCTTAGAACTGTGATCAGTTATTTCAATCAAGTTTGTAGTTTGGTTTTTGTCGATTATGGGGTATAAATGCAGGGCCTGGGTACTGTCCTTGAGCTTTCTTGCTCAAAGGTAGTGCTCTACCACTTAGAACCACAACACCACTTCCAGTTTTCTGGGGGTTAATTGGAGATAGGAGTCTCATAGACTCCCCTGCTCGGGCTGGCTTTGAACCATGATTCTCATATCCCAGCCTCCTGAGTAGGTAGGATTACAGATGTGAGCCACTGACACCCAGCAGTTTTGTAGATTTTTTTTTTTTGCCAGTCCTGGGGCTTGAACTCAGGGCCTGAGCACTATCCCTGGCCTCTTTTTGCTCAAGGCTGGCACTCTACCACTTGAGCCACAGTGCCACTTCTGACTTTTTCTATATATGTGGTGCTGAGGAATCGAACCCATGCATGCTGGGCAAGCACTCTACCACTAGGCCACATTCCCAGCCCCAGGATTGATTGATTGATTTATTTATTTTGGCCAGTCCTGGGCCTTGGACTCAGGGCCTGAGCACTGTCCCTGCCTTCTCTTTGCTCAAGGCTAGCACTCTGCCACTTGAGTCACAGTGCCACTTCTGGCCATTTTCTGTATATGTGGTGCTGGGGAATCAAACCTAGGGCTTCAAGTATACGAGGCAAGCACTCTTGCCACTAGGCCATATCCCCAGCTCGATTTAAATTTTTTTTACCTAAAATATTTTGCTGCCTTCTTAGAGTTTTTAGATCTCACCTGATGAGAGACTACTGTGCGACTACTCTTTTCTTTTTTTCCTTTTTTTTTTTTTTGCCAGTCTTGGGGCTTGAACTCAGGGCTCGAATACTATTCTTGGCTTCATTTTGCTACCAGTTGAGACACAGCATCACTTCTGGCCTTTTCTGTTTATGTAGTGCTGAGAAATCGAACCCAGGGCTTCATGCATGCTAGTCAAGCATTCTACCACTAAGCCACATTCCCAGCCCTACTTCCAGGTTTTTGTTTTGTTTTGTTTTGCAAAGGTTGAGGGCTTGAACTCAGGGCCTGAGCACTGTCCCTGGCTTCTTTTTGCTCAAGGCTAGCACTCTGCCACTTGAGCCACAGCGCCACTTCTGGCCTTTTTTATATATGTGGTGCTGAGGAATCGAACCTAGGGCTTCATGTATGCAAGGGAAGCACTCTACCACTAGGCCATATTCCCTGTCTGTGACTACTATTTTCTATAATTGAATATTAATGTTTCCTTCTCTCTACTAGATTTGTTAGGTTTTTTTTTTCAAATTAATTTTCTTAATTGTTGTTTCCCCAGTGCCTAGAACAATCTCTGGTAATTAGTAGGCATTTTATTAAATATTTGAGTGAATAGAGTATATTTGCCATGAGGACTCATGCTATTTTATTTTATTTTTAATTCCCGAGATACACCTGTTACTGGTGTTTGAACTCTTGAACCATGCCTCCACTTTTTTTTTACTGGTTAATTTAAGATAATGGTCTAACATGTTTGTTTTGTCTGGCTTCCTGCTTAGGTCCTCTGATCTCAGTGTTCTAATTAGTTATGATTATAGGCATGGGCCCTCCCATACCTACTTAAAATAATTGTTACTTCTTTTGAGGTAGCATCTCAAAGTGGCGATCTTTCTACCTTGTCCCTCATCTACCTCCACCCCAGTTGTGATTGCAAGCATTGGCCATGATAGTTAGCCAGCATTTGTGCATTTGTACTGGTTGTAGTAATCTCACTTTTTCTAATTCCAAGTTTTCTGTATCAGGGTAAATTTTCACTATAAATACTTATGTTTTTGAAACATTCTTTTGAGCCTTGTACACTAGGAATAGAACTAAGGCAGGAAAAATTTGAGACTAGACTGCCTGTATTGCAAGTGAACATAGACTTTACCAAAAAATTCTTCTGAAGATTTGAGTCTGTTTAACATCAATGACTTTAAAAAAACAAGTGTACATGATAATTGCCAGATATGATCAAGTTTTTATTTGATAATTTATTAACTGCTGGGTTTATTCAGTATTTGTATTAAATTTGGTTGAGATAATGTTTGTATCTTTTTATAGGTTTCATTGTTTGCAGAACTTTTCAATGAAATGCTTCAAAGGGATTTTGGTGTCAGAATATACAAGTCATTACTCTCTCTTCCTGAAAAAGAGGACAAAAAAGAAAAAGATAAGAAAAGCAAAAAAGATGAGAGAAAAGATAAAAAAGAAGAGAGAGATGATGAAAATGATGAGCCAAAGCCCAAAAGGAGAAAATCAGGTGATGATAAAGACAAAAAAGAAGACAGAGATGAAAGGAAGGTCTGTAATTGTTTTTAGCATTTGCAATGTATTTCAGAAGGTTTTTTTAATTTGTTTTTGTGCTGATCCTGGGGCTTAAACTCAGGTCATAGGGCGCTGTTCCTGAGAGCTTCTTTTGCTCAAGGCTAACACTCAACCACTTGAGCCATTTCTGGCTTTTTCTGAGTAGTTTATTGGAGATAAGAATCTCAGACTTTCTGGCCTGGGCTGGCTTCAAACCACAATCTTCCAGGGCTGGAAATATGGCCTAATGGTAAAGTGCTCACCTCGTATACATAAAGCCCTAGGTTCGATTCCTCTGCACCACATATATAGAAAAAGCTGGAAGTGGTACTGTGGCTCAAGTAGTAGAGTGCTAGCCTTGAGCAAAAAGAAGCCAAGGACAGTGCTCAGGCCCTGAGTTCAAGCCCCAGGACTGGCAAAAAAAACCACCCAAAAACAAAACAAACCACAATCTTCTGGATTTCAACCTCCTGAGTAGCTAGGATTACAGTTGTGAGCCACCAGAGCCTAGCTGGAAGTTTTTGATTGTAGTCCTTACAGATTGTAAGAAAGTGTTTTTATTTTTTCCCCTATTATTTTAGTAGAAATGTAAAGGGTAAACAAAGATTTTAAGAAGTTATGTCTTTCAACCATCCCTATATTAATATCTATAGCTAATTTCATGATAGTTTATTCCTTTTTTAAATGTACTAGTATTATGATAAATTTATGATTTGAAATTCTTCAAATAAATTGAATATTCTTAAATGGTTTCTGCTTTCATTTGGTTTGATATCTTTATTAATTTCAAATCATAAATGTAGAAAGAAGATAAAAGAAAAGATGATTCTAAAGATGATGATGAAACAGAAGAAGATAATAATCAAGATGAATATGATCCAATGGAAGCAGAAGAAGCTGAGGATGAAGAAGATGGTATGTTTCAGTTTTACTAAATTCCTTCGTAGAATTGAAAAGAAAAAAAAAAAGTTTTACTATGTTCTATTTTTAAGACAGTGTCTCACTCTAGCCCGGGCCGGCTTTAAATTTAGAGTTGCCTCAGCCTCTCATCTGGGATTACAGGCCTGGCCTGCCTCATCACCACCTTCTCCCACCTCCACCTCCCCCTTTCCTCTGGAGACACGGTATTGTTATGTGGCCCAAGTTCACTTAAAACTCAAAATTCTTTTTTCTTTTTGTTGTGAGTTGTGGGGCTTGAACCCAGGGCCTGGGTACTGTCCCAGAGCTGCTTTTTGCTCAATGGTAGCACTCTACCACTTTAGCCACAGCGCCACTTCTGGCTTTGTCAGTTTATGTGGTACTGGGGTTTCATGCATGCTAGGCAAGCACTCTACCACTAAGTACATTCCCAGCTGCCACTTCCAGTTTTGTGTAGTTAATTGAAGATAGGGGTCTCACAGGGACTTTCTGCCCAAGCTAGCTTTAAACTGCGATCCTCAGATCTCATCCTGAGTAGCCACTGATGCCTAGCTCAAAAACCTTTATCTACAACAGGTGTATATACTGTCTTGATTAACTTGAAAAAACCATTTCTTTGGTGACTGTGTCATTGAAATGGGTGCCTTTTTGCCCAGGCTGTCTTCAAACTGTGAACCTTAGATTTTAGCCCACCTGAATAGGGTTATAGGTGTGAGGCACTGGTGCTTACCCACCCACCTATCCCTTCCTTCCTTCCTTCCTTCCTTCCTTCCTTCCTTCCTTCCTTCCTTCCTTCCTTCCTTCCTTCCTTCCTTCCTTCCTTCCTCTTTCTCTCTCTCTTTCTTTTTATTTTAATTTTAACCTATTTGAGTCTTTGAAACTAATGTTTTGTCTTTTCTAGGAATGATTGGGTTAGATTGATTTTCAAAATCCATTCTTACCCAGGCGTTGTGGTGCATGATTTTAATCACAGAACTAGGGAGGCTGAGGCAGGAGTTGAAGTGGGGTATCATTTGTTTTGTGGAAAGTATGTTTTCATGATACTGATTAGTACTAAGTTTCTGACTGCTGTTATATTTGTTTTACAGATCGGGATGAAGAGGAAATAAACAAAAGAGATGACAAAAGAGATATCAACAGATATTGCAAGGAGAGGCCATCTAAAGATAAGGTAGTTTTTGAATGTCATATTCTTTTATTTTATTCGTTTATTATTTTTATGCCAGTTCTAGGGCTTGAACTCAGACCCTGACCTTGGCCCTGGCCCTGAGCTTTTTTGCTTAAGCCTGTGTGAGCCATAGGTCCATTCCCAGCTTTTCAGTGGTTAATTAAAATAAGAGTTTCATGGATTTTGAGCCACAAGTCCATTCCCAGCTTTTTGGTGGTTAATTAAAATAAGAGTTTCATGGATTTTCCTGCCTGGGATGGCTTTGAACCACAATATCCTCTCAGCCTACTAACTAGCTGGGATTACAGGCGTGAGACACCAGCAACAGGTTGTGGCAAATTGCTTTTTAAGACAAGTACTATCAGTGTGTACCAAGAGCTTATGCCAATAAATCTAGTTATTCGGGAGGCTGAAATCTGAGGGTTGATGTTCAAAGCCAGCCCAGGCAGAAAAGTCTTAAGTGTCTCTTATCTCCATTTAACCATCAAAAAGCAGGACTGAAGATGTGACTCAAGTGGTAGCGTGCCATGGAAGAGCTTGAGGCCCAGAGATCAAGACCCAGTACAGGCACCACTAAAAAAAAAGGTTTAACTTTAGTGCTATTATCTGGATATAGTCTCACACTTTTTACTAGTAATAAATTGTATAATACACCATCTACTTCTGCATTTTCTATAGGAAAAAGAAAAGACTCAGATGGTCACAATTAACAGAGATCTATTAATGGCCTTTGTTTACTTTGACCAAAGCCATTGTGGTTACCTACTTGAAAAGGATTTAGAAGAAATACTGTATACTCTTGGACTACATCTTTCTCGAGCTCAGGTAATTATCCTACAAATTTAAAATGAAATCCTTTTTTGGTAAGTTTTCTTTATAAACTTAAACACTAGGGACTAATTTATGCCACACAAGTGCCGTACCACAGAAATACCAGTGGTGGGGCTGGATTTAGCTCAGTGGACGAGCTCCTGCCTGGTGAGCACAAGGCCCCGAGTTCGGTCCTCAGCTCTGGGGGGGGGGGGGGCGGGGGGGGGACTATAAAAGTCCAGAAATACCAGTGGTGTAGTCGGTAACTTTTTTTCCCCTGCCAATACTGGTGCTTAAACTCAGGGCCGCATGCTTTCTCTTTTTCACTCATGCCTAATGTTAAGACTTTACCTTTTCAAAAGGAGAATAAATATATGTAATATAGATTTTTTTTCACATCTTTCTTTGTTCTTCTTACCTATAGTATTTAAGTTTGAAATCAAGGTCTGTATGTGTACTCTGCACTTGGAACCATTTCCCAATACTTTCTTTTTCTTGTACTGATATTGGGGCTTGAACTCAAAACCTTACATTCTCCTTTTTTTTTTTGCCAGTCCTGGGCCTTAGACTCAAGGCCTGAGCACTGTCCCTGGCTTCTTTTTGCTCAAGGCTAGCACTCTGCCACAGAACCACTTCTGGCTGTTTTCTATATATGTGGTGCTGGGGAATCGAACCCAGTGCTTCATGTATACAAGGCGAGCACTCTTGCCACTAGGCCATATTCCCAGCTCCAGTAATGGACTTTTCTTTCCTGGCTGACTTTGGACAGTGACCCACATATCTCCACTTCTTGAGTAGGTGGGATTGTAGGTGTGAGCCACTGGTGCCTGGCCTCATCATTTTATTATTTTTAAATTAGAGTCTTACTTTTTGTCCAGTCCTCCTATTTATATTGCCTCTCTGGCTAAGGCACCTGGCATGTGCCAGTTTTTTGTTTTTTTTTTTTTTAATTGTGATTGGATCTTATGAGCTTTTTGCCCAGGCTGAACTATAACTCTCAAGTAGCTAAAGTAGAAAACCTTAAAAAAAAAAAAAAAAAAGAAAGAAAAAGAAAGAAAGAAAGCCCTTTTACTCTTTGTCTGGTTCTGGTTCTACTTAGACTAGTGTCTTTTCATCTTTTTTTTTTTTTTTTTTTTTTTTTTTTTTTTTGGCCAGTCCTGGGGCTTGAACTCAGGGCCTGAGCACTGTCCCTGGCTTCTTTTTGCTCAAGGGTAGCACTCTGCCAACTTGAGCCACAGCGCCACTTCTGGCCATTTTCTATATATGTGGTGCTTTGGAATCAAACCTAGTGCTTCATGTATAAGAGGCAAGCACCCTTGCCACTAGGCCATATTATTCCTAGCCCCTGTTTTGTTTTTTTTTTGAGAGGGAAGAATGGAACCTGCAATTTAATGTAATCCATGCTAGTGTGAAGTCATGGTCTTCCTGCCTTAGTCTTCTGAGTACTGGGGTTACAAAAATGTACCTAGGGGCTGGGGATATAGCCTAGTGGCAAGAGTGCCTGCCTCGGATACACGAGGCCCTAGGTTCGATTCCCCAGCACCACATATACAGAAAACGGCCAGAAGCGGCGCTGTGCCTCAAGTGGCAGAGTGCTAGCCTTGAGCGGGAAGAAGCCAGGGACAGTGCTCAGGCCCTGAGTCCAAGGCCCAGGACTGGCCAAAAAAAAAAAAAAAACAAAAATGTACCTACATCTTTTGTAATTTTTTAAGTCTGGCCCTCCAGTTTTTTATTATTAAGTTGTACAAAGGGGTTATAGTTCATTAATCAGGTTGCTTCTTGGTCATTCCTTCCTTCCTTCCTATTTCCCCCTCTCGTTCCTACCTTCAAGTTACATATTTCATTTTTTACATAATGTATGTTAAATATGACTACATTTGCCCACTGTACCTACAACTTTATTAACAATTTATATATAAGGCTGAGTTGCTTTTATTTTTTACTTTACTAATTTTTTTTTTTTTTTTTTTTTTTGGCCAGTCCTGGGGCTTGGACTCAGGGCCTGAGCACTGTCCCTGACTTCTTCTTGCTTAAGGCTAGCACTCTGCCACTTGAGCCACAGCGCCACTTCTGGCCGTTTTCTGTATATGTGGTGCTGGGGAATCAAACCCAGGGCTTCATGTATACGAGGCAAGCACTCTTGCCACTAGGCCATATTTCCCGCCCCTTCTACTTTTTTTATATGTTGGTATTTTTGTTGATGTGAGATTCTTTAAGAAATAAACATTTTTTAAGGATAAACTTGAGTCTCCAATTATAATGAAAATATTAAAAATCATAATTTCCGTAATTTGATTTCCAAAGAAATTACTATCCAAGAAAACAGTTTCTATAGACATTCATCATTTGTAGAAATCAAAGCACAGTTGTTTTAGGAGAATCAAAGGTTGTGTTTTGAGGCTGGAAATGTTACAGCCTGTAAAACATTGTCTAGTATGCTAAAGTCCAGTTTCAATTCCCAACACCAACACAAAAAATAGTCATATTGGGCTGGGAATGTGGCTTTGTGGTAGAGTGCTTGCCTAGCGTGCACGAAGCACTGGATTGGATTCCTCAGTATCATATAAACCGAAATGGAGCTGCAGCTCAAGTGGTAGAGTTCAACCTTGGGACTGGCAAAACAAAACAAAACTTTTTATCCTATTAATTTATTTTTAACTTGCTTATATAATAGGTAAAGAAGCTTCTTAATAAAGTTGTCCTCCGTGAATCTTGCTTTTATCGGAAATTAACAGATACCTCAAAAGATGAAGAAAGCCATGAAGAGTCTGAATCACTGCAAGAGGATATGCTAGGTTTGAGTATATTAAGATCTTTTATGTTTCTTTTATTTTGCTGTGTTGTCTTGTTCTTTAAGAAGTAGATTTACTTTGTTGCAAGGCTATCCTTGATCTTTAGCTCTTCGTGCCTCAACCTTCCATGTGTCTTCCTTTCAAATAATATATTTCCTAATAAATAAATAATAAGTAGTAAAATTGAAAGAATATGTCCTGCTAAATATATTATCCTTATTACATACCCGTACTAAAATACATCATCTTTTATATTATAGGAAACAGGTTGTTACTTCCAACCCCAACAGTAAAACAGGAACTGAAGGATATCGAAGAAAATGTAGGACTCATTGTGTACAATGGTGCGATGGTAGATGTAGGAAGCCTCTTGCAAAAATTGGAAAAGAGTGAAAAAGTAAGAGCTGAAGTAGAACAGAAGCTACAGCTACTAGAAGAAAAAACAGGTGAGAGACAGCATTGTTCATATTAGTACTTTTAAACCCATTTTGAGATATTTTACACATATATTTTATCTAAGCTAGACATTTACCTTTTTATATTTGTAAAATTTTCTTATTTTGGGGCTGGGGATATGGCCTAGTGGCAAGAGTGCTTGCCTCGTATACATGAGGCCCTGGGTTCGGTTCCCCAGCACCACATGTACAGAAAATGGCCAGAAGTGGCGCTGTGGCTCAAGTGGCAGAGTGCTAGCCTTGAGCAAGAAGAAACCAGGGACAGTGCTCAGGCTCTGAGTCCAAGCCCCAGGACTGGCCCCCCAAAAAAAAAAAATTTCTTATTTTGTAAGAATCTTAACTATTTGTGTGCATTCTCAAGTATACTTTTGTGTTTGCTTTTTTTTTTTTAATGTAAGTTCTTGCTTTATGTTAGTGCTAGGCTTTGATCCCTCTTACTTGTGCTTCCCCATGTAACTGGGAATGAAAGGTACATGCCACTGCACCCAGCAATTGATAGAGATGACATTTCAAAAACTGGTATAGAGATGACATTTCAAAAACTGGTATACCTGGGCTGGACTGGCCTAGAATTACAGGTGTGAACCACACTACTCCCTGTCCTGTTGCTTCTTTTAAAACTGTTCTGCTACTTAGGTTTTACCAGATTCTGTTTTCACTCAATGTTCTCCTAAAGTGAAACTTTGGGTTAGGACATGGTTCAAGTGACAGTGCCTTCCTATCAAGTACAAAGCCCTGTGTTCAGTACCACACTAAAAAGCTAAAGCAAAAAAGAAATAATGCTACTTAAAACTTAATTTTACTAGAATGAGTATTGTACTATGTTTAGTTGTGGGGTTGTTTTTTTTTTTTTTGCCAGTTCTGGGGCTTGAACTCGGGGCCTGAGCACTATCCACTATCCCTGGCTTCTTTTTGCTCAAGGATAGCGCTTTACCACTTGAGCCACAGCACCACTTCTGGCTTTTTCTGTTTCTGTGGTGTTCAGTAATCAAACCTAGGGCTTCATTCATGCTATGCAAGCACTCTATTGCTAAGCCACATTCCCAGCCCTGTACTATGCTTTTATAACTAATGAAATTGGCACTCATGGCCATTTTAGAGAATTGTATATACTTTTGGAAATTTAGAGGTTAAAATTATGCTTTTGATTTCTTTTTTTAACAGATGAAGATGAAAAAACCATATTAAATTTGGAGATTTCTAATAAAAGCCTCTCTGGTGAACTCAAGGAGGTTAAAAAGGACCTTAGTCAATTACAAGAAAATTTAAAGGTTTCAGAAAACACAAATTTGCAATTTGAAAATCAGCTGAACAAGACAATCAGAAACCTATCTACAGTAATGGATGAAATACATACTGTTCTCAAGAAGGTTAGAAATTTTATGCTTTGAACATTTTTGTGGGTTTTTTTGTTTTTTGCCAGTTGTGGGGCTTGAACACAGGGCCTGGGTACTGTCCCTGAGCTCTTGTTGCTCAAGACTAGCACTCTGCCACTTTTTGAGCCACAGCTCCACTTCCAGTTTTCTGGTGATTAATTGGAGATGACTTTCCTTTTTCTGCTGGCTTTGAACCATGAGTCCTCATGGTTCAAACCTCCTGAGTAGCTAGGATGACAGGTGTGAGCCATCAGCACCCTGCTTATTTTTATCTTTTTTGTTGTTGTTATTTTTTTAATTGTTGTTTTAGAGGTGATGTATAATGGGATACCTTTACATAGATCAGGTGACATTCTTGTCTTTTATTTAAATTTAAAAATTTGTTTTCCTATATTTTTAGTGTATTTTAATATTACTATGCTCTTTGTAGTTTTCCTAGAAGTAAACAATGATAATGACAGCATTCCATCTTCCCTGAATCTTGTCAAAAGTAATTTCTAAAAGACTATGTTCCCTAAAACTTTGGTAGCATTCTGCATAATTTAAACATATGTGCCTCTTGAGGCTTATTTTGGGCTGAGGTTGTAGTAGCTCAGTCAGTGGAAGAATTAAGCATGTGCTTGTACTGGATTGTTCCTGGATTGAATCCCCAGAACCACAAATGAAAAAAAAAGTTATATTTCTTTTTTAGAACCAGTTTTAAACACAGAATTGAGGAAACTTTTGGCACCAAACTATTAAATTAATTCACTAATATTTATCAATGAAAATATAACAATACCACTCTAATAAGATGGCTTCAATAATTCTCTTTAACAAGAGAATCTAATCGAATGTACTTTCTCTTTATCCTATTGTTTTACAGGATAATGTAAAGAATGAAGACAAAGATCAAAAATCCAAGGAGAATGGTGCAAGTGTATGATAAGATTTGTGTTGTGATGTGGAATGGTGTTAAATAATGTACATATAAAATCATGATACAAGAATGTTTGAAGGTGATGCATGTTTGATTTTAGTAGTATAAATATCTGTTAGTTCAAATGATGTATAAAGTTTTATGAATGTGAGTCTGCTTTTGAAAATTGCTTGTAATTTCTAGCATTCAAATTATTAAACACTCCTTGAGTGTAATAATTTTGCATTGCAAAATGTTTTAGGATGAACTTTGTTATAGTTTTACGCTCAATAAAGTTCATCAATTTAATTGACAGTATTTAATTACCAAACGTCTTTTATTGAAATGTCTGGAATATTTTATTTATAGAATTACTGTTAGCATTTTGTTTTGTTTTAGTTTTTGTGCTGGTCCTGGGACTTGCTTGTACTCAGGGCTTGGGCACTGTGCTTGAACTATTTTTTTTTTGCTCAAGGCTAGCATTTTACCACTGGAGCCACAGCTCTACTGTCAGCTTTTTGCTGGTTACTACCCTGCCCAACCTGGCTTCAAACCTCACTCAACCTCCTAAGTAGCTAGGATCACAGGTATGGCCACAGGTGCCTAGCTGTTATTAGCTTCTTAATTTTTCAGTCAATATTTAAGTTTTTTTCAGCACAAATCATAAAATAGCATACTGCTTAATTTCTGCAAGTTTTTCAACAAGAAATATTTTTATTCTCCATCCCCAAAATATCACCTATTAGTTTATAAAAGCATGTATTAAAAAATCAATTCATATGAAAGGTGGCAGTATATGAAACACTAAGAAAGCAATAGACAGCTAGTGTGATTCTATTTGCTAGGACTTAAATAAAAATCAATAGCCTAATGCTAATAGTACTGCATTCAATTAATTATTCAACCTTCCTAGAGTAGAACATTTGCTTTTCATTTAACAAGATTTTTTTCTTCAAGAAATTAAGGTACATCAAATGTACAGTTCATTAACAAACCTGTAGATGTCAGTATGCTGCCTTAAGTCTTCGTTTTTTTTTTTTATCTTCAGAATTTCAGTAGATGTGTGTTGAATTTAAAAGGAAAGAAATGCCTTGTATTCTGCATAGTAGTTTTCACCAGCATATGAAGTTACCTTTCAGAGTTATTTGACAATGACTACAGATAGGAATGCAATTAGGTATACAATTGAGTAAGACCTATTGACAGAGTTGGTAGAAGCTAAGGATGTTCCTAACGTCCTAAGCTGCATAGAACGACACACCTCCATCAGGAATTTTTTTAGCACTAAATGCCAGTTTGAGAAACCCTGTTATAATGTAATATTGGGTTAAATGACTCTTGGTTTTCAAGTCTAGTGTATGATTAAATGCTTTGTATTTTTAAAAAAATTCTTAGTTGATATTTTGCTTTTCCTAAAAATATATGCTGTATTAGAATTTATCTTATTTCATTTTGTTTTACTTGATTTTATTTTGATAGAATAATGGCGAAGTATTCCAAACAGGTGAAATATGAGAATATATAGTTGCATGTTACATGTGACTTAAACTTAATAGGATCAACACAGCTAAGGGATAGGATTAAAATACCTCAAATTTTTGCAGACCACTTTTGTGTTAACTGGTGTTTCAGTTTGTAGGGCTTGTTAACCTCTCTTAAAACCAGATTGCTGATTGATAATTATATTGCTATTGTGTAAATGTTTCTTCATCTTTCATGTAAAATGGAATATTAAAGTGATTTTGAAAGTTTTTCTGACAGAAAATATTGGAGATTTTTTATTTTGGGGGGTGCTGGTCCTTTGGCTTCATCTCAGGCCTGCCTGGCTGCTGTCCCTAAGCTTTTGTTCTCAAGGCTAGCGCACTACTCCTTGAGCCATAGCTCCATTTCTGGCTCTTTGGTGGTTAATTGGAGATAAAAGTCTCATGGACTTCACTGCCCTAGCTGGTGCAGTCCTCAGATTTCAGCCTCTTGATTACAAGAGTAAGCCACCAGCACCTATCTCTAGAGATAAACTTTTAACTAAAAGAAAGTAGTGGTAAATGCCTATTATAGGTACAACAGGAAGCCTAAAATGAGCAGATTACACTCAATGCTTATGCTCAAGCAGGAAATGAGACCCTATCTTAAAAATAACCATCACATAAAAGACAGAGGGTCATAGCTCATAGCTCAGCCGTAAGAGCAAGCAACCTGCCTAGCACAAGGCCCTGAGTTCAATCCCATACCACCACCAATAATAAAGCTCCTTTAAAAAGTGTATCTTCAGGCTGGGAATATGGCCTAGTGGCAAGATTGCTTCCCTCGGATACATGAAGCCCTGGGTTCGATTCCTCAGCACCACATATATAGAAGAGGCCAGAGGTGGCGCTATGGCTCAAGTTGGCAGAGTGCTTGCTAGCCTTGAGCAAAAAGAAGCCAGAGACCATGCTCAGGCCCTGGTTTAAGCCCCGGGACTGGCAAAAAAATGAAGTATCTTCTAGCTGGGTGCTGGTGGCTCTTGCCTATAATCCTTGCTACTCAGGAGGCTGATACACAAGGATTATGGTTCCAAGCCAGGAAACTGTGAGACTCCAGCTAACCACAGAAAAACTGGAAGTGGAGTTGTGGTTCTAAAAAGCTCAGTCCCTGAGTTGAAGCCTCTCAACCTACAAAAAAACAAAATTAAAAAATGAAACAAAACTGGGGATGTGTCTCATTGTTAAAAGCTTTCCTTAGCATATGTAAAGTCCTGAATTCTTTGCCCAGCTCTGCAAAAAGAGATTAAAACTAGGCCTTTTTTTTTCTCTACTACTGACTGAGCTACATCCTCAACCCAGTATCTTTTATTTGTTTTTCTGGAATCAAATATACTTTATGCATGTGTGGATAAGTGTTCTACCACTGAACTACATCCCTAGCTCCAAAACAAAAATAGTGAATTATTAAGAATATTTTAGGCAATACATTAACCAGTAATTTATTGACTAAATTAGGAGCCTTTTGAGAGAAAACCAAGAATAATAACAGTAAACATAAACCAATATGGCTTAGGGCAAACTGGAATATATGGTTTCAGTTCATTTATTTTTTTACAGTGTAGATGATACTGATCAATTTTGGTGCTCACTAGTTAAGAAACAAGCTTTTGGCTTGTATGTTTTTTTGTTTTTTTTTTTGGCCAGTCCTGGGCCTTGGACTCAGGGCCTGAGCACTGTCCCTGGCTTCTTTTTGCTCAAGGCTAGCACTCTGCCACTTGAGCCACAGCGCCCCTTCTGGCCGTTTTCTATATATGTGGTGCTGGGGAATTAAACCCAGGGCTTCATGTATACGAGGCAAGCACTCTTGCCAACTAGGCCATATTCCCAGCCCTGGCTTGTACATTAATGAAGATCAAATTTGGAGCCCTGGAGTACTTTTGACAAAACCCAGATATTTAAGTTTTCCTGTGTGTACAAGGGAATATTACCTTAGATAAGGGCACTACTTAAGTTACTGAATCATTTCTTTATTCAAACCTTATTAAAGGTAGATTCTGAATATATTCATTATGCCTTTGGAAGGCATACTAGTAGGAATCTGACTCACCTAGAAGGCTTGTTAAAACATTATTTGGGCCGCCAGACTTTCTGTTTAGGTTAGAGTCTAGAATTGCATTTCTAACACATTTGAAGATGCTCCAAACTAAGGTATATTACAAGCACAAGTCACCGGTGTCCGGCTTACTTAAATTTATTTATTTATTTTTTTGTTTGTTTGTTTGCCAGTCCTGGAGCTTAAATTCAGGACCTGAACACTGACCCTGGGTTCTTTTTGCTCAGGGCTAGCACTCTAGCTCTTGAGCCACAGCACCCACTTTGGGCTTTCCTGCATGCTAGGCAAGCACTCTATCACTTCCATAAGAGATCTTAAAGTACTGGGTGCCAGAAATCCTAGCTACTTCAGGAGGCTGAGATCTGAATATTGTGATTCAAAGCCAGCTGGCAGGAAAATTCGTTAGACTCTCATCTACAATGAAGCACTGAAATAAGCTGGAAGTGGAGGGGATGGCTCAAGTGGTAGAGGGCCAGGCCTTGAGTATCTTAAAACATGTTCCTGTGTGTGTGTTCATGTCTGTGTGTTGGTCTCAGTTGTGGGGCTTAAATTCCAGGAGCTGTGCACTGTCCCTGGCCTCCTTGTGCTCAAGGCTAGTGCTATGCCACTTCAGTCACAGTGCTATTTCCAGTTTTTGAGTGGTTAATTGGGGATAAGTTTTGCAGGGCCTTTTTTGGGGGGAGGGGGGCAGTTGAAGAGCTTGAGTGCTCGCTCTAGGTGCTGTCCCTGAGCTTTTTTCCTCAAGGCTAGCACTCTACCACTTGAGCCACAGCACCACTTCTGGCCGTTTTCTATATAATGTGGTGCTGGGGAATCGAACCTCGGGCTTCATGTATATGAGGCAAGCACTCTTGCCACTAGGTCATATTCCCAGCCCCAATCCCAAGGTTTATTAAAACTCAAAGTTTATTAAAATACTGACCTTGGAGTTAAAAACTAAAATATCTTAATCTAAAGAGACCAAGGGACTGGGATCTAAATCATAGAATGCTTCCCGCACATGGGCCCCTAGCACCTCAAAATAAAACGGACTAAATAGGAAGAATTTGCTATTGTGGCTCATGATCATGCTAAACTTTGAGCTTTAAGATTAATCAGAAGCAAATCAGTGTGTAATAAATTCTTTGGAAGATTATGGTGGAGTTTAAAAATTTGATAGATCAGTAATCTAAGCTTCAGGGAAGATTGTCATGTTATATTCCCCATTCTAAAGGTGAGAAGATGTAGCCCCTCAAAAATATGTTTTCTTTTATAATGTTGGCTTTCCAAGTGTACCCTGCCGGTTATCTCTAGCCTTTTTATTTTCCCTTAGGCAGGGAAAGAACAGAATCTTCTTCCAACATGTAAGATTAATATTTAATGGCCACTCATTTTCTTTTTTATATTTGGGCTCTGGCTTTACAAAGACCACTTACTGTTTCTGGCTGTAACATAAATGTTTAATTAAAGAAAAACCTACTTTGAACTATTCTTCCATAATGTATAAAGAACTTTAGCCTTGGGCTATATACTTAAGCCACTTTCCAAAGCCATCTGTTATTTATCCTAGTGAGGTTTTTTTTAGGAGAGAAAAAAAAGTTTTACAAACTCAGGATGTGTTCACCTTGCCTGGCTATTGAAATGTTTCTAGAGGGTTGGGAATATAGCCTAGTGGCAAGAGTGCTTGCCTCGTATACATGAAGCCCTGGGTTCGATTCCTCAGCACCACATATATAGAAAAGGCCAGAAGTGGCGCTGTGGCTCAAATGGTAGAGTGCTAGCCTTGAGCAAAAAGAAGCCAGGGACAGTGCTCAGGCCCTGAGTTCAAGCCCAAGGACTGGCAAAAAAAAAGTTTCTAGAAACTGGGTGCCAGTGGCTTATATCTAATCCTAGCTACTCAGGAGGCTGAGATCCAAAGTTCTTGCGCAGACCTATCTGCAAGTCTCTTATTCCCAATTAACCAGCAAAAAGCTCAGAAGGTGGAGCTATGGTTCAAGTTGTGAAGTGAGAACCGAGAGCTGAGGCTCTGAGTTCTAGCACAAAAAGAAAAAAAAAGTTTCGATAAAGTGAATACATAGCCAGGAGCTAGTGGCTCACACTTGTAATCCTAGCTACTTAGGAGGTTGAGATCTAAGGACAGCAGTTCAAAGCCAGCCTAGGCAGGAAAGACTTAAGACTCTCATCTCCAATTAATTACCATTAAACTAGAAGTAGAGCTGTGGCTGAGAGTAGCAGAGTATTAGCCTTGAATGAAAGAGCTCAGGGACAGTGCCCAGGCCCTGAATTCAAGCCCCATGACCAACCGTCGTTCACAGGCACACACAACACACATTATCACACACATAGTAAAAGAATAACAAAACATAAAAGTTATCCTAATTTCCTTCTCTTTCATGATAAAGGCACACTATTTGAAGTTGAAATACACTTCTGTGTTTTCTTTAGTATTTTTTTGGTGATGCTAATGTTTGAATTTGGCCTCTCAACCTCATCCCACTTCTTTGCTTTGGTTTTTGACCTGGACTTGGTATTTTAGCCCAGGGTATCTTCAAATTGGCGATCTTCCTACTTTACCTTCCCAATTGCTGGGATTACAGGAGTGTACCAAAAACATACCTGGCTCATACAATTACTTTGAAAAGCAAACTATGTATTCTTAAATTTTTTAAATATTCTCTGAAATTACCCACCAAAGAATTTTGTTCAACTGTTTCATCTTGTTATAATATTCACATGCGTATAATAATTATTTTCAAGCCATGTGCCAGTGGATCATATCTGTTGTAATCCTAGCTTACTTAGGAGGCTGAGATCTGAGGATCGCGGTTCATAGTCAGCCTGGGTAGGAAAGTCCATGAGGATTCTCATCTCCAATAAACTCAGAAAAGACTGGAAGTGGCACTATGGCTCAAGTGGTGGAGTGCTAACCTTGAGCACAAAGAAGCTCAGGGATAGCGCCCAAGCCTTGAGTTCAATCGGATATAAAATAAGGTTACCTGTAAATGGGTCTACACTCCCTCAAGCAAAAGAATATTTCGCTGATTAAAAACTGTGCTTTTGGGCTGGGAATATGGCCTAGTGGCAAGAATGTTTGCCTCGTATACATGAAGCCCTGGGTTCCATTCCTCAGCACCACATATATAGAAAAGGCCAGAAGTGGCACTGTGGCACAAGGGGTAGAGTGCTAGCCTTGAGCAAAAAGAAGCCAGAGACAGTGCTCAGGCCCTGAGTCCAAGCCCCAGGACTGGCAAAAAACCCCCAAACAAATCTGTGCTTTGAGAATTCACTGTCCCTTGGATGTGAGTCTCTGGTTTCCCTAAAAGATTCTGATCACTCAAGTGTAGAGCATGCTGCCTGAAGATCTTGAATGGAATTCCAGGAAAGCCCATGGCTACATATGGCTCTAATAAAGCTTTGCCATAAACATATGTGGGAAATATGAGGGCACACGCCTAGAGGGATATTAAATTTGGAACCAGTTGGCTTTTTGCCCTTGTGTTAGGTCTCTTCCGGCAAATGAAGTGAATTCTTCCTAAGGAATCTGAGGAATTAGTTAAAGTTCTGCTTTTCTCTATTTAAGCTCTGGGTTTTGTTTTGTTTTTAAATCTAATCCAGGGCACTCTTGTGACCCTGAATTGTTAGTGTAAAATGAGATGGTGATCTCAGCCCTGTCCTAAGGAAAACATCTTTCACATTGAAATTGGCACTAATTGGTCTTCCTGTTGACAGGCCTGGGCAAGAGCTCATGATTGAATGGACATTGAGAGCAGAAACTACTGTACTTCTTCAGCTCAGCATTTTGCCCAAATGACACAGAACAACTACCAGTTCCCCATGTTCCCAGCAGATCTTGACTTGTAAAGCAGCTAGGTTGGCCCAAGGCACCCCTTATTTGTGCATAATAATTTCCATATGTCTAGCCCTATATGGATAAGGCCCTAGGCCTTGGATCTGCAGACTTTTTCTGGAAAGGGACAGAGAGAAAACCAGGCACAATAGTTCATATTTGCTAACTACTTGGGAGGTAACAATCTAGAAGATTGATGTTCCAGGCCACTCAGGCAAAGTGCTAGCAAGATCCTCATCTCAGCAAGACAAACCAAGTGTGATGATACAGACCTGTAATCCCAGCTATATGGTAAGAGAACACCTAAGCCTGGCTGATGCAAAAGTGGTGAGAAATACACAAAAAAATAAAAGAATTTACTGGGCGCTGGTGGCTTACACCTGTAATCCTAGCTACTCCAGAGGCTGAGATCTGAGGATGGCAGTTCAAAGCCAGCCCAGGCAAGAAAGTTCGTGAGACTCTTATCTCTAATAAACCATTCAGAAAAAGCCAGAAATGGAGCTGTGGCTCAAGTGGTAGAGTAGCCTTGAGCATAAGAAGCTCAGGTTCTGGAGCTGTGGCTCAAGTAGTAGATCAATAGCCTTGAGCATGAGAAGCTCAGGGACAAAGTCCAGGCCCAGAGTTCAAGCCCCAGGACTGGGGAAAAAATAATTAAACACTGAAGCAGAGCATTGTGGTGCAATGCAAAGCCTGTTCTCCAATCACTCATCAAGTTCTAGGCCAGCCTGGGCTATACAGGGAAACCCCATCTCCAAAGAAAACACTGAGCCAGGCCTAGTGGCTCATGCCTATAATCAGAGTTAGGAGGCTGAGATCTGAGGATTGTTTTTCAAAGCCAGCCCAGGCAGGAATGTCTATGAGACACTTAACTCCAATTAACCACCAGAAAACTAGAAGTGGGCCTGTGGGTCAAAGTGGTAGAGTGCTAGTCTTTTAAGCAAAAAGAGTTCAGGGACAGTGCTCAGGCACTGAGTTCAAACCCTATGACTGACAAAAAAAAAAAGAAAAAGAAAAAAGAACAATGACATTGGGATTTTATGTAAATTTTTTCTCGTCAAAAGGTATTAAGATGGGTATGGTAAAGCATACTTGTAATCCCAGTAGTTAGGAGGCAGGAGAATTGAAAGTGGTATTCCAAATGTGAGGTCTTGCCACTCCATCTCTACCATGTAAAGAGATGATAATAGTGATGGACAGGAAAGAGAAAAAAGAAGAATTTATTACACAGCACAGGCAGCTGTAGCAGAAGAGGTGAAGTAAACACTTGAGCCCATCTTTGGCCATCTTCAGGATACAAACAGAAGCCATAAGCCATATGTTTAAACAGACAACTCGGGGGCAGAGGGCAGAAAGATATGAATAAGCAGTCACAGGTGTGGCCTGCCTGGTCATTATCTCACTGCTGGTTCTCCTAGCTTCTAAAGACATCAGTGATGACAGTGGTCATGACCTGAGAGGAAAAAATCTAGTGTGGGTGAGCTGATTATTCCTCCTGGGCGCAGCTCATCATTACAGATTAGTTGTCCTCATTTGGGGGTAATCTGTCCTGCAAGGCTCTGTTCTTCCTTAGGGGGAATTTTAGTCCCTTGTTATAAAGATGTTATCATTATTCCTGTCTTTCCTGGGTGACTGCAACGTGAATGACTTAGAACAAGGACAGATGCCAAAATGGAGACTGGGATGACAATATTTTTGCCTGCTTTGGGTTAAAATGTGGTCCCACATAAGTAGTTAGGGCTTTTCAGGAAACGTAGCTTTGTACCTGTTGCAGAATCATGAATTTGAGGCTAGTAAGAGTGAAAAGCAAGACCCTGTCTCCAGAAACCAAATAATAAAGTGTTATTCTCCCCCTCTCCCCGTTAAAAAATGTTAAAAAAAAAAAGTAAAAATCATTTCTAAAGTTAGGTGCCTGTGGCTCACTCCTGTAGGAAGTGGCACTATGGTTCAAGTGGTAGAGTGCTAGCCTTGAGCTGAAGAGCTCAGGGACAGCTCCCAGGCCCAGAATTCAAGCCTCATGACAAAAAAAAAAAATCATTTCTAGTTTTCTAGACATAAAAAAGAAGGCAGTAGTCCACATTTGGGCAACAGTTTGCAGACTGCAGAGATGTTTCTCACTTCTAGCTTGGTCATTAATAAATTGGATCCTGGGTACTTTCTTATCTTCTGTGGGCTTTAGCTTCTTTTTTTTTTTTTGGCCAGTCCTGGGCCTTGGACTCAGGGCCTGAGCACTATCCCTGGCTTCCTTTTGCTCAAGGCTAGCACTCTGCCACTTGAGCCACAGCGCTACTTCTGGCCGTTTTTCTCTATATGTGGTGCTGGGGAATCGAACCCAGGGCCTCATGTATACGAGGCAAGCTCTCCTGCCACTAGGCCATATCCCCAGCCCATGGGCTTTAGCTTCTTTTGATTTGTTTTTGCACTCAACCTCAAAGCCTTAAAGCTCACTAACCATGTCCCTGTCCTTGTCTTGTTTCATTAACTTAGGATCTTACCATGTAGCTCAGGCTAGCCTTGAACTCACTAATCCTACTGCAATGACAAGCTCAAACTACCAACCCACCTTGCATCTTGCATTTTCTTTAGCTCTTCACTGGACTGTTAAATAAATGAAATCTGTTTAGTCCCCAACTAGCATTGGTACCAACTTGATGTAGCCATCCTGTGTGACCCTTTCACACTTTACTGTTTTGTTCAGTGACTTTCTTAATTTGAGTCAGCACTAAGCAGATGTTCTAGAAGATAGGCAGAAGAATGAATAAGGGGAATCTTGGGCTCCTGCTGTTGTTAAGCAGGAACATGTGTGTAGGGGTGTGTGTGTGTGTGTGTGTGTGTGTGTGCGTGCGCCATACTGGAGGTTAAACTCAGTGAAGCCAGACTGTTGCTTAGCTTTTTGCTCAAGGCTTGCACTCTACCACTTGAGCCACAGCTCCACTCCCAGCTTTTTGGTGTTTAATTGGAGTTACGTGCCTCTGGATTTATCTTCCCTGGCTTGGCTTTGGACCTTGATCCTTGGATCTCAGCCTCTCTCTTTTTTGGCCAGTCCTGGGCCTTAAACTCAGGGCCTGAGTATTGTCCCTGGCTTCTTTTTGTTCAAGGCTAGCACTTTGCCACTTGAGCCACAGCGCCACTTCTGGCCATTTTCTACATATGTGGTGCTGGGGAATCGAACCCAGGGTTTCATGTATATGAGGCAAGCACTCTTGCCACTAGGCCATATTCCCAGCCCAGATCGCAGCCTCTTGAGTAGTCATGAGCCATGTGCACCTGGTTAAGCATAAATAACTTAAAAGGTAGGAAGTGAATTGTACAGGACTCTAGGCAGTGACCAAAGGAAGATACTCAGGAGAGAAGCACAAAGGTACAATGGTTATCTGCTTCTGATCATGTAAAATTATATTTATCGAATAAACTTCAGGAAATTGAGAGCTTTTTCTTCATTGCTGCTCTTTGTTCATTTATCTCTTTTTTTGTTTTGTTTTTTGCCAGTCCTGGGGCTTGGACTCAGGGCCTGAGCACTGTCCCTGGCTTCTTTTTGCTCAAGGCTAGCACTCTACCACTTGAGACACAGCACCACTTCTGGCCTTTTTGTATATATGTGGTGCTGAGGAATCGAACCCAGGGCTTCATGTATATTAGGCAAGCACTCTACCTGTATGCCACATTTCCAGCTCCTAACAATTTTTTTAAGAAGAAAAAAGGTAGAAAGTGAGTCAGGAGTCAGTGGCTCACACCTGTATCCTATCTACTCAGGAGGCTGAGAGCTGAGGGTCATAGTTTAAAACACCAAAGAAGCTGAGGTGGAGCTGTTTGGTAGAACTCAAACTGTGGGCACAAAAGTTCAGAGATAACACCCAGGCAATGACGACAAGCCCCAGGACCAGCACCAAAGAACAAAAAAACTAGAAGGTGAGAATAAGGGGAAAGCAAGTTTCCCAACTGAAAAAAAAAGAATCAGGCACAAGTAGTAGATGTTTTTACATTTTTCTTCCCCCATAAAAGACTAGGAGACAGGGGCTTCACTGCAGACAGAGTTCCTTTGAAATCTGGGCACTTGGAATGTGGCCAGCTCATTTTTGGTGGGATTTGCATGTAAACTGATTATTAGGAGGCCTAGCTTTACACTCTCTGCTGTAGTGAAACTGACTGAAAAGAACAGTGGTTGCTCCTTTAAAATCCTGAAGCTGGGTTTGGAAACTTGCCTCGGGCCTCTGTACTTGATTCTGTCTGAGTGTGCTCTCTCTCTCTGTGTATGTGTAGTACAATTTTGTTTTACATGAGAACTTTGCAGACTTGCTCAGACTTCAGGGCACTTGGCTTCTGAACTTGATAGGAAGTAGTATTTTTAGGGTCTAAGACATGCCCTCTGACCCTCTTTAATAGGTGCTGGAATGAAGTGTCCCCTTGTTGGTTAGACAGGCTATTAGTTTTGATGGCTCCACAGTGCAGAAAGGCCAGCTAGCCTTTCTCTGCTCCATTTGTTCTTGCCAGAGTCAGAGTTGAGCAGGTTTGTTTTGTTTTCCCCTCCATTGCAGTGGGCCCTGGACCCACTGCCATGGCTCCCTAGTATAGTCTTTATTATCATCTTTGGCAAGTATAATGGTGGTGTTGTTTTTTCCCTCTCCCTAATGCCCTTCTCTTTCCTTTGATTCAACACAATCACAGTAAAGTCTCATGTTTCCCTTTGAAAAATAAGCCTCCAAGTTTTGTTGTTTCTTTGCTTTTTTTTTTTGGCCAGTCCTGGGGCTTGGACTCAGGGCCTGAGCACTGTCCCTGGCTTATTCTTGCTCAAGGCTAGCACTCTGCCACTTGAGCCACAGCGCCACTTCTGGCCATTTTCTGTATATGTGGTGCTGGGGAATCGAACCCAAGGCCTCATGTATACGAGGCAAGCACTCTTGCCACTAGGCCATATCCTTAGCCCTTTCTTTGCTTTTTGGGTGGTTCTGTGGTTTGGACTCAGGGCTTCATGCTTTCTAGACAGGAGCTACAATCAGCCTGCCAGCCTTTTTTGCTTCAGTTACTTTTGGGATAAGGTCTAATGTTTTTGCCCACCCCAGCCTACACCATAATCTTCCTATTTATGGTTAGCATGTAGTTGAGATGACAGGTGCGAACCATGACTAGGTATTAAAATGGTGTCTTGTGAACTTTGTGCATGAGCTAGCTTCAAACTGTGTTTCTCTTATCTTTGCCTCAAGTAGCAGGGATTTTTTTTTAACAGCCTAGTGTATGACTTTTATTTTATTTTATTTTTCTGGTCTTGGGGCTTGCCCTCATACCCTAGGCACTGTCCCTGAGTTTTTTTGCTCAACACTAGCATACTGCTACTTGAGCCACAGTTCCAGTTCTGGCTTTCTGGTAGTTAATTGGAGGTAAGAGTCTCCCAGACTTCCTTGCCCAGACTGGTTTCAAAACATAATAATCCTCCAATCTCAGCTTCCTAAATAGATAGGATTACAGGTCTGAGCCACCAGTTCCCAGCATCTATAAACTTTTATGCTGTTGTATCTTTAAGACAAAGTCTTGTTAGGAAGCCCTCAAATTCCATCGTGTGTGTGTGTGTGTGTGTGTGTGTGTGTGTGTGTGTGTTCCCATATTAGGGCTGAACTCAGGGCCTGGGCACTGTCCCTGAGCAGCTTTTGCTCAAGGCTAGCACTCTACCATTTGAGCCACAGCACCACTTCTGGCTTTTCCTGTTTATGTGGTACTGAGGAATTGAACCCAGGGCTTCATGCATGCTAGGCAAGTACTCTACCATTAAGCCACATTCCCAGTCCCAGTCTTTTAGCTTTCTTGCTCAAGGCTGGCACTCTGCCACTTGAGCCACACCTCCACTTTGGCCTTAAATTCTCAGTCCTCTTCCTTCAGCCTTTCCACTGTTAGGGTTATGTGTGCACCACCATGCCTGGCTAATAGCATACCAACCTGGTATGAAAACAAAATTGAGAGAAGTAACCCAAAGGTTACCTTTGCTGTAACATTACATATGTGTGTTGTAAACAGAGAAACTACTGGAACCCAGGTGTCTGGGTATATGAAGAGGCTAGACTTTGCAACTTTGCCTTGGCCCTTGGATAACCAAGAGATTCATCCTCCAAATCAGAAGTGCTCTTGTGCATGTGGCAACAGGTATTAAGAAGGCCACAGAAAAATGGAGGATGTATTAAGGAGTGACTGTATGTGCGCGTGAGCACGTACGTGCATACTGGTCCTGGCGCTTGAACCTGGGACTGGGTGCTGTCCCTGAGCTTTTTTGCTCAAGGCTGGCTCTACCACTTGAGCCACAGCTTCACTTCCATCTCTCTCTCTCTCTCTCTCTCATGCTTAATTGGAGGTAGGAGTCTCACAGGCTTTTCTGTATGGGCTGGAACTGTGATCCTCTAATGTGGGCCTCATGGGTAGCTAGGAATACATGGGTGAGTCACTGGTGCCCTACTGATTACTTACTAATTAGTTTCTCTGAAGACCAAAGTATTGAAATCAAGAGAATAATACCTTAATTGCCTGTTTATATGTAGAGGCAAGCTCACCTAAATATAAAAGATTCAGATCTTTTTTTTTCTTTTGTTTGAAAATTTCTATTTTGTTGTATTGGTCTTTAACTGATGATAAAAATAGTATCTAATTGTACTGATATCCCGTACAAAGATATATTATGTAATGTTTAAACAAAACATTGCCTTAGACTTTGAGCATTTTGTGATAGTCTTGCTGTTTAGCCCGAGCTGGGTTCAACCTCATCTTTCTGCCTTAGCCTCACCAGTACCAAGATTATAGGCATGGACTACTGCCTTGTCCACAGTTGATCACATTTGAAAGGTGTGCTCTCTCCAGTGCATGCATGTTCTAACTTCAAAGATGAAAAGTTGGCTGCTGCTTGTGGGTCTCGGGACAATCCTGCTTGTGGGACTTTCTGTCTCTGCTGTTGAGGTTCTGGTGAGTTTGTAGTGTACTACCTCCTGTCTTGTGTAAAATGGCTTTGGCTAAGTCAGGCTTTTGTTGATGGTTCCATATACATTTAGAGTTCTTTTGTTTTTGTCTCTATGTAAAGAATGACATATTGGGGCTGGGGATATGGCCTAGTGGCAAGAGTGCTTGCCCCGTATACATGAGGCCCTGGGTTCAATTCCCCAGCACCACATATATAGAAAATGGCCAGAAGTGGCGCTGTGACTCAAGTGGCAGAGTGCTAGCCTTGAGCAAAAAGAAGCCAGGGACAGTGCTCAGGCCCTGAGTCCAAGCCCCAGGACTGGCCAAAAACAAAACAAACAAACAAAAAAAACAGAATGACATATTGATAGAGATTGGATTGAAGCTGTAAAATGCTTTGTGTGTATGGATATTGTTAAAAAAAACTTCATTCTTTAAATACAAGAAGTCTTTCCAAAAAAAAAAAAAAGACACAGGAGCAGTGGTGTCTGGCATCAAGTACTAAATACATTGTACTGATTCTGTTTGAATGAATCTTGTGTACCAGGCTTTGGGAAGGTGCTGATACACAGAAATAAATCATGAGTCTCACCCTGATGAAATCTCAGGTTGACTGATTATATAGGCAACTAAATATTATAGCCCTCAACAAAGTGTTGTGAAAGGCTTAACAATGTGCTTGAGAGTGGATGAAATTGTCTTGGATGTGTCACTGGTTTTGTAATCTAGGTTTTGTAGGCTTCCAAAGGGGTAGATGAGAGGAAAGCTTTTCTAGGTAGAACTGTAAGAAAGGGCAGGATCATTTATTTTTGGAAGCCTGTAATGTGTAGCTGGATGAGAGTGGGGGAGGGAATGATGGAAATAGAGACTGGGGTCTTTTCTCTGGTTCTTTCTTACCTCCTCCTCTCTTTCACTGCCAGTACTGGGGCGTGAACTCAGGACCTTGAGCCCTTGATTGGCTTTTTGGCTCAAGGCTAATGTTCAAACACTTGAGCCACAGCTCCACTTCCAGAATTTTTTAGTGGTTAATTCAAGACAAGAGTCTTGCCCGGGGGCTGGGGATATAGCCTAGTGGCAAGAGTGCCTGCCTCGGATACACGAGGCCCTAGGTTCGATTCCCCAGCACCACATATACAGAAAACGGCCAGAAGGGGCGCTGTGGCTCAGGTGGCGGAGTGCTAGCCTTGAGCGGGAAGAAGCCAGGGACAGTGCTCAGGCCCTGAGTCCAAGGCCCAGGACTGGCCAAAAAAAAAAAAAAAGAGTCTTGTCCGGCCAGACACTGGTGGCTCATACCTGTAATCCTACCTACTCAGGAGGCTGAGATCTGAGGATCTCTACTTGAAGCCGGCCAAGGGAAGATAAATTCATGGAACCCCCCCCCCCCCCGCCGCCCCCCGCACAGCATCCCTGCAACTTCAGCCTCTGCTCTGGAAGGCCCTAGGGAGGACATCAAGCTCAGGACCGGCCGTTCGCCACCTCAGCTCGCTGGGCTGTGGTCGGCTGTGTGCGCCAGGACACGCGGGAGTCTCTCTTCACCGGCGATCTCAGCACTCTGGAGGCAGGCGGGAGCCCAGCCTGAGCTTCTACGAGGAGCTTGGCCCGCTCAGACACCGGAGAAGTAAAATAAACTTGCTGAACACGTTAGGAACAGAAGCTAGACTCAAACTTGCGGTGTCCACGACACTCCCAAGCTTTCTTTCCGTCGTGGTCTTTTGCACAGCGAGCCACCGCCAAGCCCTGCTGTTGGCAGCCGCTGGAGAGAGGGGTTCTGCCGGGGGTCGAGGGGGGGGGGGGGGCTCTGAGAGTCGCTCCCAGCTGCGGCGTGGGGGGAGTGGCTGGGGCGTGGCTGGAGAAACTGCGGGCGGGCCGTGCAGGCCAAAGCTCCGCTTCTGGAAGCCCCGCCCCGCTCGCCGGCTCCGCCCAGACCTCGCCCGCAGGCCCCGCCCCTGCATCCCCGTTCCCCTGGCAGCGGGCGCCGCGCGCAGTCCGCCTCCCTGCTGGCCCGCGAGAGGGTCCGGAGCGCCCGTGCCTCCCGCCCAGCGGTAGCCTGAGAGCTCCAGATACCCTTCCCGCAGCAGCATGGCCCGTCCGGTACAGCTAACGCCGGACTCGCTGGCGCTGGTGCTGTGTCGGCTGGACGCGGGGGAGGCGGCGGGAGCCGCGGCGGAGCCCGGTGGGCGTTCGGTGTTCCGCGCTTTCCGTCGCGCCAATGCCCGCTGCTTCTGGAACGTGCGGCTGGCGCGCGCCGCCTCGCGGCTGGCCTACCAGGGCTGGCTGCGGCGCGGCGTGCTGCTAGTGCACGCGCCCCACACCTGCCTGCAGGTGCTGCGCGACGCCTGGCGGCTCCGCGCGCTGCGTCCCCCGCGCGGCTTCCGCATCAGCGCAGTGGGTGAGTGCGTGCGGGGTGAGGGTGCGGAGGGGATGGGCGCGACCCCGGCGACTAAGGGCGCAGGGGGCGGGGGCGACCCGGAGGGTCCTGAGACACCAGGAGAACTTCCATCCTGCCAGAGTTCTCGAAGCTCAGGCTCCCGGGTGTCTCCTTCTTCAAGTCCCACTAGATGCTCCGGGAGGGACGCTTCCCGTCTCCGGGTGTCGGTCACTTGGGCACTTAGGAAAAGGCAGCCGGAGTGCACCGAATCTGGCAGCTGCTCTTATTTATTTGTTTAAAATTACAGACTCAGAAAGGGTAACTTCAGGGGAAAAGAATTATACGGATTTTTGTTGTTTTGTTTGGTTTTCTGTTCCTTTGGCATTGCTGGGGATGGTAACCCAGCGCCTTGCATATGCTGAGCAAGCGCTGCACCTCTGAGCTACTTCCCCAGCCCTGGCTGCTGTGGTCCACATGCATCGCTTCCCATTAGCTAGACACAGAAGATTTGACCATCCAAATACCTTTGCTAGAAAACAGCTATGTTCCGTTTGCATAAGGTAGCTAGCTATTCATTGGGACGCTAGGCCCAGTGAACCAGTGAGTGGTCACCGACACAGGCCACCGAATTCAGGAGGCCATCTAAGTGTCTAGCAACAGCCTAGTTCAGTCTGTGCATTCAAGTGCTGTGTTGATGGTGTGTTGTTGACAAGTCACTAGTTAAGTCCCAGCCCTCCCTTTGACTCCTACCTAGGAAGCCTTCCATCTTAGTCCATAAACCCTCTTCGTTTTTCTCCTTCTCAGAGCAAAGAAACATATTTCATTATTTATTTATTGGTGTTGGTACTGGGGCTTGAACTCTGGGCCTGGGCGCTGGCCCTTACTTTTTTTACTCAAGGATGCCACTCTACTACTTGAGTCACAGCTCCACTTTCAGCTTTATACTGGTTAGAGAGGAGAGGCCCATGGACTTTTCCTTCCCCAGGCTGACTTTGAATGGGATTCTGAGATTTCAGCCTTCTGAGTAGCTAGGATTACAGGCATGAATCACTGGCACAAATAACATGAACTACTAGAGCAACTATTAAGAGCTACTGGCTCAAGTAAACATTTAGTCCCCAGAGACAAGGGATCAATGCATCTAGAGGCACCTGATGCTGTGTATCTTGTATCCAAGGATGTCCCCATAGCCCAGCAGCCCAAGTCAGTGCAGCTAACCTCAGCCTCACTTGCATGCTGTCATCCGGTTGCCACCTCCATTTTTTCTTCACCACCAATACCACCACCAACAGAAACCCTACTCATTGCAAACCCACATAGGCATGTTTCATCTCTGTTTACATGCAAATATGAATGAAGAAATAGCTTTCTGGCTCTGAAAGCAGAGAGCCAAGTAGCCAAGCCAGAATTCTCTCTGGGGAAGGGGTCTTTTAGGCAGGTTGGATGAAAAACTCTTTTCAGTTCTGTGTCCAGGGGTTTTCTGGTTTGAATTAGTGGTTACATTCTCTGGTTCCCCCACCCCCTTGCAAAGAATGAGCACAGACTGTGTTGCCCAGAGTGAGTAAGTTGCAGTGGGTCTAGATCTGGGGCTGAAATAAGAGAGGGCTTCTGCTAAGTGAAGGACAGCTATTGTGCCACTGTGTGGGTTGGGTCCAGAGAGTGGTGACAAATGATTCCCTATCATTATGGACATGACTGATATGCCTGCAACAAAGACAGCTTAATAGAAAAGCATAATAGATTTTTTAGAATCAAAGTTTTGAGTGACATAGGAACCTTCATAAAAGACCCAAAGACCCAGTGAAAACTAGGCTTAGATTCAATAAAGAACAGGCAGCCATGTAGAAATAGGATCAGACAGAATGCTTGTGACCTAGATGCAGTAGACTGAGGAAAGGATTCTCTTCTAGGCTTCTCTGAGTGGTATTCCTTCCCTCTATGTCTAGGGCAGGATGCCACTGGAATGAAGGTCTTCTGATACACTATCAGACCAGCGAGGTAAAAGAGCTTTATTGTAGACAGCTCTTTCACAGAAAGGCAGAAGGAGCTTAGAATATATTTCTAGAGTTTATGGTTGTCTTTGGAGGATAAGGGTTTGAGTTTGTATTTCCTTTTTTTTGTGTGCTGATCCTGGGGCTTGAGCTCAGGGCTTGACTACTGTCCCTTAGCCTTTTCTACTGAAGGCTGGTGCTGTACCACTTAGGCCATGCCTCTACTTCTGGCTTTTTGGTGGCTAATTGCAGATGAGTTTCACAGACTTCTCTACACAGGCTGGCTTTGACCCTTGGTCCTCAAATCTCAGCCTCCTCAGTACTTAGGATGAGAGACAGGAACTGGTACGTAGCTCCTTTTGCTTTTTCAGTTTACATTTCTGATAGAGTCTAGTAGTAACTTTGCCTGTGCTGACCTTAGGTCTTGATTTTCCTGCCTCCTGAGTAGCTAGGATTATAGGTGTGAGCCACCAGTGCCTAGTGGTGCTTTTGCTTTGAATAGTTATCATCGATGTTAGTGATTTTTGTTAGTTGTCATCTAACTTAGAGTCTCAGGACCATAGCAACAGAGAGGAGTCGTTGAGGCTGCTGTGTGAAAGGATATGTCTGGCCTTCCCACCGTGCGGAGATAATCACAGACAGGAGAAGAAGGTTTATAAGACGGTTTATTAGTGGGGCCATAGTTCCCACAGGAGTGGGAGCTACATGGTGTCTGCACTTTATCCAGGTGGCAGCTTCTCTCTTTGGGGGTAAAAGGGGAAGTAGGTAGGTAGTGAGTAGGAGTGGCTCATTAGGTATGGGTGGATCTGGGGGCTAATGGGAGGAGCTGAGGACCCGAGGCTGGGGAAATGCTAACACTGTGGAGATCCAGAGGGAGGTGAGTCCTTTCTGCCACAGGAAGTACACCTTCAGTCACTTGCTCTTTGGAGTCAGGCATTGGGAGCTTCTGCAAAGCCAAAGCAAGACACCAGGAAGGGGAGGGAATTGTTTCTGGGTGGCTGTTGCAGGTTCTTGCCTTTGTGGAAGAGAAAAATTGCTAGAAAAGGACACAAAGGAGCAATCTGACATATTTGCTGTGCTAGCCTTGAGCTAAAATAGGTCCGGGACAGCGTTCATACACAAAAAATCCCATGAACGTGTGTGTGTGTGTGTGTGTGTGTGTGTGTGTGTGTGTGTGTTTGTGGGTACTGGAGTTGCAATCTAGAAGCTCCTGTACATTAGGCATACATTGTCACACTGAATTACATACTTAGCCTGTAAATGAATGCTTAAATTTCTGTCTTCTTCCCTTTTTAGGGATTTTGTTTTGTTTATTCACTGTCCCTGAGATTCTTTCACTCAAGGCTAGCACTCTACCACTTGGCCATAGCTCTACTTCTGGCTTTTGGGTATTTAATATAAGTTTCCCAGGTTCCCCTGCCTGGGCTGGCTTCCAGTTGTAATCCTCAGTCTTAGTCTCCTGACTAGCTAGGATTTCAGGTGAGCCACCGGTGCCTAGTTCTTCCCTTTTAAAATTGTCCCTCCCTCCTTCCCTCTCTCTCTCCCTCCCTCCCTCCCTCCCATCTTTTGTACATGTCCTAGGGCTTAAACTCAGGGGCTGGGTACTGTCCTTGAACCACTGTGCTCAAGGCTAGTAGTGCTCTACCACTTGAGCCACAGCACCACTTCTGGCTTTGTTTGAGTTGTTGATTGGAGATAAGAGTCTCAGACTTTCCTACCTGGGCTGGCTTTAAATTGTGACCCTCAGATCTTTGCTTCCTGAGTAACTAGGATTCCAGCATGAGCCACCAGCGCCCAGATCAAAAATGTCTTTTTTTTTTTTTTTTTTTTTTTTTGCCAGTCCTGGGCCTTGGACTCAGGGCCTGAGCACTGTCCCTGGCTTCTCTTTGCTCAAGGCTAGTACTCTGCCACTTGAGCCACAGCGCCACTTCTGGCCATTTTCTGTATATGTGGTGCTGGGGAATCAAACCGAGAGCTTCTTGTATACGAGGCAAGCGCTCTTGCCACTAGGCCATATCCCCAGCCCCCAAAAATGTCTTTTCTTGGGTGAAAATTGTCTAGCTATAGAGAAAATGGCTGTACCTAATTATTTAGGTAGTCACCAGAAAGAAATACCTTGGTTTAATTTTTCCCTCTTTCCGGCCAGATCTTGGCATTCTCTAGTCACTTCCAGCTGGAGTGACCTTTCTTCTATCAGGGTAAGCTAGGATGACCTGTTCACTTTGCAGACAGGAAGCGGAATCAGCTGTGAAGTGCCTGGTTTGCAGGAGTTTCTTGCCTACTTTTCTGTTCCTGACCAGTCCTCCCCTGTTCCTTTGAAAATCCTGGTATTTCTCACTGGCTCCCACACTTCCTAGGGGGTTGTCAGATTGCTTCCAAGTCCTAGGAAATGGCAGAAACAGCTGCTTCGATCATGCCCTGCTCTCCCCTTTCTCTTTCTTTTTGTTCCTCCTTCCCATCCAAGATCTTCAGCTTTGTTTTCTAGTTTTGTTCTGCCAGATGTTGCCTTTTACGGTATTCTGCTGGGGGCAGCTGCAGGGCTCACAGCAGGATGTCTCCTGAGCTTGTTCTTGTCATTAAGCTGTTGACCAGTAGGCAGCATGTGTTTTGTTTTGTTGGGCGGTACTCAGGGCACCTTGGCTGGGTAAGTGCTCCATACTTGAGCCATGCCCACTAGCTCACATTTTGATTTAGCAACTGGTGAATCAGAGAAGACACCTACAGTTGCTCACATAAAGCACTGAGATCCAATGGGAGAAGAGCCAGTAACCTGAAAACCAGATCAAATTCCATTACCCTCTCCTTCATACCCCAGACCAGGAGGTCATTATGCCTACCTTTCCATTACCTCTGCTAGGCTTTTTTTTTTTTTAATTGTAAAGGTGATGTACAGAGGAGTTACACTTACATAAGTAAGGTAATGAGTATATTTCTTTTTTTTTGGCCAGTCCTGGGGCTTGGACTCAGGGCCTGAGCACTGTCCCTGGCTTCTTTTTGCTCAAGGCTAGCACTCTGCCACTTGAGCCACAGTGCCACCTCTGGCCATTTTCTGTATATGTGGTGCTGGGGAATTGAACCCAGGGCCTCATGTATACGAGGCAAGCGCTCTTGCCACTAGGCCATATCCCCAGCACCATAATGAGTATATTTCTTTTTTTTTTTTTTTTTTTTTTTATTATTTTTTTTTTTTATTTTTTTTTTTATTATCAATTGAACATAAATTTTTTTTTTTTTTACAAGGTGCTGTGCAAAGAGGGTGCAGTTACATAGTAGGGCATTGTGTACATTTCTTGTGATATCTTACAACCTGTTTTCCCATCCCTTGTCTAGGTCAGGTAGACCCATATGCAGTATACAATGTATCAAGCACATATACAGTGTTCACAGACTTGGTCTCTACTGTCTCTCCATCTCCCTTTGTTAACAGTCATATATCAGGGAGATCATGCCCCTTTGTTTTCTGTGTTCTAGGCTTGTCTCACTCAACATTATTTGTTCGAGTTCTGACCATTTCCCTGCAAATAACAATATTTCACCATTCCTAATCGCTATGTAGTATTCCATTGTGTATAAGTACCATATTTTTTGGATCCATTCATCTGTGGAGGGGCATCTGGGTTGTTTCCAAATTTTGGCTATTGTGAATTGTGCTGCGATAAACATGGAAGTACAAATGTCCTTTTGATATCTTGGGTTTTGCTGTTTAGGGTAGATGCCTAGGAGTGGTATGGCTGGGTCATAGGGTAGGTCTATATTGAGCTTTTTGAGAAACCTCCATACTGTTCTCCAAAGTGGCTGTACTAATTTGCACTCCCACCAACAATGGAGAAGGGTTCCTCTTTCCCCACAGCCCCTCCAGCATTTGTTGTTTCCTGAGTTCAGAGTATAGGCCATTCTAACTGGGGTGAGGTGGTATCTCAGGGTTGTTTTTATTTGCATTTCCTTTACTAGCAGGGATGTTGAGCATTTCCTCATGTGTTTCTTTGCCATTTTTATATCTTCTCTTGTGAAGCCTCTCTTTAGCTCTTTTGCCCATTTCCTAATAGGTTTATTGGGCTTGGAGGGGCTTAGTTTTTTGAGTTCTCTGTAGATGACAGATATCAGGCCTTTGTCTGTTGCTGTGCTGGTAAATATCCTTTCCCATATCGTTGGCTGTCTTTCTATTTTGGTGGCTATGACCTTAGCTGTGCAGAAACTTTTTAATTTGTAGTAGTCCCATTTGTTGAGTCTTTCCCCTATTTGTTGTGCGCCTGGGACTCTATTCAGGAAGTTCCTTCCTGTGCCTATAAGTTCTAGTGTCTTTCCTACTCTGTCCTTCAGTAGTTTCAAGGATTCAGGTCTGATGTTGAGGTCCTTGATCCATTTTGAGTTGATCTTGGTGCATGGTGATAGGCTTGGGTCTACTTTGAGTTTTCTGCATATGGCTGCCCAGTTCTCCCAGCACCAGTAGTTGAAGAGGCTATGTTTATTCCATTGTATGTCTTTAGCTCCTTTGTCGAATATCAGTTGGCTGTAAGAGTGCGGTTTTATTTCTGGGTCTTCAATTCTAATCCACTGGTCTTCCGATCTGTTTTTATACCAATACCATGCTGTTTTTGTTATGATGGCCTTGTAGTAGAGCTTGAAGTCTGGTATGGTGATACCTCCTGCACTATGTTTTTTGCCTAGAATTGCTTTGGCTATTCTAGGTTTTTTGCTGTTCCATATGAACTTATGGATTGGTTTCTCTATTTCAGTGAAGAATGTGGCTGGGATTTTGATAGGTATTGCATTGAATTTGTATAACAATTTGGGCAGTATGGCCATTTTCACTATATTGATTCTGCCTACCCATGAGCATGGGAGGTCTTTCCATCTCCTTGTGTCTTCTTTGATTTCCCTTATTAGATTTTTGTAGTTTTCATTGAATAGGTCCGTCACGTCCTTGGTTAAGTTGATCCCTAGGTACTTTATTCTTTTTTTGGCTACTGTAAATGGAATCGTTTCCATAATTTCCTTTTCTGTTTGTCTATTGCTGGTGTACAGAAAAGCTGCTGACTTTTGTGGATTGATTTTGTATCCTGCTACTTTGCCAAATTGGTTTATTAGATGTAGGAGTTTGGGTACTGAGTTTTTTGGGTCCTTGAGATATAAGATCATGTCGTCTGCGAATAGGGATAACTTGATTTCTTCCTTGCCGATGTGGATCCCTTTGATGTCCTCCTCTTGCCTTATTGCTATGGCTAGGGATTCCAGTACTATGTTGAACAGAAGTGGGGAGAGTGGGCATCCTTGTCTTGTTCCTGTGTTTAGGGGGAATGATTTAAGTTTCTCTCCATTTAATATGATATTAGCAGTTGGTCTGTTGTATATGGCTTTTATTGTTTTGAGGAATGTTCCATCTATTCCTGTTCTCTCCAAAGCTTTTAATAGGTATGGATGTTGTATTTTGTCAAAGGCTTTTTGGGCATCGACTGAGATAACAATGTGATTCTTGATTTTAGTTCTGTTTATGTGGTGAATTACATTGATTGATTTACGGATGTTGAACCATCCTTGTGACTGAGGGATGAAGCCTACTTGGTCATGATGTATGATATTCTTGATCACTTTCTGGATCCTGTTAGCTAATATTTTATTGAGGAGCTTTGCATCTGTGTTCATTAGTGATATTGGTCTGTAGTTCTCTTTTTTTGTTGGATCTTTGCCTGGTTTGGGGATGAGTATGATATTAGCTTCGTAGAATGAGTTCGGGATTTTTCCCTCCGTTTCTATTTCGCGGAAGAGTTTGAGGAGTATTGGAATTAGCTCCTCACTAAAGGTTTTGTAGAATTCATTGGTGAATCCATCTGGGCCTGGGCTTTTCTTAGTAGGGAGGTTCTTGATTACCTCCTGTATCTCACCGTAAGTTATTGGTTTATTTAGTTGATTTATTTCTTCTTGGTTCAGTTTGGGCAGTTTGTACTTCTCTAAGAATTGATCCATTTCTGTAAAATTATTGTTTTTTGTTGAGTAGAGGTTTTGGAAATAGCTCCTTATGATTGTTTGAATATCGTGTGTATTTGTTGTAATTTTTCCTGTGGAGTCCCTGATTTTACGTATATGAGTCTCGAGTATATTTCTTGAACAGTGTTACCATGTCCTCTGCAAAGCTTTTGCTCATCATTTGCTTTCAATGGTGCTGTCTCCTGGTTGGCCCTGCACATTCCCTTAATTCTGTAGCCTAGACACTCATGACATCTACAATGCAATTTTTTTTTTTTGGCCAGTCCTGGGGCTTGAACTCAGGGCCTGAGCACTGTCCCTGGCTTCTTTTTTGCTCAAGGCTAGCACTCTGCCACTTGAGCCACAGCGCCGCTTCTGGCCATTTTCTGTATATGTGGTGCTGGGGAATTGGACCCAGGGCCTCATGTATACGAGGCAAGCACTCTTGCTACTAGGCCATATCCCCAGCCCGCAATTTTTTTTTTTTGCCAGTCCTGGGCTTGGACTCAGGGCCTGAGCACTGTCCCTGGCTTCTTTTTGCTCAAGGCTAGGACTCTGCCACTTGAGCCACAGCGCCACTTCTAGCCATTTTCAATATGTGTGGTGCTGGGGAATCGAACTCAGGGCTTCATGTATGTGAGGCAAGCACTCTTGCCACTAGGCCATATTCCCAGCCCTACAATGCAAATTTGATTCTACCCTTTATCTGCTCAAATTCTACCTGCTGTTTCCTTAGCTTTTTGGGAAAAGGTCAGAACTTTTTTTTTTTTTTTTAATATGTACTACTAGATTTTCTGTAGATCATTATAGGTCATTATTCCCACAGGATTTGATTGTTTGTTTGTTTTTTGCTAGTCCTGGGGCTTGGACTCAGGGCCTGAGCACTGTCCCTGGCTTTCTTTTGCTCAAGGCTAGCACTCTATCACTTGAGCCACAGCACCACTTACAGCTTTTTCTATATATGTAGTGCTGAGGAATCGAACCCAGGGCTTCATGCATACGAGGCAAGCTCTCTACCACTAGGCCATATTGCCAGCCATAGATCCTATTAGTGTTGCCCAAACTCAGAGTTTACTTGAAAGTGAAAGGAAAGCCATGAAAAAAAAAAAAAATAGGAGATGCAACATCCAGAGAGAGGCCCAAAGAAAAATCCTTCTCATGGAGTTTTCTTCCCTGGCTAGCTGAGAACCACAATCCTCCAGGTCTCAGCCTCTGAGTATGGAGGATTACAGATAGAAGCAACTGGTGCCTAGCACACTCAGCAGATTAAAAAAAATTGTCATAAAATAGACCTAATATACCATCCTACTTGTAGGTGTACATTCAGTGACATTAAGTACATTCACTGTATTGCACAACTGGCATCCATCTCCAGAACCTAAATCCCAAACTCTGACCCATTAAATAGTAGCTCCTCATTCCCTCCTTCTTCCTCTCCTGTCCTTGCTTAATATTATTGTACTTCTTGTCTCTATGGATTTGGCTGTTCCAAGTATCTCTTACAGGTGGAACATTAGTTTGTTATAACTAGCTTATTTTTCTTATTATATCTTCAGCGTTCATCCATTTTTGTAGTGTATGTCAGGGTATCCTTCTTTCTTTCCTTCGTTCCTTTGTTCCTTCGTTCCTTCGTTCCTTCTTTCCTTCCTTCCTTTCTTCCTTCCTGTCTGTCTTTCTGTCTGCGTCTTTCTTTTTTTGTTGTTGTTGTCCCATTGTCCCTGAGCTCTTTTGCTCAAGGCTAGCACTCTACTATTTTGAGCCACACCTCTACTTCCAGTTTTCTGGTGGTTAACTGGAGAGAAGAGTCTCATGGACTTTCCTGCCTGGGCTGGCTTTGAATGATGATCCTCAGATCTCAGCCTCCCGAGTAGCTAGGACTACAGGCTTGAGCCACTGACGCCCGGTTTATCCTTTTTTTTAAAGCTGAATGATATTTCCTTGTATGCATACACATAAACACATTACCTTTTGTTTATCTAGGTAAAAGGCTGCTTTTTGTTTTTTGGCATTTAAACAGGTTTGTCATTTTCTCTCATTGTATGATGCATTGAACCTTTTTATGTCTTTTGTGAATTTCAAGTGTAATAATACTGAAGAACACCAAGAGATATTATTTTTCCATTATAAGCAGCAAAGAATCAATACTTTAGAAGTCATAGAATAGTGTAGATTAAACTTTTCAGCTCACTGAGAATCACTTTGGTTACTCAAGAAAACTTGGGTCCAAATTCTGCATTGGATTGGTAGCTGTGTGACCTTGAACTACCTCACTTCTCGGGCTGGGAATATGGCCTAGTGGCAAGAGTGCTTGCCTCATATATATGAAGCCCTGGGTTCGATTCCTCAGCACCCCATATGTAGAAAAAGCCAGAAGTGGCGCTGTGGCTCAGGTTGGCAGAGTGCTAGCCTTGAGCAAAAAGAAGCCAGGGACAGTGCTCAGGCCCTGAGCCCAAGCCACAGGACTGGCAAACAAACAGACAAACATAAAAACTCCAACACCTTCACTTCTCTTAGCCACGATGTCTACATGGGTGCCAGTGAGAATAGTTGCCTGGCAGGTCATTGTAAAAGTTACTTAGGAGTACTCATCCTGTGGCTGGTGCAGTTCGTGAGGGTCAGGAACACGAATCAGCTTCTAGCATGGAGGTTGAAGAGAATTCATCTCGGGATTCTTATTCTCCATACAGCCCATCTCTATTGTGGGCCAGCAGGTTACTTACTGCTAGCCTAGCACTTACTACATACAAAACCTCCTCGCCTTTTTAACATGATCTCTCGTAGACTCCTTGATGCTGGCCAGGTCCATAGCTGTTCACAGTCCACTGTTGTCCTGTGTTGGTGTTATACAAGGAGCTCAGCACTTCCATCCCAGTGCCTGACTTTGGAACCAGCCCTGCTGCTTGGTGGCTGGGGTACCCAGGCCAGTCCTCTTACTTCTCCAGGAATCTGGTGGCTTTTCTAGGGAAGAGCAGGTGAAAAACACATTGAAGTTGCCCAAGGTATTTTCCACAATAAGGTGGTTGTGCCTTTCCCCTGGGCCCACCTAGACACCTGGATTCTCTAGTGCGGTGTCCCCTTTGAGAAGCATCTGGAACAATTCAGTTACTGAGGCAGCCACACAATACTATGTCTACTTTGCTCACAGGACCATCTGTTGGTATGCATGCACAACCCCAGAGTAGTCAGTCACTACAGAGGGGCAAAAGAATTGTTTTTGTTTTTGTTTTTGGCCAGTCCTGGGCCTTGGACTCAGGGCCTGAGCACCATCCCTGGCTTCTTCCCGCTCAAGGCTAGCACTCTGCCACCTGAGCCATAGCACCGCTTCTGGCCGTTTTCCATATATGTGGTGCTGGGGAATCGAACCAAGAGCTTCATGTATAGGAGGCAAGCACTCTTGCCACTAGGCCATATCCCCAGCCCGGGGCAAAAGAATTGTATCCTGACCTCAAGGACCTTAGAGATGAGGGGCCAGAAGGGTGAATATGTGATGCACTGTGTGTGTGTGTTTGTGTGTGTGTATGTGTGTGTGTGTGTGTGTGTGTGTGAGAGAGAGAGAGAGAGAGAGAGAGAACGCCACAGAAAGATCACTGGACACAGGATGAGTATTAATCATGTGACCTAGGGCAGAGTAGGCCTCCACTCATAAATGGCAGTTGCCATTTGTGTGCCCTACTCCAAAGCTGATATGTTGCAGGGGTGTGGCAAGGCCTGATTGAGAATGTTAGTCTCTTTCCTACAACCCTGCAGTTCAGGTTCCAAGAAGGAGCAGAGTTTGGATATCCCCTGGGTTGACAGGTCTCAGATTAGGGGGCTTTCAAAAGCCCCCCTTGGTGCAACTACATTCCCTGCTAGTAGAGAAAGACACTTTTTTTTTTAACATTGCATATTTTTTACAGATGGGGAGATGGAAACTGCCAAGATCGTTCGCATGTTAAGTTCATACTGTGATAATTGACTTTTTAATCTATTGGGGAAAATGTGCAAAGGGGCCCTTGTTGGCACAAGGCACCTCTCCATAGCTTTGTATCTTTTCTTTAGCAGTTAATTAAGGATTTGGGGGCTGGGAATGTGGCTTAGTGGTAGAGTGCTTGCCTAGCATGCTTGAAGCCCTGGGTTCAATTCCTCAGCACCACATAACCAGAAACAGCCAGAAGTGGTATTGCCACTCTAGAGGTAGAGTGCTAGCCTTGAGCAAAAAGAAGCCAGAGACAGTGTTCAAATCCCAGGGCAATCAATCAATCAATCAATAAATGGATTTGGAGGCCCCTGGTGAAATTCTTGTGAAAACCAAACAGTCTTTGACTCCCCAAGTCTAAAACTATCAGTAGTGATTATTTGTAAGAAGCAATGAAGCAACATTGATTTTTTTCCTTCCTTGGCTTGACTGTTCTCATGTCATTGCAATTACTTACAACTTATATATTTTTTTCTGTTTGATGCTGATAAGCAAACCCAGGGCTTTACTTGACACAAATTTGGCAGGCATTCTACCCCTGAGCTTATGATACCTTCAGGTCCTGGTCCCTGCTCCCCACTGTATTAAAAAAAGTTTAAGGGCTGGGAATATGGCGTACTGGCAAGAGTGCTCGCCTCGTATACATGAAGCCCTGGGTTTGATTCCCCAGCACCACATATATAGAAAACAGCCAGAAGTGGTGCTGTGGCTCAAGTGGCAGAGTGCTAGCCTTGAGCAAATAGAAGCCAGGAACAGTGCTCAGGCCCTGAGTCCAAGCCCAGGACTGGCAAAAAAAAAAAAGCTTAAGTCCAAATTTTAAAAACTTGTTTTTGGAAGAGTTTAGTGAGACATCATTTAGATCCAGAAAGGTTAGACAAAATTAATCAGTTATATAACTGCCACCTCAATGAAGTTACAACACATTCCTAGTGAGCCTTTACAGTTGGTCCTTGCCCCTACCATCACTCAACCTCTTGGCTATCATCCAACTGATTTTTTTATTTTTCTGTCAGAACTGGGGTTTGAACTCAGGGCCTGGGCTCTGGCCTTGAGCTTTTTCATTCAAGGCTAGTATTCTGCCACTTAGGCCACAGCTCTACTTCTGGCTTTTTGCTCATTAATTAGAAAGTCTTATGGACTTGCCTGCCCAGCCTGGCTTCAAACCAGAATCCTTAGATCTTAGCCTCCTGAGTAGCTAGTGAGAGCAACTAGTGATATATATATATATATATATATATATATATATATATATATATGTATACCCAGGACTTGATGTATACGAGGCAAGCACTGTTGCCACTAGGCCATATTCCCAGCCCCAGTTTTAGATTTTCAATCCCACTCATTTTTGATGAAGATAGTGGCTTCTTAGGCCTTTTTATTTTTCTGTTAAAAAAAACTGTTAAAAATAGTTGCTTGGGATGGGGATATGGCCTAGTGGCAAGAGTGCTTACCTCGTATACCTGAAGCCTGAGGTTTGATTCCTCAGCACCACATATATAGAAAAGGCCAAACTGGTGTTGTGGCTCAAGTGGCAGAGTGCTAGCCTTGAGCAAAAAAGAAGCCAGGGACAGTGCTTGAACTCTTGCAAAGCTGTCATTACCACTTAAAGCCACAGCTCCACTTGCTGATTAATTGGAGGTAAGAGTCTCATAGACTTTTCTGCTGGCTAGCTGGAACTGGAATCCTCAGATCTCAGCCTAGCTAGAATTGTGAGCATGACCCACAAATACTACACCTGGGGTGTTAGCTTTGAATTAGGGATTTGTGCCAGAACTTCACTTCTGACCTTTTCTTGGGTAGTTTATTGGAAATAAGAGTTTTATGGACTTTCCTGCCAGGGCTGGCTTTGAACCATGATCCCTAATATTATATGTATGAGCTACTGGCACTTGGCTTCTACCTTCCTCATTTTTGTTGGCCAGTTCTGGGGCTTGAACTCAGAGCCTGGGTGCTATCCTTGAGCTTCTTTTTGCTTTGTGTATGCTAGGTAAGCACTCTACCACTAAGACACATTCCCAGCCCTAACTTCCTCATTTTTGACACAACAATTCCAACTGTAAAATAGTGTGGAAATTCATTGACCCATTTGGAGTCTTACCTTTCCTTTGCATCTAGTATATACTTAGGACATACAGTGTGTTATAATAATACTTCATATTTTTCTTTTCTTTGTTCATAGGTGTAATTAGGCCAGTCATCTAAAATTCTCCCTAAGGAGCTCCCTGATAGTTGTGATACATTCCTGTAATTCTGCTAACCAATCAGTTGGCTGAGATCTTTTTGCACTCTATAGATAGAAATTGTGATAGGTGACAAGAACTTCCAGTGCTGGCAGTCCTAGGCCTTTGAGAGGTCAAGCCCTAAGAACTGGACTCAGAAGCTTATAGCTTCCAAATTGAGAGCTGTGGCCTATTGCTCCTGCTTGTGGCTTTCAGACACTTGGCATGGAGGGTTATTGTTCTGAGCTTTGACTACCAGCAGTCTAGCACTTGGCAGCTATTGTCGTCCCTGACTTCTAGCAGCAGTGCATTGTGGTAGCAGACAACAGCAAGCAGCAGAGGTGTGGCACTTTCAATTGTGACAGTGGTGGGCTAAGGGGTGAGGATCTCTAGCCCTTGACAGCAGGTAGAGTTATAGCTCTCCGGCTCAAGGCATCTGAGACTTGTGGCCCTGAAGGCTTGGCAGCTCCCTAGCATACTTCCAGTGACCTAGATTGTAGTTTGTCGTATTCTGCAATTTATAGCACATGTGTATCACTTTAACCCCAGTTGTTTCTTCTCTGGAGGCAGCAGAGTAAAGTGATTCTTGCCTAACTCACAAAGTGTCTTGAATACTATACTTGGGCAGACAAAAGGGCATGACAGGGATATCTACATGAATCAAAGAAATATTGCATGCAAAAACCTATGCTCAAGGGCTAGGAATATAGCCTAGTGGTAGAGTGCTTGCTTGGCATACATAAAGCCCTGGGTTTGATTCCTTAGCACCATATATATACAAAAAGCCAGAAATGGCACTGTGGTTCAAGTGGTAGAGAGCTAGCCTGGAGCAAAAAGAAGACAGGGATAGTGCTCAGGTCCAGAGTTCAAACCCCAGGACTGGTGGGAAAAAAAAATGATGCTCAAATTTGGGATAAATACTAACAGAGGCTCAAGAGTATTTAACAGTGTTTCAGTAATGCATGATTTCACCTCTGAGATAAATGGATATCCTTGAATACGTCTCACTTCCTAAGCAATCATAATACTGACACAGAAAATCATAACATTAACATTAATAGCTTATACATGAACATTCCCTCTAAAATAACACAAAGAAAACAATGTCTGTATCCATGAATGATAATCCAAAGCATAAATATTTACATATAAGGATGATCTGTCTCTTATCAAGTCCACATTTTACCCCTGTATGTCTATTTTTTTGTTTTATGATAACATCCAATTCTTTACTTTGTTTTATCTATGGATTCCTTCTGTGCCAGTAACAAGAACCTGGAAACAATGAACAGAGGTCCTTCCCAACCTCACCACCAGCAACACTCACCAGATATGTGGCCTGCTCAATTACAGTTTGAGAGGACTGAAAAGGAGGATTGAAAACACTTGGTGGCATCCCTTAATCTTGATGGAAAACTGAGGGAGAGCGAGCTCTGACTTCTTGGTTACTGTACCCAAGGAGCTGATGTCAGCTGAGCTGGAGCTGCAGTCTGTGTGTGGCACTTGGCACAGACTCACTTTTTCTTTTCTTTTTCCTTTTCTTTTTTGTCTTACCAAGATTGAGCAGCATTTCTTGACCATTTCCTCATTTGGTATATGCTCCTAGAAACTTGAACTGGTGTTTTGTACAGTAAGCACCAGCTTGGTTTTGCTGAGGAGTGGGTCTGTCATGGAGTTTTTCATCCTGCCACTTTGCAGTGCATCCAGATGAGGTATTACTCCACTATAGGAGCCTAGGAAGATCATGAAAAGGAGTTGGAAAAAACCACCAGTCAACCCTTTGGATGAGGGGATGGGTGCCCTCCAGGCATGGGACTGACAAACATCCATCTTCTGTGCTTATTATGCACAGGACCAAATGATTGCTTCTTTGTCCCCTTGTTAAAGGAGGGGGGAAACCCTTTGCTGTTTTGGAGAGGGGGTGACAGAGATGTGTGTTCTTTCTCTACCCTTTTGGAATGTAAACACATCTCTGTAGGGGCCAGACACCAGCTTTGTGACCTAGAGATGTCCCCAAGGTCCTGGGGCTCCTATTTTCTGGAAAAAGAAACACATAGCTCTAGAGTTGGGCAAGTCTATCTATGCCCTTGTAGCTATTATTTTCTAAGGTTATGTGCACCTAGGTTTTGAGCATATTTTCCACTTGCTGCCTGTCTTCTGTGTATCTCCTGGGTTTCTCCATGGTGAGCTACTAATAAATTTTCCATAATATGCCACTCCATTGGCCATCTACTTCTAATCAGATCAGCAGGTGCTAGGACCCAATCCACTCAGTTTCTCTCAGTCAGACTTGGCCGACTTTTGCCTATAGAAGTCCTAGGGCAGGAAGAGGTCAATCCCATTGCATAGGTCTCAGCCTCAGCCTCTAGGACTCTGGCTTTAGTCAGTTGGACAAAATGCTTTCCCACAAGGAAAGCCTGTAGCTTCCCCAAGGTGAACTGGTTCAAGTCATATACCCAGGTAGAGCTGCATATGTATGACTTATGGTAGGCCATTGTGCTAGCCTACAAAGAAGAAATTCTATTCTGTGTGCTAGTTCTTCTATGCATTTCCTCAAGTCTCTGAAAACTGTCTATGTCCAGAGATCAGTTAATGGCCACAACTAATACCAGAAGGAGCATGTGACACCCCAGGAAAAAAGAGTACATCACTTTCAGAGTCTCTGAGTTGGACATGAAGCTGCTCAAGTGTTACCACTTGGTGGCTCTGGGTCCATGTGCTTAATGCTCCATAGCAGAGAAGTTGCTGGGAAGGAAATCAGGTCCTTCAAGGCCGGGCAACCTGGGAGATGAGTAGACCCATTGTCTCCACTCACTTTGAGTCCTCCAAGTGTCACCTTATAGAGCACAGGACTGGCAACCTGCTACATGCAGGTGGTCTCCATCTAGGTTTCAGGCTGTACTTTTCCTTGCCCAATTTCCCCCCCTCAGACTGGCACTTCCCAATCCACCTTGGTCTCCTGGGCCTAGTTAGAAACATACTGCTTTCCCACCAGCTGAATATCATAGCAGCTTACATGCTTTGTGTTAGCTGATACACAGGATTAAAGCCTAAGGGAAGACATTCTTTATTCTGGTATAACCTGAAGGTCACCAGGTGTTCTGGGTTCTGTAAAGAAAGGTGATGGGCTGGGAATATGGCGCCTAGTGGCAAGAGTGCTTGCCTCGTATACATGAAGCCCTAGGTTCGATTTCTCAGCACCACATATGTAGAAAAGGCCAGAAGTGGCACTGTGGTTCAAGTGGCAGAGTGCTAGCCTTGAGCAAAAAGGAAGCCAGGGATAGTGCTCAGGCCCTGAGTTCAAGGCCCAGGACTGGCAAAAAAAAAAAAAAAAAAGAAAAAAGAAAAAAGAAAGGTGACTTAGCATTTAGCATTTTAATCATTTAGATATGGCTTCTCCTTGGAACGTGGACTGCTGGGCTGGAGCTTTAGCTCAGAGGTGGAGCACTTGCCTAGCTTTGCCAGGATCCCCACACCACTCCCATTTCACCATCACCATCACCCTAGCACACCCTTCAGAGAGAGAATGCCAGGGAAAGGGAGGAGAGGCAGCTCTGCAAAGGCATGCACACTCCCTACCCCCACCACACACAAGAGGCAGACCCTGTTCCATAGGGACAAAGGTCTCTGAATGTGACCTCTTACTTTCTCCATCCATGGGTAAGTTTTGGTGTTCCTCACCTTCAGACCAAGGAATGCAGCTGATTTGGTTTTGGCTCTCGAGAAGCTTTTCAGGCCATCCTGACTGCTGCTAGCACCCCTGTCTACTGTGTGGAGTCCATGTTAGTGGAAAATGCAATCCTTGCTCTGTGTGGTCAGCTGTCAGGTAGCAGTACACAGTAGTGTACAGAGAGTAGTTTGGAAGCAGGATTCCTGCAGGGAGGGGCTTGGGAGAGCAAGGAAGTGTTTTCCTGTAGTGGCAGAGGGTTCCAGGTTGCAGATTCTGAAGAACCCAGCTCAGTAATCCTGTCACCCCACCCCATCCTCCAGAGTCTAGAGTTTGCTAGGCTGGAAGGACACTTGCTCTTTGCTTTTCCTCCATGGCTCCCAGATCTGTGGGTCCCATTGGTCCCATTTCACAGGCTTTGCTCAGTCACCCTCTCCTCTCAGCCAGACCTTTCTTCTAGAAGGTTTGGGTAAGCTGCTTTATGGCACATATTTCCACATTTAAGACAGACTTTGATTTGCATTCTCGTTTGCTGCATGTTCTTGTTTCTTGCTTTTGTTGCTGGGATCTTTGTGTGGGGGCAACCCCGTCTTTGTGTTTAGGGAGATTGTGTTCCTTTTGTGTGAAGATCATCTATCTGTGTGGCAGGTGAGCTAGAGTCTGGGTTAATCTGAATTTGAGCTCTGTAGGAATGGGGACATTCTTGGGGCCTTGGTTCACTGGGATGTCCTCAAAGGCAGAGAATCTGGGTGGTTATTATTGTCTGCGTTGTGGAACCTGTGCAGCTACCCTTGAGCATTTTGGGCCCCTGACATGTCAGTGTGTGTTGGGCAGGCCTATCAGCTCCACCGTGTGCTATCAGTGGCCACAGTGCTTCTGTGAAGTGACAGCTTTCAGAGGCTTGGTGATTTGGGGGGTACACCTCCCCTGTGGCTGTGTACACTCACCAGTGCTGTTGAACTGAATGAAGGCTTTGTGGGGTTTTGTGGGTCAGGTGAATGAGTGAGCCATTTCCATGCATCACATCAGGCTGCTCACAGGAAGGCATTTTCTCAGAATTTAAAGGGACTCGGGTGTGAATCTCTCAATCCCCTTCTGGGTAACTGATTTGGGGTTACTGTTGGGGGAGAAAGAGTGATACATGGTGTCCTGGAGAATTACTCTGGTGGAATTCTGAGTTTCAAAGTTTTTGCAAGTGGCTTCTGTTCCCTTCCTTCTCCCTAGCCCTTCCCTTCTTGTCCTGCTCCTGACCCAGTGCAAGACCTAGGTGGGGGCTCAGCTGTGTGTGCTGACAGCTGCATTGAAGAGCCAGGTGCCTCCCTGGGCTTCCTGGCACAGGAGGAAGCAAGGTGTGAGGGCTTGGAGTCACAATAGCAGGTGATGATTGAATGGCCTCTGTGAGATCCATAACATACCAATTCCAAGACTCTGCACCAGCCGGAGAGGCCCAACGGGAACTTCCATGTACCGGGAGGGGACCCAAAGTCCCATCTAACTCCATCTCTGGAGCGACTGTCTGGGCCCTACTTGTGATTCCACCTTCCTCCCCTCTCTCATTTATGTAGAAATCCCATTGCTGGCACAGTCATCAGTGACCCTGGGAGAACACCCATCCTGGGCATCTGGGTGTGTTGCGGGCAAGTCCCCAGCCTTTCTGATTTATTTCCACAGTCCCCATCCCCACAGAGGGGTGTCTTTCCATGGTGTTGAGTGTGAGTCCTTCCTGCTCACTGAGTAAGGCAACACCATCTGATTTCAGCTTGGCAGAGCAGAAACCACCACAGGCATTCATGTGCCATGCCACAGGGACAGCTTGTGAATCTAAGCCCTCTCCTTGCCACTGTCCCCCCATAGGCCTGTGACTTTTCCTTGCATTAGCCAGCAGAAGGGCCTAGCTGTTCCCTTCACCCATGCCAAGATGGAAGGGCATTAAGACAAATCTCCTTTCATCTGTCAATGACAGAATGAGCTGTCTTGCAAGAATGTCTCATCTGAGCTCATTGGCAAAGTTAAGGGCTGCTTTTGATCAAGGCAGATGTTCTAAGGTTGTACCTTGTCCTGGAGACTGTTCCTTTCCATGCTGGCTTGTGTTCTGCCTTTCCTTTGGGAAGAATATGAAGCTCTACACTGAGGCTTGTTCTGTTTCCATATCTAGAGACCTATTTGATTTCATTCTTGTTTGTATTCTTAAGAATCCATCAAATGTCACCTCTTTGCAACCCCAGGATTAAGAGGCATATCTCCCAACCATGAATAGTGTCAAGCAAGGCATGGAATAAACTATTTTTGTTTGTTTTGATCATCTCCTTCTGTTTTCTCAGATCTGGTGCTCCCTGTGCAGCACTTTAAGGACATAACATCCATGTCTATGTCTATTTGTTCTACACATTCAGACACTGTAATGCAGAAAATACTACAGAGCAGTTTTTAAACCTTTTCCCCTCCCCTCTTTTGGCCTTCCTAACAGTTCAACTCATCATTTAGAGGTATACAGTCACACCCCATAGATGTTCTGTTTCCTTCCTAGTAGGAAGTACAGAAGTGAGGCCTGTGCATGTAGTGCCGTGGTCATGCTGATGTCAGTCACGTGCTGGTGTTCATGGCTGTTCCCCCTTCATTCCTCAGTTTTACCACCAGCCCCATGTCCTCCCCTCACCGTGAAGGCATGTGGGTGTTGATGTCCCATAGAGCCATCAACATTGGGATCTCCCCACCCACAATTTCCCCTATGTAGGGAAACTCCTGAGAGCCTCCTGGCATGGGGAGATTGGCTAATGTAGATATAGAATAAAGAGCAGGGGAGGCAAGAAGTAGCTTCCTCAGAGTAGCAAGCTGTTGTACAGGACCACTTGACTCTACAATCTTGGACCTTCTAAGTTTGTGGCCACTAATTCTCTTTAAGAGTTTCGGCATCATTTCCCCAACCACCTGGAGGAGACAGGAGGATCCCGACGTGCCACTGGGCTGCGTTTTCTGAGCCTGTGTTGTAAATTCAGGCTAACAGAGCTTGCAGTCCTTCAGCAGGTCTGTGCCATTCCCCATGGGTATTGCTCAAGTCTTGCTAACCAGCCCTCTTCTCTTAAATCATGTGAATCACCACATCCCACCCTCCTCACTTCTATAGTGAGTGGGCTCTTAATAGTCATTTTTTTAAATTTTGTCAGGCATGGGGCTTGAATTCAGGTCTGGGTGCTGTCCCTGAACTTTTTCACTCAAGGCTAGTGCTCTACCTACCACTTGAGCCACAGCTCCACTTCTGGTGTTTTGGTGGTTAACTGGTGATAAGAATCTCATGGGGACTTTTCTGCCTGGGCTGGCTATCCTCAGAGCTCAGCCTTCTGAGTAGCTAGGATTACAGATATGAGCTACCAGTTCCCAGCTAATAGTCACCTTTTCTGAAGGCACCCATGAGATATTGTAGATAATTATTTGTACAATATGGTAAAATAATATAACTGTGTAGGCCCCAGGGTGATCGAATGAAAACCTGTCATGATATTCCCTTGTTTGGATACTTCGACAGAGGGAAGGAACAAAAGAAAAATGTATTTTCTTGGACAACAAACAGGAAAAAGAAGCAACTGCTTCCTCTTTTAAGAGGAGGGAGGGAAAACCCGTGTTGCTTGGAGTCAGAACCAAGAGAATCCTGGCTTCTCCCACTAACCTTTTGGAATATAAGTACATCTTCCCAGAAGCCACATTGGCTATGGTGGGTTTAAGGTTGTGGGCTTCATTTTCCCTTGAAATATAAACACACCTTCCCAGCTCGGAAGATTTCTCTAGTCTGTCATTAGATAACTGTAGAATAAGTTAACCAAGTGTCCCATGTGTTTAGCAACGTTTTTCTAGCAAGCCCTAACTTTTCAAGCCAACATTCAGAGGCTCTTGCTACCAGTGGCTCCATCCCAGTGGGTCATGTTGGTAGTGGGGCAGAAGCAAGAGTAGTGACCCCGTGGTGCATGCTGCTGGTGCTCAGCAGCCCCATCTTTGATCCGGTAGTGGAGAAACGGTGCCCTGTACTGGGCTGAAGGCCCAGGTGTTGGTAACATGAGCTGCAGCTAAGAATAGCTTCAGAGTGCAGGGAATGGGAGGACATTTTTGTGGAGCCCTTGGGAGGGGGATAGTTTATGAATACATGGAAAATTTGGGGCTTAGATATCTGAAAAGAAGGAAGAGAGAAGCAATAAGCTAGGAAGCAAGTGCATTCAAAACAATGTTGGAGTGGCTGGGAATATGGCCTAGTGGCAAGAGTGTTTGCCTCATATACATGAAGCCCTAGGTTCGATTCCCCAGCACCACATATATAGAAAATGGCCAGAAGTAGTGCTGTGACTCAAGTGGCAGAGTGCTAGCCTTGAGCAAAAAGAAGCCAGGGACAGTGTTCAGGTCCTGAGTCCAAGGCCCAGGACTGGCCATAAAACAAAACAAAACAAAAAGCAATGTTAGAGTTCCTTCCCTAGGTTGAAAATCAAGAGAAAGTTTGTTCTGGAGGGGTGTGGGGAGTCAGATATTCATTGTATGTGGATCCTATTGTGTTCTTCTGGACACATTCTGAGGAACCTTCTGGATATCCCGGGACATCAGGTGATTAAATGATCCATGATGTTCTCATATAGAGATCTATACTCTCCTTTAAGACTTCTCAGATATCATAAACTTCCCTCTTTTTTTTGGGGGGGGGTCTGTTTTTGGGACTTGAACTCTGTTCCTGAGATCTTCAGCTCAAGGTTAGTGCTCTACCACTTGAGCCACAGCAACACCCTGGTTTTCTGGTGACTAATTGTAGATAAGAGCCTCCCAGACTGTCCTGCCCAGGCTGGCTTTGAACTGCGATCCTCAGATCTCAGCCTCCTGAGTGGGATTATAGGTGAGAGCCACTGACACCAAGCATTCACATTTGATTTCTAAGTTGGTGAGATGACAGGGTGAAGTCCTGCTGAGGTGCTTTCATATCTTCCCAGATGAATAAACTATGAAGCCATGTTCTGTGTTGAATGTAAGGAAATCTGCAGTCTTAAAAAAAAAAAGGAGCACTTTGTCTTTAAAGTTTTTATAGGCCTAGAAATGCTTCTCAATAACATATTTTTACATGAATCATTTCCTGAAGTGTGTTTTATCTCTCAAAGTATTTCAGAGGCCAGAAGAGTCTATCATTAGTGTGAAGGCAGCTGGACCTGGGTAGTCTGGGGGTTGTAAAAGGGACCATTGATGTAAAAACTCAGTGATGCTTTTCAGACTGGGCCACTGGTGAGGAGGCCAGGAGAGAAGGTGGCCAGCAGGCAATCCAGCTTAATGGAGGGAAGCACTTGTGCTCATGGACAGGCCTCCTCAAATTCTGGAGCAGATCCTGTTCATTGCTCTGAGTCACCTTTTCTACACTGCTGCCACACGCCCCCCCTCCCCCCCTTCTGCCATGTCAGTAAAAAAGAAGCAAGCAAGGTCATGATTTCTGGGATTCTTTCTTTTGGTAGAGTGTATATGTCTGGGTATAATCTGGATATGAGGTAGGAGCATTGTGTGTATCTCATGATGCAAATTGGAATCCTCACAGTTCCTGATACCACAGAACCCACCCCCTTGTTGGAGCAGGAAGTCTCTGCTGGACTTAGTCCATCTCTAAACAGGTTCATCTACAAAGAGAGTGAGTGAACCCAGACTCTTTGAGCACCAAGACAGCTGTCTTCAACAAATGGCAGGGATTACCCCACTCCTAAAATACAAATGGCGTTATCCATATTGGCCTGCATAAATGCATTGCTTGCTACTAATGTTATTATTGGCTTGTGAGCTCAATTTCACAAGACTTTCTTTCAGCGCTGGGAATATGGCCTAGTGGTAGAGTGCTTGCTCCGCATACATGAAGCCCTGGGTTTTATTCCTCAGCACCACATATATAGAAAAAGCTGGAAGTGGTGCTGAGGCTTAAGTGGTAGAGTGCTAGCCTTGAGAAAAAAAAAAAAAGAAGAAGAAGCCAGGGACAGTGCTCAGGCCCTGAGTTCAAGCCCCAGAACTAAAAAAAAGAAAAGACTTCCTCTTTCAGGGAAGGCTGAAGTGCCTCTGGTTTTCGTGGCTCTAACTCTAGATATCTGTTCAAGAAAGAGCAGGCTGTTTTGTGATTTGCACATGCAGTAAGGAAATCCTCACAGAGAGTACTGATGGCCTTTTCAGTACAGATTTTCCCAAGCAGTTAAAAACTAGGAGTGCTACAAGCTTCTGCTTCTGCTTCTCGAAGCTTCTGCAGCCTTGGTGTGCTATGTGTAGAGCATCGGGAGCCTGGCACATTTTCTGTAAATAGTCGCATGTGTGGCACTCGTGTTTCACAGCAGTGAAGGTTAAAAAAAAAAAAAAAAGCATCTCATGGTTGTGGTTATCAGACTAAACTAGAAGCTGTGTTCAAGCCTTTGGCACATGTTGCTCACAATGGAAAATGTGAAAAAGCAAGGCTGTCAAGAGACCTTCCTTTGGGCTGGGGATATGGCCTAGTGGCGAGAGAGCTTGCCTCGTATACATGAGGCCCTGGGTTCGATTCCCCAGCACCACATATACAGAAAACAGCCAGAAGTGGTGCTGTGGCTCAAGTGGCAGTGTGCTAGCCTTGAGCAAAAAGGAAGCCAGGGACATTGCTCAGGCCCTGAGTCCAAGGCCCAGGACTGGCCCAAAAAAAAAAAAAAAAAAGAGACCTTCCTTTGTGAGCAGTTTCTGACCTCATGCACCTCCTCCTCAGGACCTCAGCAGGAAGAAAGAACCAAGGATGTAAGGGCAAAAGATGTGGAAGGATCTTTTTAAGATGTGTTGGCCATAGTTGTGTCATGTATCTGTTAGTTTTGAGTGAGGCTAGAAATTGAGTATTAAGCTTTTCTTCCGCTATACTAGAAGGCAGCAAAGGAAAAGTTGATTGGGAATGTGCTGAACAAGCCAACTTACCTTATCTGCCACAAGGACTCACCATAAAATGTTACTGGTTAAGGATGGACTCAAGGAACTTCTCTGTAAATCAGGGTGCAGCTTTACCAGCATAAGTTGTTTCCTCCCAGTTGAAGTGAGGTTAGAAATGGTCAAGAAATCCATCCATATACCTGACAGTGTTGTTTAAGAGAAATGTGCAGTACTAATAATGGCCCAGAACAAAGGTGATAAAGTGTGGTTTCCCCTAATTTGGGAAAAAAGTGAAAGAGTGCTAATATCAATAGAACTGCCACATGCCAAATCTTATTCTTTCAGATGTGTTCTCACAATGGCTTTTGAGCAAGTATTGTTACTTATATTAAATAGTTTTGAGTCCAAACACCTATTACTCAGCTCATAATAATAGAAGTGAAGGACTTGAAGCCAGGCTTGCTTGAAATCTGGGGCTCCCCTGTTTTAGATAACTAAGACAACACAAGGATAAATCTGGCTTTTCATTCTCATGATGGGCCTGCCTATGTACTCAAAACAATCTGAAAGGAATGTTCAGGTGGGGAATGCTATCTTGGATCATAATTGTCTCCAACCACTGCTCTTCACTGTCATCAAATCCCCTTGAGGGTGAGGGTTGTACCTTGTTGACTATTGTTTCCCTGGCAACTGGCATACAGTTGCATACTCAGTAAATATTTGCTGGATAAAAAATAAGCTGGGGCTGGGAATATGGCCTAGTGGCAAGAGTGCTTGCCTCGTATACATGAAGCCCTGGGTTCGATTCCCCAGCACCACATATATAGAAAACGGCCAGAAGTGATGCTGTGGTTCAAGTGGCAGAGTGATAGCCTTGAGCAAAAAGAAGTCAGGGACAGTGCTCAGGCCCTGAGTCCAAGGCCCAGGACTGGCAAAAAAAAAAAAAAAAGAATAATCTGATCCAGAGACCATGATCATATGATATCAATGAACTATGAGCATTCAGTGCTACACCACATTAGCCTCCCTTTTTTTTTTTCCCCAATCCTGGGGCTTGGGACTCAGAGCCTGAGCACTGTCCCTGGCTTCTTTTTGCTCAAAGCTAGCACTCTGCCACTTGAGCCACAGCGCCATTTCTGGCCTTTTCTATATATGTGGTGCTGAGGAATCGAACCCAGGGCTTCTTGTTATAAGAGGCAAGCACTCTTGCCACTAGGCCCAATTCCCAGCCTCCCTCCCATTGTTTTTTTTACAGGTGCACATGAGGAAGAATATATTTGCACCTGCTGGGATCAAAGAACATTCTGTGACAGTCACTCAGCTTTTGAGCTAGTCTTAAGTGACAGAAAGGAGTTTGAAAGTCAGATGCATGAGGAAGTGTGCTGTAGGTAGAGTACATGGGGATGAGGATATATATATAGGTGGGAAAACCCAGGCTGTTCAGAAAGAGGCCATTGTGAACAGATGTTAGAGCTAAAGGGCAAGCAATAGGCATGACTTAGAATGAGGTAGTTTGTTTTAAAACATGATCGGGAAACAGTGATTGTTACAGAAGTTCTCAAGAACTTGCAATATGCTATTGTGACACCAAGCAACATTTCTAAAACATTTAGCCTCAGGACTCTTTTTTGCAGAATATTTAGGGCAATGACTATTTCACACAGCACAGCACATTTTTGGAAATGCTGATCTAGACCCCTCCCCCCCCCCCACATATTCAAGGGCTAAGACCAGACCCTTGGCCTACTCAGGACCATGTAGCAGAATCTGGATCAGAACTTCCCAGTTCTTTGGTCAGATTGCTGGACTCCCAGTATAGGGCTCACTTGTACTGTGAGGACTAAAGCTAAAGGAAAAGACAGTTTTTTTTAAAGTTATAGGAAACATGTCTATTATTCAGACAACAACTTTGATGCTTGATTTTCTTCCCCAGCTTTGTACAGTGGTATTTTATATTCATCTCTATGAGGGCTGATGGGGATGTCAGTGCCTGTCCAGCCTCCAGAATCTTAGGAAGATTTATTTGCCTGGAGGACAAAGAAAGGATGGTTCTACACAGCCAAATAGGGACCAGGACAGTCTATGACTCCTGTCCGTCTTCTTTGTTATTCCTTGTCCCTTTTACTACCTGGTGTGCTGGTACAGTGGTCCACTAAAAATGCCCATATCCCAGTCCTAAGATCTATGACTATGTTGCCTTACATAGAAGAAGGGACTTTAGAGATATGATCAGTTTTAAATTAGGGAGATTATTCTGGATTATCATGATGGACCCAATCTAATCATATGAGTTCTTAAAAACAAATTTCCCTCCTAGAGGCAGGAGTAACAACATGAGGGGAAATCAGGTACTACTGAGGTATAAGAAAGCTTTGCTACACTTTCTGGAAATGAAGGGGCAACATGACAGGGAATGCAGGTGGCTTTGAGTTGCAGTGGGAGGTGTATATCTGACAACCATTGAGGAAATAGGGACCTTAGTCTTCAGCACTACAAACGTAATGAATGGAGAGAGATCTGCTCCATAATCTCTAGGTAAGTGTCCAGGCTGACCAACATTGAGAACCCAAGGAGGGCACTAGCCAAGCTACCCACACTTTTAATCGGTAGACTGATAGTTTGTGGGGTTTTGTTTTTGTTTTTGCCAGTCTTGAGGCTTGGACTTAGGGCCTGTGCACTGTCGCTGGCTTCCTTTTGCTCAAGGCTAGCACTCTCTTGAGCCACAGCACCACTTCCAGCTTTTTCTGTGTATGTGGTACTGAGGAATTGAACCCAGGGCTTCATGCATGCTAGGCAAGCACTCTACCACTAAGCCACATTCCCAGCCCCCAGTTTGTGTTGTTTTAAGTCACTAAGCCTGTAGTGACTGATTCTGACAGTTGTAGAAAACCAGCATAACCTGTGGAATATTATTAATATATCCAGAATGAAAACTTCAAAGGATAAAGGGGTTAGGTTAGGGAAATGTGAACCTGAGTGTGACTCTGTTGGAATGCTTGTAATGATTACTAGTTGCCAGTAGTTCATGCCTATAAAACTAGCTATTCAGGAAGCTGAGATCTGAGAATTGAGATTCAAAGTCAGCCTGGACAGGAAAGTCTGTGAGACTCTTATCTCCAGTTAGCCATCAATGAGCCAGACGTGGAGCTGTAGCTCAAGTGTTAATACACTAGCCTAAACAGAAAAGCTCATGGACCAGTGCCCAGGCCCTGAGTTCAAGCCCCAGGACTGGCACAAGTGCATGTATGTACACACGCACACACAGACAGACAGACAGACACACACACACACGCCTATTTGAGTCATTCACTCTACCCATCCCCAGCAGAGACCAGTCCGTATTTCTATCTAAAATGATGGGTCATCTTGAAGGAACCATGCCAGAGGCTTAAAGGGCATCCCCAAGCAGGGCCATCTGTCTTCCTCCCATATCTATATGTTGTTTGATAACAAATCTTGAGGTCTGTCATGATTGGTCCAGAGCTTCTGTGACTCAACTGCTATTTGATATTAGGAGATGTGTCCCTTGAAAAAGGGGGGGAGGATAGCCAGTTTGCTAATCCAGACTGGTTGAAGTGTGAGTATAAAAGAACATCTCTAAGAACTCCATCTGTGTAACAGCCCAGTCTTCTAAGGGAAGCATTAGATTTCAGTGCAGGGCATTTCCCAGAAGGGGACTGTTGTTCCTTCCTCTGAGGTGGTCCTGGGGGGAAAGGGGGAAGGGCAATGGAGTCACGATGCAGACAGGTCTCAGGAGCAAGTCTACTTTATTGTGGAAGCACAGCAGACTATATACACTTTTTCAACTTTTTTATAATACCCTACTCACCCTAGCAACCCAATGTAACTTATTACCTTAAAGGTTGTTTACTAGGTTCTTTTGCTCAGTTCTCAAGAATGAGGAAGGTGCGGTGGTACCTGATGTGGAGGACCTCGTGGAGGAGCTAGTGACCTGGGGCAAACAACACAGTGTTCTGGGTGGTGTTAGGCCTGCAGTGTGCTGTCACACCATGTCCTTTAGGGCAGTGGCATATACTCCAAGGCCAGGCTTGCCTCCCACAGGGGACCATTTGTCTGGGAGTCCAAAATAAACATCACTGTGTTTGAGAAAGAATTTTAACTTCCCAGGCAGATAACCCAGTTACCCTCAGATCTGCAGCAAGCTCCTGAGTCCTGGCACTGTTTTGTTTCTACATGTGGTTGAGAGTGTTTGCAGTCTTTTACTTTATTAAAATGGAAAGGGAGACACAAGGCAGGGGGCTTGGTTTTGCTGCTCTGAAACCCTTATTTTCATTTTGGTTGATTTTCTGAAACTGTTGAAGTGCTAATACAATGGACCTATTTGATTAGACCTCTCCAGGTTTTAGCACTGGCTCTTTTATCTGATGTGAACACGCTATTGCAAAATGCTTTCATTTGTACAAGTTCAGGATTAATTTGGGGTTAAAAAATTTAGTGGAAATTCTGTACCGTATAAAGACTAATTTAAAATCAGCGAAGCTTCTAAGGTTACTTTGAACAAAGCATCCTCTTTTTATTTTTTTAAATTAAACCTGAGTGTATGGACAGGCTGTTTTATTTGTATTGTTGTCACCTCAAATGAATGCAGAGAATACATTTCCCACAGTGAGATTTAATCCTGGTTTCCCTAAAAGATGGTCTTAGATTTCACACATCCAGGTAATTAGCCCAGTTCCAGAGGCTCAGTTAAACCATTTAAAGGTCAGTAAAGCAGACTGCTTTCACTTAGTCATTTGTATAGGATTTAAATGTGTCAGTAGTTGAGTTTTAGTTATGAAATAATAGGATTAATTTTACGTAGAATGTATTGGTACAACAAATTCTTGTGTGAGTATATGTAGCCCAGGCTAACCTCCTTAGTATTAGGGTTACAGGCAAGGTCTACCACATCTGGCTTCAGATTTTGTGCTTTATTGACACTAAAATGTTTGGATGTGAATGCTTTCCAAAATTCCAAATACATTTTTCTTTCTTTTTTTTTTTGCCTGTCCTGGGTTTTTTTGAACTCAGGGCGTGGGCACTGTCTCTGAGCTTCTTTTGCTCAAAGTTACTAATTGAGCCACCCAAATAAATTTTTGTTTTGCACTTTTTTTTTTTTGCCAGTCCTAGGGCTTGAATGCAAGGTCTCTGCACTGCTCCTGAGCCTCTCTGTGCTCAGGGCTAGCGCTCAATACTAGTAGCCACAATGCTACTTCTAGCTTTTTCTGAGTAGTTTATTAGAGATAAGAGTCACATGAAGGGCTGAGAATGTGGCTTAGTGGTAGAGTGCTTGCTTAGGGTTTGGTTCCTTAGTATCACATAAGAAGAAAAAGCCAGAGCCAGGCGCTGGTGGCTCATGCCTATAATCCTCGCTACTTAGGAGAGCTGAGGATCATGGTTCAAAGCCAGCACAGGCAGGAAAGTCTGTGAGACTCTTATCTCCAATTAACCACCAGAAGAAAACTGCAAGTGGCGCTCTGGCTCAGGTGGTAGAGTGTTAGCCTTGAGCATAAAAAGTTCAGGGACAGTGCCCATGCCCTGAGTTCAAGCCTTAAGGATGGTCTCTCTCTCTCCTCTCTCTCTCTCTCTTTCTCACACACACACACACCACATACACACTCACTTATACTCACAGAGCCAAGGGAGAGCTTGAGGCCCCAAATTCAAGCCCCAACACTGGCATCAAAATAAACAAATAAACATACAGTTGTAAAGATGATATTTAATTTTTTTCTTGTAAAGGCATATTTTAAACTAAATATTTACTTTTTTCCTAATACCTTGTTACAGTTTTCAGATATCAAAATAAGCAAATGTGATGAACATTTTTTAAAATTTATATTTCTTGGTCTGTTGTAGGGCTTGAACTCGGGGCCTGGGCACTGCCCTAAACTCTTTTTCTTAAGGCTAATGCACTACCACTTTGAGCTACAGTCCCACTACTGGTTTTTGAGTTGTCCATTAGAGATAAGAATCTCAGGGGGACTTTTCTTCCTGTGGCTGGCTTTGAACCGCAATTCTTAGATCTCAGCCTCCTGAGTAGCTAGGATTACAAGCATGAGCCACCAACAAGCTTAGGTTTGTTTTAATTTTACTAAAGCTTCCCACTGGTAGATTTTTAGGGGAACACTGTTTCTGGATTTTCAACCAGGTTCTTCTCAGTATCATAGTTCTTGTCAGTGTCTGCTTGCTTGACTCCACCATTCCTCCTGGGTGAAAGAATCTTGGTCATGATTTGACCCTCTTGATACTTTACCTTGGAACATGAATGTTCACACCCCACAGATTGGCTAGGAAATGGCTCTGTGAACCACTTCTTTTGCTGATAGAAAACAGCCAGCAACCAAATGACTAATCCCATTCACTTAGGTGAGTATTGGAAGGATGGATAAGGTTCAAGGTCAGCCTGGGCAAAAAGTGAGACCCACATCCCCACAAATAAACCAGGCATGGTAGTACATAGCTGTAATACCAGGTGTTGATTGGAGGATCATGGTACAAGGTAAGCCCAGGCAAAAATGCAAGTTGTGTGTGTGTGTGTGTGTGTGTGTGTGTGTGTGTGTGTGTGTGTGTGTGTGTGTTGCTGATCCTGGGGCTTGAACTTGGTCTGGGTGCTGTTTTTTGCTTGAGGCTGGCATGCTATCACTTGAGCTGCAGCTCCACTAATAGATTTTTGGTGGTTAATCGGAGATAAGAGTCTCACAGACTTTCCTGTCTAGGCTGGCATCAAACTATCATCCTAAGATCTCAGCCTCTGGTAGCTAGAATTACAACAGGTGTGAGCCAGTGGCACTCAACTTCTTTCATTAAAAAAATAGTTTCTTTTAGTTCTTTGAACATGTATTGGGTACTTTGAAGTCTTTAAGTCTTATATCTGGTCCCTTTCTCTGTTTGTGTTTTGTTTTGCCTTTTGGTCCAAGATTGGGATTCAAACTAGGTATGTGATGCTTTTGCTTTATTGGCTAGCACTCTACCAACTGAGCCACACTTCCAACCCTCAAATAGTTTTTATTGCCTTTATATTTTCCTTCATATAGATCATATGTTCCCAATTCTTCGCATGTTTACTGCTGCATTTGTTTGAAACTGGATGTTTTAGGTAATATTTTATAGCAAGTATGAGTATTCTTTTTTCTTTTCTCTGTGGTTTGTATTGACTTGCTTTGTGACTTGAGGCTGTTGCAATGAAATCTATGTGCCCTGCATGGTAAAGCCTCGAATGTTGCTCCTTAGGATACAGCATTGGATAGATCCACAGTTACCTGGGCCAACAGTGGTTTTGGCAGGGCTTTCTTCATATCTTTCCCTGATCTCTGTTAAGGTGATTGTTTCAAGGAATGCTGACATACATCTGTAGTCCCAGGATATGGAGACAGGACACCATGAGTTTGAGTCCAACATGGACAAAGAGGGGCCTTACACAGGGCCTCAAAGAAAGGAAGGAAGGGGGTTGGAGGCATGGCTCAGTTGGTAGAATGCTAGCCAATGAGTGAAAGTATTTGGTACTAAATTTGAGTCCTGGTCTTAGACCAGAATATATTTTTTTAAGCGTGGGGCGGGGGGGGGGGGGGGCGGGGAGAATGTAGCCAGAAGAAAGCAGAAAAGGAAGGAAGGAAACAAGGGAGGTAAAATTGCTGCTTAAGTTGCTAATATACCACACCCATTATGTTGACTAATAACCAATGTATTGCTCCATTTTTTTTCCTTTTTTTTTCCCCAGTTGTGGTCTTGAACTCAGGGCCTGGGCACTGTCTCTGAGCTCTTTTGCTCAAGGTTAGCATTCTTACCACTTTGAGCCACAGAGTAACTTCCAGTTTTCTGGTGGATAATTGGAGACGAGTCTCACAGGGACTTTCCTGCCAGGCTGGCTTTGAACTGTGATCCTCAGATTCAGCTTCCTGAGTAGCTAGCATTGCAAGTGTGAGCCACCAGTAGCTGGCTTGCCTGCTCCATTATTTTCAACAAGGCCTGTGGGCAAATTTCTCTTTTTTGCTTTATTTTATTTTTTGCCAGTCCTTGGGCTTGGACTCAGGGTCTGAGCACTGTCCCTGGCTTCCTTTTTGCTCAAAGCTAGCTAGACTCTACCACTTGAGCCACAGTGCCACGTCCATCTTTTTCTGTTTATGTGGTGCTGAGGAATTGAACCCAGGGCTTCATGCATTCAAGGCGAGCACTCTACTGCTAAGACATATTTCCAGCCCCAAATTTTTCAATAGCTTAATTCAATTTCATTCTGGCAGGAACAGTTTGTTGGTTTGTTTTTGAGTCATCATCTTACTATGTAGCCCAACATGGACTGGCATTCACAATTCTCCTGACCGGGGTAGTTTTTATTGCAGTCTTTTAAGGTGTATTCTGACCCTTGGAATGCTCTTCTTGTCTTTGTGATCCTCTCTAGTGATCTAGAGGATCTGAGGAACTCATAGATCTGAGGAACTGTTGTTTTTAACAATGCCCTTTGCCTTGAACTTTACACAGTTTCAAGAAAAGTCAATTCCATAGAGGAGTGCTTTCACAATCGCTTAGGAGCTGCCTCTCGCTCTAGGCACATTGAACGACTACTTTGCACATTGAGAAAGTAGCCTCTAGTCTTCTTTTTTTTTTTTTTTTTTGCCAGTCCTGGGCCTTGGACTCAGGGCCTGAGCACTGTATATGTGGTGCTGGGGAATCGAACCGAGGGCTTCATGTATGCGAGGCAAGCGCTCTTGCCACTAAGCCATATCCCCAGCCCCAGCCTCTAGTCTTCTTGGCTCGCCTCTGCCAGGATGAAGGCTGTTCTGTAAAAGGGAGCTAGTATGACGACAATCAAGGCTCTGACACTCTTGGCCTGCTGCTCTTGGAACAAAATTCTACTTTATAGGTAGAGGTGTATTTGAGGAAGAAAGAACTTAATTTCTCAGCTATAATTCACCATAGCCAGCGGGCATAAATAAACACAAACTGCATGATATTAGAAGCTATGCAACTGATGAGTTATGCTAGAGAAAATCATGTGATCATCCAAACAGTAAAATGCAAGACCACCTAAAACTAGCATGGAATCAAAGGGGCCAACTGAGAGAGACACTGCTAACTATCTTTGGTCTCATTATAATGGCATTTCCATATCATTGGTCTTGCAAAATTGGCTGTCCTCATGACGCATTTGACACATAAGTAAACCTAATTCCTGGAAAATGACATAAAGGAGGTTGGAATTCCCAACCTCCTTTATAAGACCACATCATGAATTATCCTCCAATGCATGACCATTTGCATATAAGAGGATGTTCTGTCTCTTATGAAACGCACACTTTACCCTATTTGTGTTTACTTTGTGCTCGGTAATAACACTTCTAGTTCCTTACTTTGTGTTGTCTATGGATTCCTTCTGTTCCAGTCACAAGAACCTGAAAACAATGAACAGAGGTCTCAATCTGGTCCCTCTATGTTGAGACCTTCCCAGCCCTCACCATCAGCAACACTCATCAGATATGTGGCCTGCTCAATTACAGTTTGAGAGGACTGAAAAGGAGGATTGAAAACACTTGGTGGCATCCCTTAATCTTGATGGAAAACTGAGGGAGAGCGAGCTCTGACTTCTTGGTTACTGTACCCAAGGAGCTGATGTCAGCTGAGCTGGAGCTGCAGTCTGTGTGTGGCACTTGGCACAGACTCACTTTTTCTTTTCTTTTTTGTCTTACAAGATTGAGCAGCATTTCTTGACCATTTCCTCATTTGGTATATGCTCCTAGAAACTTGAACTGGTGTTTTGTACAGTAAGCACCAGCTTGGTTTTGCTGAGGAGTGGGTCTGTCATGGAGTTTTTCATCCTGCCACTTTGCAGTGCATCCAGATGAGGTATTACTCCACTATAGGAGCCTAGGAAGATCATGAAAAGGAGTTGGAAAAAACCACCAGTCAACCCTTTGGATGAGGGGATGGGTGCCCTCCAGGCATGGGACTGACAAACATCCATCTTCTGTGCTTATTATGCACAGGACCAAATGATTGCTTCTTTGTCCCTTTGTTAAAGGAGGGGGGGAAACCCTTTGCTGTTTTGGAGAGGGGGTGACAGAGATGTGTGTTCTTTCTCTACCCTTTTGGAATGTAAACACATCTCTGCAGTGGCCAGACACCAGCTTTGTGACCTAGAGATGGCCCCAAGGTCCTGGGGCTCCTATTTTCTGGAAAAAGAAACACATAGCTCTAGAGTTGGGCAAGTCTATCTATGCCCTTGTAGCTATTATTTTCTAAGGTTATGTGCACCTAGGTTTTGAGCATATTTTCCACTTGCTGCCTGTCTTCTGTGTATCTCCTGGGTTTCTCCATGGTGAGCTACTAGTAAATTTTCCATAATATGCCACTCCATTGGCCATCTACTTCTAATCAGATCAGCAGGTGCTAGGACCCAATCCACTCAGTTTCTCTCAGTCAGACTTGGCCGACTTTTGCCTATAGAAGTCCTAGGGCAGGAAGAGGTCAATCCCATTGCATAGGTCTCAGCCTCAGCCTCTAGGACTCTGGCTTTAGTCAGTTGGACAAAATGCTTTCCCACAAGGAAAGCCTGTAGCTTCCCCAAGGTGAACTGGTTCAAGTCATATACCCAGGTAGAGCTGCATATGTATGACTTACGGTAGGCCATTGTGCTAGCCTACAAAGAAGAAATTCTATTCTATGTGCTAGTTCTTCTGTGCATTTCCTCAAGTCTCTGAAAACTGTCTATGTCCAGAGATCAGTTAATGGCCACAACTAATACCAGAAGGAGCATGTGACACCCCAGGAAAAAAGAGTACATCACTTTCAGAGTCTCTGAGTTGGACATGAAGCTGCTCAAGTGTTACCACTTGGTGGCTCTGGGTCCATGTGCTTAATGCTCCATAGCAGAGAAGTTGCTGGGAAGGAAATCAGGTCCTTCAAGGCCGGGCAACCTGGGAGATGAGTAGACCCATTGTCTCCACTCACTTTGAGTCCTCCAAGTGTCACCTTATAGAGCACAGGACTGGCAACCTGCTACATGCAGGTGGTCTCCATCTAGGTTTCAGGCTGTACTTTTCCTTGCCCAATTTCCCCCCCTCAGACTGGCACTTCCCAATCCACCTTGGTCTCCTGGGCCTAGTTAGAAACATACTGCTTTCCCACCAGCTGAATATCGTAGCAGCTTACATGCTTTGTGTTAGCTGATACACAGGATTAAAGCCTAAGGGAAGACATTCTTTATTCTGGTATAACCTGAAGGTCACCAGGTGTTCTGGGTTCTGTAAAGAAAGGTGATGGGCTGGGAATATGGCGCCTAGTGGCAAGAGTGCTTGCCTCGTATACATGAAGCCCTAGGTTCGATTTCTCAGCACCACATATGTAGAAAAGGCCAGAAGTGGCACTGTGGTTCAAGTGGCAGAGTGCTAGCCTTGAGCAAAAAGGAAGCCAGGGATAGTGCTCAGGCCCTGAGTTCAAGGCCCAGGACTGGCAAAAAAAAAAAAAAAAGAAAAAAGAAAAAAGAAAGGTGACTTAGCATTTAGCATTTTAATCATTTAGATATGGCTTCTCCTTGGAACGTGGACTGCTTGGGCTGGAGCTTTAGCTCAGAGGTGGAGCACTTGCCTAGCTTTGCCAGGATCCCCACACCACTCCCATTTCACCATCACCATCACCCTAGCACACCCTTCAGAGAGAGAATGCCAGGGAAAGGGAGGAGAGGCAGCTCTGCAAAGGCATGCACACTCCCTACCCCCACCACACACAAGAGGCAGACCCTGTTCCATAGGGACAAAGGTCTCTGAATGTGACCTCTTACTTTCTCCATCCATGGGTAAGTTTTGGTGTTCCTCACCTTCAGACCAAGGAATGCAGCTGATTTGGTTTTGGCTCTCGAGAAGCTTTTCAGGCCATCCTGACTGCTGCTAGCACCCCTGTCTACTGTGTGGAGTCCATGTTAGTGGAAAATGCAATCCTTGCTCTGTGTGGTCAGCTGTCAGGTAGCAGTACACAGTAGTGTACAGAGAGTAGTTTGGAAGCAGGATTCCTGCAGGGAGGGGCTTGGGAGAGCAAGGAAGTGTTTTCCTGTAGTGGCAGAGGGTTCCAGGTTGCAGATTCTGAAGAACCCAGCTCAGTAATCCTGTCACCCCACCCCATCCTCCAGAGTCTAGAGTTTGCTAGGCTGGAAGGACACTTGCTCTTTGCTTTTCCTCCATGGCTCCCAGATCTGTGGGTCCCATTGGTCCCATTTCACAGGCTTTGCTCAGTCACCCTCTCCTCTCAGCCAGACCTTTCTTCTAGAAGGTTTGGGTAAGCTGCTTTATGGCACATATTTCCACATTTAAGACAGACTTTGATTTGCATTCTCGTTTGCTGCATGTTCTTGTTTCTTGCTTTTGTTGCTGGGATCTTTGTGTGGGGGCAACCCCGTCTTTGTGTTTAGGGAGATTGTGTTCCTTTTGTGTGAAGATCATCTTATCTGTGTGGCAGGTGAGCTAGAGTCTGGGTTAATCTGAATTTGAGCTCTGTAGGAATGGGGACATTCTTGGGGCCTTGGTTCACTGGGATGTCCTCAAAGGCAGAGAATCTGGGTGGTTATTATTGTCTGCGTTGTGGAACCTGTGCAGCTACCCTTGAGCATTTTGGGCCCCTGACATGTCAGTGTGTGTTGGGCAGGCCTATCAGCTCCACCGTGTGCTATCAGAGTGGCCACAGTGCTTCTGTGAAGTGACAGCTTTCAGAGGCTTGGTGATTTGGGGGGTACACCTCCCCTGTGGCTGTGTACACTCACCAGTGCTGTTGAACTGAATGAAGGCTTTGTGGGGTTTTGTGGGTCAGGTGAATGAGTGAGCCATTTCCATGCATCACATCAGGCTGCTCACAGGAAGGCATTTTCTCAGAATTTAAAGGGACTCGGGTGTGAATCTCTCAATCCCCTTCTGGGTAACTGATTTGGGGTTACTGTTGGGGGAGAAAGAGTGATACATGGTGTCCTGGAGAATTACTCTGGTGGAATTCTGAGTTTCAAAGTTTTTGCAAGTGGCTTCTGTTCCCTTCCCTCTCCCTAGCCCTTCCCTTCTTGTCCTGCTCCTGACCCAGTGCAAGACCTAGGTGGGGGCTCAGCTGTGTGTGCTGACAGCTGCATTGAAGAGCCAGGTGCCTCCCTGGGCTTCCTGGCACAGGAGGAAGCAAGGTGTGAGGGCTTGGAGTCACAATAGCAGGTGATGATTGAATGGCCTCTGTGAGATCCATAACATACCAATTCCAAGACTCTGCACCAGCCGGAGAGGCCCAACGGGAACTTCCATGTACCAGGAGGGGACCCAAAGTCCCATCTAACTCCATCTCTGGAGCGACTGTCTGGGCCCTACTTGTGATTCCACCTTCCTCCCCTCTCTCATTTATGTAGAAATCCCATTGCTGGCACAGTCATCAGTGACCCTGGGAGAACACCCATCCTGGGCATCTGGGTGTGTTGCGGGCAAGTCCCCAGCCTTTCTGATTTATTTCCACAGTCCCCATCCCCACAGAGGGGTGTCTTTCCATGGTGTTGAGTGTGAGTTCTTCCTGCTCACTGAGTAAGGCAACACCATCTGATTTCAGCTTGGCAGAGCAGAAACCACCACAGGCATTCATGTGCCATGCCACAGGGACAGCTTGTGAATCTAAGCCCTCTCCTTGCCACTGTCCCCCACAGGCCTGTGACTTTTCCTTGCATTAGCCAGCAGAAGGGCCTAGCTGTTCCCTTCACCCATGCCAAGATGGAAGGGCATTAAGACAAATCTCCTTTCATCTGTCAATGACAGAATGAGCTGTCTTGCAAGAATGTCTCATCTGAGCTCATTGGCAAAGTTAAGGGCTGCTTTTGATCAAGGCAGATGTTCTAAGGTTGTACCTTGTCCTGGAGACTGTTCCTTTCCATGCTGGCTTGTGTTCTGCCTTTCCTTTGGGAAGAATATGAAGCTCTGCACTGAGGCTTGTTCTGTTTCCCCACATTCAGACCTATATGCTATAATTTCTAATTTCCATTTGGGTAATTAAAAATCCAGAGTTTTTGGTAACTTAGTTCCATTTTGTTTTAAGTTTCCCTTTTCTTTCTTCTGTGTAGGTGGGATCACATGTTTGTATTACCATTTTGGGTAGGAACTTTTTCTCTTCCATGTCCCTCCTGTTGTGCCCTTTCCCATGAGGTGAGTTAAGAATGTACTTGAGTTAACAAATTGGAGTAAATCAGAAAGTAAAACTACTTTAGTTGGCACAGACCTTTTTTTCTGGGCATTCTCATTGGTAATGGAGAAGAAGATCCTATGGTCAGAGAAGCCCAGTCTTAAGTCTCCTAGGGCAAATTTATGGCCACTGCTAGAAAATACCAGATATAGTCCATAGGCCCATAGATGGTAATGCAAGGTGAATAATGAGCCAAAATAAAAGGAAATTGGTGACCATTATAATTATAACACTATTAAAATAGAAAAATACTATTTGAAAAACAAAAAAAAGGAGGAAAGCATTAAAGAAGCCACTAGAACCAGGGAAGACTCTAGCCATAGGATATTCTATGGCAAAGAAGATCCCATGGTCAAAAAGACCCCTGACATTTCTCGCTCGACCAGGCAGGGGACTGCAGAAGAGTATCACAGTAAGTTTTGGGTGCTCTGTATATCTTGGCAAGAAGTAACTAAAGGAGGCCCAAGGGCAAAAGCAAGTCCAATGTTCCTGGAAGGAAATGGCTGGGCGTGATAATTGTTACAGTGAAAGAAAATGCTGGCATTAATTGACTAAAAAAAGGAAGCAAACTGCCAGCATAAGGTGTTTTTCTTTTTTCTAGAAGTCTTCATCGTGTTTATGGAAGATGCCTTTAGGTCCTCTTCTAAAGAAACCACATTTTTCCTCAACTTTGGTGATGTTGTGGATTACATAAGAACAAGTCTCACAATCCCAGCGTTCTGTCTGCTCCTGTAGTCCAGGGATATTGTAGGCTCTTGTCATTCAGCACCAGAGCCTGGGGACTGGTTGCTTAGTATTAATCTATAGCTATCTCGGAGTGATTTTAGTTACCATTGTAGGATTGGCAGCTGAAGGGACTGCCCTGGACTTACTGGAGGTCTTTAGCTTTTTCTTGTGAAAAGGTTTTTTTTTTTTTTTAATGTGTTGTGAAAAGGTTTTAATATTCTTACTTGTCAATGAAAATCTGTTCACGTGCTACGTATATTTAATTTTCCTTATAGTGTTTTTAAAATTATCCCCTCCCCATAGCATACTTTAAAAGGCCCTGAGTTCAAGCCCCAGGACTGGCAAAGAAACAAAACAAAACAAAGAGTCCATCTAAACTCATCATTTCTGTCATTGTAACTTGGAAATTAATAAATCAATCAAATCCTTTTGGGCTATAGCAAGAAATAAAATGATCCAAAATCTCTGGCAAAAAATCGTTTCAGGGGCTGGGAATGTGGCTTAGTGGTAGAGGGCTTGCCTAGCATGCATGAAGCCCTGGGTTCAATTCCTCAGCACCACATAAACAGAAAAAGCCGCAAGTGGCACTGTGGGTTAAGTGGTAGAGTGTTAGCCTAGAGCAGAAAGAAGCCAGGGACAGTGCTCATGCCCTGAGTTCAAGCCCCAGGACTGGCAAAAAAAAAAAAAAAAAGTTGTTGCAGAAAATTTATCAGACACAAATGGCCTTAACTCTCTCAGTTTGTTTCATTGGTGTTTGTATTTTCTATTGTTTTTCTCTTCCTGAGGCAGCCCAGAGAACTATGTAAACAGAGTGAGCAATGCTGTCTTCTGTTCACTCTGTGTGGCCCACAGTCTCTCTGTAACCTTCTCATCCCTACTTTAGTTCCAGGGTCAAAGAACCAGAGCTGGCCTAAACTTAAAGGAGCTCTTTAATTACTGCTTAGCAATTGAGGATAACGTCAAGAAGCTGGCATTCTATTGTGAAATCTGGTTGTATCAATAACTTTCTGTACATCTCTTCTGCACAGAAAGTTGTTTTTTGTTACAATAACTGAAGTAGTACAGCAGTAACTAAAACAGACCATTGCTATAACTTGGAAATGCTCCCCAACTCAGTCACAAAGGTTCCCTTGTTTGTGTATTCTACTTTCTTGCACAAAGAAAACTTGATTTATGCACCTGAAGGATGTATCTTAGCAACGGAGGTGAGGGAAATGTACTGAGAACCTCTTTCTAAGTTTTGTCTAGGTAAAGCTTTGTAGACGATATAAAGCAACTTAGCACATTTTCTACAGTACAATTTGCATTAATTTGCAGTATAATTTGTATTAATTTTAAGAAGGTACAAAAAGGCAATTGCTCTTCCTTGCTGGCAGTAGATTTGTTTACTCATAGAAGATACATCCTCACAACATGATAAGAATTAGGAAAAAGTTTTAAGAGTTTCTTTGGACTTAGTATTGTTAGGATACTTTTTTGCTTTTGTTAAAAAAAGTTGTTTATGGCTTTAAAAATTCTGTTTCCCCCCCCCCATACATTTCTGGTTAAAATTGTTTGGGGCCTAAAAATATATGAATTTTTTTTCATACATTTCTGATTGTTAACTAAAGGTAGTGATTTTGGGGATAAAAGCTAACTTCTATTTTGACTGTTGTTTTTTTTTTGTTGTTTTGTTTTTGTTGTTTTTTTCTGGTACTGGGGATTGAACTCAGGACGTTGTACTTGCTAGGCAAGTCTTTTGCCACTTAGCTATATCCCAGCTAATTTCTATTTTGAATTAAAGAGATTCATAAAGTGAATATGGACCTTTCTCTCAGCCCCATGAGAAATTTGACTTTTTTTTTCTTGAAACAAGGAAACAAACTAACGGGTTGAAGAAGAATATAGGTTGTTTAAATTTTAGCTCAGTAGTGAAATGGAGACGAGAGCTTCTGTTTCACCGATGTAGGAATGTGGTGCCATGACAGGTGCACAGGGTAGTGTATGGACTTGATCTGTGGTCAGTTGTAGGCTCTACCCTCCATTTCTTCCCCAGTACTCTAGTCATTTTAAGTGTAGGGACCTTCTCCCTTGTGTTAAATGAATTATCCATTGTCCCTCTGCAATGGGGATGGGCAATCAAGATCCCATGCAAGGAAAAAAGTTTTTGGGGAGGTGAGAAAAAAAGTTAACAAAAAATGATTGATGGGCTGGGGATATGGCCTAGTGGCAAGAGTGCATGCCTCGTATACAGGAAGCCCTGGGTTCGATTCCCCAGCACCACGTATACAGAAAACGGCCAGAAGTGGCGCTGTGGCTCAAGAGGCAGAGTGCTAGCCTTGAGCAAAAAGAAGCCAGGGACAGTGCTCAGGCCCTGAGTCCAAGGCCCAGGACTGACCCCCCCCACCAAAAAAAGAAAGAAAAAATGATTGATTTTAAGCAAAGCACATAAAATATTACAGAAGTATTAACATTTAAATTTCTACCTAAATTTTATATTTTTGTGTGCTTAAAGAAGAAAGTGGAAGAGAAATTAATGTTGCAGAGGTAATAAAGAAAGGCAGAGATGAGAAACGAGGCTAGTTATCCTTAGCTCAGGTGAGATTTTCAAGTGGAGTGTGAGAATGTGAATAGTTCAGTCACCACCTATCATCTAATGCAATGCTAATTAAGCAAGTAGCCATTCACCCTAGCTTGTGTGAGCCAGGCTATAGACCTAAGAGTTTAATTTATCTGGTGGGATTGTCAGCCTACAGAAGTACAGCCTTCCAAGGCCTCAGATTCCCCAGTATGCTGGATGAAGAAGCGTAAGTAAACAAGGGATCAAAACATATTATAACGTCTACTTATCAATATCCTAGTCACAGGTACACAGACAGTACTGTGGGCTGTTTGACAGCCTTGGCAGTAGCTCTTAACAGACCTCACCCAACCCACTACCTTCCTTTTTCTACAACCATTCATTATACTGATCTCTCCACAGTCAAGGGGGGTTAAACGCAGGGCACAGCCACATTTTCTCCATCATATAACTTCCTTCTGGCTGCACTTGACTCCTCTGCAATCCCAAGGGCCATATTTTAATTGCTATCGTTAGGCACAGTAACCCTCTACCACCCAGATAGCTCTTTCGACTTTCAATCTCAGTCTTGGACGTCCCCTGGGAAGTTGTTAGAAATGCAGCATCACAGGCTCTGAATCAGAATCTACATTACAGTAGCAAGATTTCCTGGTGATTCTCATATGCACATTAAAGTTCAAGAAGCCTGTGCTGGCCATGCTTTTCTATTCCATATTGTCACCTGCCCTCTAGAAGCAAGGATTAACTCATCTCCACATTCCTATTTCCTTCAGGTTTGCATTTTCCTATTTTGTTAATCAAAAGAAAAAACATTTGTTGAAACCAGAAGTCTTTCAGCATCAGCATATCTGATTAGAACAAGTCATTACTCAGCAAAGCAATATATATAAAATCTCAGAAAAAGGAATAGGCCGGCTGTGGTGGTGCATACCTGGTCCCATCACTCAAGCATCTGAGTGAGGCAAGATTGCAAATTTGAGACCTGCCTGGGTTACATAGTGAGACCTTGTCTCAAAAAAATAAAAGCAACTTGAGAACAAATCAGCCTGTACAGAATTGAATGGATAATACAGAGGATAGCAAAAAGTCATACGCAAAGAAAACTGTGTCCCCACAAGCCTGGAGGGAAGGGCGTAAATTTCCAAATCCTGGTTCCCACATCCCTGAAACATGATTCTTTAAGTTGCCGCATAAAGATCTCACTGCTGGCTCCTTTTAAGTCTTGAGCCACATCTCACCCAAGTCCAAAGCAGTGTATGACCCCCCAAATGAGAAAACAGCAGAATATGCATGGTTCTCCACTTCCTTCTCCTCCTCTGGCATAGGAATGCTAAAGCAGGACCTTAGGATTCCTTTTCTGGCTGTACTTAGTTTTTGTCAAGCTGACTTGTGGAGCATTGTCTGGCCATTTATCCCAGATTATCAAAGACCAAAATTTGGTTTGTAGATAGCTTTTGTGTCTGTATCTCTACCTGTCTATAGTTGGAGGGTGTTTGGATGAGGGAATTGCAAGGTTCAGAGTAGTCTGGTTTTATGCAACTGGCTGCAGAGTAACTGTCTTTAAGCTATCTGTGGTCCAGTTATTTCTGCCAGGTCTGTGGACTCTGTAGAGTACATTTCTTTCCTATTGAGCTCATTGGGAGGCAAGTGTGACTTGCCTAGTGACCTTGTTCCACATGTTTAGCTGGTGCCCAGAACTAGTTATCAGTCCTGGGGTTGAACTCAAGACCTTGTACTTGCCAGATAGGCACTCTTACCACTTGTATTTATGCCCTGTCAACTTGGACCACAATCCTTCCAATCTCCCCTCCCGAGCAGCTAGGATTATAGGTGTGAGCCACTACACTTGGGCTTCAGGAAGTTAAGATTTTCTAAGCCTCCTGGATCCAGCTATGTTATATTCATCCTCCGCAAGTTACTGGCCAATGACCACGTGCTTGCTGACCCTCACTGACACAGCAAGGGAGACCTCTTTGCTGTCAGCAAGAGGGTTGCCATTGGCCATCGTAATGTAAATTAGCTCTCTAGCTACTGGAGTGCATAGGCCAAGGGTCTTGAAGACCCTGGAATCAAACTTGGGTGTCAGTCCTGGGGTTGGTTTTAACCTAGAGAGCTCTAATCTGCTCACAGCTGGGGTGGCAATATTGTCATGACATGGCCTTTTGCATGTATAGATTTGGTTCTGTGTTAGGATGGAGGACATCTCTTAGCTCTTGTAGTTTGAAAGTTTTACATTTGTCTTTGTCCTCTATCATTTAAACCATCTGTTTTTTGTTTTGTTTTGTTTTTTTTAGAAAATTTCAGAAGCATCTGAATAGCTTCTGCTGTCAGTTTATTTCTGTGGTATCCATGACAGATGTTGTGACCTCTTTCAAAGGCTTGTTTGTTTCTTCCAAGGGCCAAGTGGTCAACTGGTTCATCTCTGGTAATGCCTTGAGGAGCTATAAGGTTTAGATGCTGTGCATGTGTTCTAACCCCTTGAGGTGGGTCTGCATGTCTGAATCAGTTTCTTTGATTTATACTTGGCACTTTATGATCAAAGTCCCTAAGAACAAAGTGAGCTTCCATAATGAGTTGATCTTGGCTTCTGAAGAGCCAAAGGACTTGGGTGAAGATTGCAAATTCTAAAGTGAGGGCTGAGAAACACCCTAACTTATTCCTAACCGTATTCCTAACCCTAACATATTCCTTTGTATTTTCTAGTATACCTCAAGAATAGCTTCCCAAAGCCCTTTCCTCATCATTTTATCCTCCCTTGCTTGCCCTTTTCCCCAAATTTACAGAGATTAGATGACAGTGCTGTAGATATACACCCACTGTTCCTTGTTCAAGTCTCAGATAAGTACTTTCCTCCATCTTAAAGCTAATTCCAGCTGGCACACTAGCTACTCAGGAGGCTGAGATCTGAGGATCACAGTTCAAAGCCATCCTGGGCAAGAAAGCTCATGATACTCTTATTTCCAATTAACCACCAAAAATCTAGAAGTGGAGCTGTGGCTCAAGTGGTAGAGTCCTATCCTTAAGTAAGAAGTGTAGCAGATAGTGCTCAGACCCTGAGTTCAAATCCAGTGTACCAAAATCATACGCAGTAACCATGTAGGGTATGCCACAGGAAATTCACCTAGAACTTTAAAGATAAAGTCAACAGTAGAATCCTCCTGTGTCCTTCTCTTGGAGTTGTTTTTGCTTATTGTCTTATATGATCATGTGTACATAGCTGTTGAGCTATTGATCCACTGATAGGTTTATTCTAGACCTTTTTATGTTTAGTAGTTGTTTAGATACATAATGTAAAGTTGCTGACCCAAACATCCTCACTTACATTTTTTTAAATCTCTATTTAGGTGATGTTTTTCCAGTGCAAATGAACTCCATAGAACAATCTCAGTTTGTGCCCTTGGCTGAAGTTGTTTGCTGTGCTATATCTGATATGAATGCAGCTCAGATTGTAGTAACACAGGAATCACTTTTGGAGCATTTGATGAAGCATTATCCAGGTAAGCAGTTTTTTTTTCTCTTTGTAGCTTATGCATTTGGTTTCTGTTTATAATCTTAGACACAGATACTCTGGATGGTATCCATATTTTATTCTACAGAGTCTTATGTCAGAACACTTCCAGAAAAAGTCCTGCCTCAACACATTTGATAAGGGTATTATTTCCTTTACTTTCTAAGCACACTTCTCAAAAGGCAGTAAATAAGACTTTTAAAAAATGGAGTGAAGGGGCTGGGGATATAGCCTAGTGGCAAGAGTGCCTGCCTCGGATACACGAGGCCCTAGGTTCGATTCCCCAGCACCACATATACAGAAAACAGCCAGAAGCGGCGCTGTGGCTCAAGTGGCGGAGTGCTAGCCTTGAGCGGGAAGAAGCCAGGGACAGTGCTCAGGCCCTGAGTCCAAGGCCCAGGACTGGCCAAAAAAAAAAAAAAAAAAAAATGGAGTGAAAAAGAAAAAAAAATGTCTCTCTTTAATTCCCATTTTTCGACTACCACTTCCTAGAGGTGACAGTTGTATTTTTTGTAGTTCTTATTTATGCTATTATAAATTGTATTTTGGGGGAGGGGGAAATGGCAGTACTAAGGTTTAAGCTTAGGGCCTGGAGCTTGTTAGGTAGGCACTCTACCACTTGAACCACTCTTCCACACCAAAAAATTGTATTTGAACAATATATATAAAATGTTAAAGATATATATATATATGCATATATATCCCTTTTATAATAAATGGGATCATTTTATATATTCTGTGCTTTTTCTTAGAAAAACAAGTCATGAGACAGCGTTTTTTTTTAAATTTTCCATATTTGCTTATCCAGAATACTTTTCAGCCAGGTGAGGTAGCTCAAGCCTGTAACACTAGCTACTTAGGAGGCTGAGATAAGGAAGATTCAAGTTTGAGGCCACCTTGGGCAAAAAGTTTGCAAGACCCAGTTTTAATCAATGGTGGTGGATGCATTCTTGTCATCTTAACTACATAGAAAAGCATAAGTAGGATCGTGGTCCCACCTGAGCAAAAAGGGACACTATTTGAAAAATAAGGCAAAAAGGTCTGGAGGATTAACTCAGACCTGGAATCCTAAGCTACTTAGAAGACTGAGATATGGGGATCTAGGTTTGAAGCCAGCCTGGGCAGGTAAGTCTATGAGACTCATCCCCAATAAACTACCAGAAGAGCTGGAAATGGAGCTATGGCTCAAGTGGTAGAATGCAAGCCTTAAGCAAAAAGAAGCTCAGGGACAGGTCCCAGGCCCTGAGTTCAAGCCCCAGGACTGGCATAAGAAAAAGTGGGGTTCTGGGTTAATGCCTGCTTTGCAACCTCAAAACCCTAAGTTTAAATCCTAGTACTGCTTAATAAACAAACAACACTTTCCTGAGCTGCATTCCCACCCACTCAGAAGGATCATGGTCCCTTGCAAAAAGCCTGGCCAAAGACTTTAGTAAAATCCATCTTAATAACAAAAAAAGCCAGAGTGGTGGTAGCTCACACTTGTCATCCTTGTCATCCCAGCTACTCAGGAGGCGTGAATAGGAGAAGTAAGATACAGGCTGACCTGGGCAAAACCCACAATACCCTACCTGAAAAATAACTAAAGTGAAAAGGGCAGGGGTAGATAACTCAAGTAGCTAAGTCTCATTCTAGCAAATATGAGTCCTTGAGCTGAAAGCTCAATACTGGAAAATAAGAGAACACTTTCTTCAACATTTTACCTTTTTTTATTTATAGTACTAGGGTTTGAACTTAGGACTTCATGCTTGTGAGGCATGCACTTTAACAGTGAGTCACATCTCTATTCCTCAAAAATTCGAAATGGATTTGTAGTTTAGTGAATCCAGATTTTTTTCTTTAAAAAATTCATCTAATCATATATCTTTTTAGGGAAAAACTTATATAGCTATTTTTGGCATTTTAATTAAGTATATTATATTACAATCAAGCAAATGGGTTGACCTCAGCTCTTTCACATAGCTTTTTTTTTTTTAAATTCATGGATACTGTTTTACCACTTGAGTCACCCCTCCACTTATAGCTTTTTGCTGTTTAATTGGAGATGATAGTCTCACAGACTTTTCTGCCAGAGTTGGCTTCAAACTATGATCCTCAGAGCTCAGCCTCCTCTGAGTAGCCAGGATTATAGGCTTGAGCCACTAGCACCTGGTACTTCTTATTCAAAAATCTGTTGATATAAAATACTTGTTTGTTTTAGGAATTGCAGTTCCCCCCCAGGATATTCTGTACACCACTCTAGGAGCTCTAATTAAAGAAAGGAAGATTTATCACACCGGAGAAGGATACTTCATAGTTACACCTCAGACTTACTTCATCACAAACACAGGTTACCAGGAAAATAAGAGAACACTTCTGTCAGAAGACAGCTTGGTGCCTACTTCTGTGACCTATCTGGTGAACATGGAGAGCTGTGCAGGGTTGGCAAAGGATAAGGCTGCCCCCATTTCCCATTGTCCTTCTTGCCGGTGTTTTTCTGACATGGGCGTTCAAGACACTGAAGATGCAACAAGTGCTGCAGAAGTGACTAGAAAAGGCCAGAAAAGTCTAGGGGAATCTGTACCTTTGGTTCAGAACCAGGCAGTTTCAGCATCTCAAGATACTCCTATCTGTGAGAGCTCCAAACCTTTACCATACACAAAAGACAAAGAAAAAGGCAAAAAGTTTGGCTTTAGTCTCTTATGGCGCAGTATATCCAGGAAGGAGAAACCCAAAATAGAGCACAGCAGCTTCTCAGCACAGTTCCCTCCTGAAGAATGGCCTGTCCGGGATGAAGATAACTTGGACAACCTTCCCCGAGATGTTGAACATGAGATAATCAAAAGAATTAACCCTGTGCTGACTGTTGACAACTTAATCAAACATACCTTCTTAATGCAAAAACATGAAGAACAGAAAAAATATAATAGCCAGGGCACTTCCACTGATAGACTGACAGCCAGGCCTAAATGTCCTTCAAAAAAGGGAGTTACAAGAAGGCAGGGTCGGTCAGCAAAGCCTCGTAGGCAGGGCCATTCTCGTAGAGACAGACTCAAAGCCCGGAACCAGGGAAGCATTAGACAGGAGAAGCACCCCAGGTATCCTGCTGCCCAGCCCAACCATAGGATTCAAAGTCTCAATGAAGGAGAAGTTCAGAAACTGACTGGTGAGAATGCAGCTGTGCTAGGTTCCCACTTGATTTACAAAAAGCGAATCAGTAATCCTTTCCAAGGCTTGTCTCTTCGAGGGAGCCCAGTAACCACAGGGCACAGCATTCAGAAGACCAGTGATGTGAAACCTAGCCAGATTGAACCAGAGGAAAAGCCTTTCCAAAGGACAGAGTCTTCCTGTCCTTCCTGTCCTGATCCCTCAGGAATATTTGATCGCAAAGTCCAGCAGCCATTTCCTCAACAGTGCTATGGTAAACCAAAAGCAGAATCCATTTATATGACTGACTCTACAGTCCAGCCTGCTGGTGATGACTTCAGAGGTGGTCTCTTAAATTACCCTCAAGGTGGTGCTTCACAAAATGACAGTCATTGCTGTTCCACTAGAGAGAGCATGTTGATATGTGATGTCTCTAGTGGAGAAAATAAGGAAATCCCTGAAGTCTTGAGGAAAAGCCACTTGGACAAATTAGGGGAGGCCAAGGAAACACAGCATATTCTCCCATCACAAGGTTCCTCTTTAGACCTGACATCCTCTGCTTGTAGATTAATTGACAAAACAACACACCAATTTCAAAACCTTAGCCTCTTAGATTACTCAGTTGGTCACAGCCATTTGAGACAGGATGGAGACTCAGAAGAACTAGTGAGAAAGGCATTTGTCCCAGAGGCAGAGACTGTGAGTCTAGAAAATGAAGGGCTTTCTGATGATGATCATGACTTCTACCCTGATGAAGTGGAGGATGATGATGGGGCCTGCAGTTCATTGTATCTAGAGGATGATGACTTTTCTGAGAATGACAACTTGTATCAAATGCTTTCTGGACATACTAAGTATTCCTTTGCACGTGGAAGCAAGTGGAATCATTTAGGAAAGCCAAAAATGACTGAGAGACCTTTGACTGAGTATAGTAGCAAAATGGGTAGGATTGAGCCGGAGGTGCTTAAAAGAAACGAATGTTACAAACCCACTGGGTTGTTTACAAACCCAGGGGAAAGCCCCAATCTTAATCTCTCTGATGAAAGCTGTGTCCTAAAATTTGGGTCCCAGATTAATTTTAACTATGAAGATGACCCTAACATTGCTAAATGTGTACGGTCCTCAGCACCTGTAGATAGTTTATTTGATTACTACAGTGCAAGGAAAACTAGTTCTGACACTGAAACCCTACAAGACTCTGTTGCTGACACCAGAAAGAAACCAGTTAGCTGGAGTCAGAATCCGGAATTGAGAAAACATTTCACACAAAAGTTAGAACTTTTCAATATGCCAGAATTGGCTCGGGATATTCAGCATGAACATAATCACTTGGAAGGCACAGAAAACCACAGCATGGCAGGAGATAGTGGAATAGATTCTCCACGGTAAGTGCACATAAAAGTGTCTCGCCACTCTCCCAAAGGAGCCTAGTGAATTGCTAGTGAAAGACTCATGAATATACTACTTAAACTGATTTAAAAAATTTGCCACCTTCTTATGAATAATTTAAAGTTACAATCAGATCGCCTTTAATAGAATAGAGTTCACTTTCAATGTGAACCAAATTTTATTGATACAAAATCTTGAATTACTTCTAAAATTAGAAAACATTTCCTAAAAACCAAGCACCTTGTGAATTAGGGTTGAAAATTTCCACTTGCATTCCTGAATCTATTCAGGTTGAGAAAGAGATGTAACTATTTGCCACTAACGTTTTCCCCTTCAATTTGCTTAAATAACTTGTTCAGATTTATAACAGTAATATCTTCATAATAGAACATTGAAGAAATACTGAGGGCTGGGGTATTGCGTGGTAGTAGAGCACATGCTTAGCAGGCATGAGGCCCTAGATTCAACTACCAGAACCCCCCTCCTCCAATACCAAAACTTATTTTAAATGCCTTTAATGAGCCTACTATTTTTCAAAATCCTTTCTTCTTTGATTCATTTATAACACTTCAGTCGGAATATATAGATCTGTGTATTTTGTCTACTGGGCTCATTGTTACTAATTTGCATTTTTCCCAATTAATAGTTTCTCACAAACAATCATTAATTTTTTTTTAATGGTCATCCTAAGATTTGGTGTGCTTACTATTTTTTTTTTTTTTTGCCTATCCTGGGTCTTGGACTCAGGGCCTGAGCACTGTCCCTGGCTTCTTTTAGCTCAAGGCCAGCACTCTGCCACTTGAGTCACAGCGCCACTTCTGGCCTTTTCTATATATGTGGTGCTTAGGAATCGAACTCAGGGCTTTTCATGTATACGAGGCAAGCACTCTTGCCACTAGGCCATATTACCAGTCCACTAATATTTTATTATATAAAATTATTGTATATTGAAACAGAAAAAAGTAAAACTGGGGCTACAGTCACTATTCCCCAACTTTTCTCAAAACATTGTCATGAATTGGACAATGAAAAAATGTGCTAAGTATTTTGCATATCATTTTCAACTTTTCTGATGCATTCATAAGTGTTTGAGTGTTTGTTTGTTTTTTTAACAAAAAAGTTATTCAAAGTTATGCCTGCCTTTCTTTTTTTTTTTTTTTTGACCTAATCTATCGTGGATAAAAACCTTTTTCTGAGACAGAGTTTCGCTCTGGAACCCACACTAGCCTTGAGCTTGGGATCCCTCCTGTTTTGGCATCCTGAATGCCGGGTGTCCTGGGTCCTCCCTTTTTAATGAATAGTTGAGATTTTGCTATGTGGTTCCTATTTTATTGATTTATATACTTTTGTGCTGGTACTGGGGGGCTTGACCTCAGGGCCTTGTGCTCTTGCCTTTTTTGCTCATGGCTGTCTACCACTTGAATCATGCCTCCAGTACAGCATTCTACTGGTTAATTGGAGAAAAGAGCTTCTTGGGCTTTTCTGCCAGGCTGGCTTCAAGATTCTCCAGGTTTCAGCTTCCTGAATAGCTAGGATTATAGGCTTGGATCACAGACACCTGGCATCTATTATGTTTAAATAGCAATTGTTTCCCTTCCTATGACATTAACAAATTTCCTAATTTTTTGATACTAACAAATCAACCTAAAGTTTTTTTTTTTTGCCTATGTGTGTGCCAGTACTGGGACTTGAACTCAGAGCCTTATACTCATAATTGTTACTCTACCACTTGAGCCATGCCTCCAGTCCAACGTTTTGTTGGTGAATTGGAGGTAAGAATCTTGTGTAAGGCTGGGAATATAGCCTAGTGGTAGAGTGCTTACCTTGGATACTTGAAGCCCTGGGTTCGATTCCTCAGCAATACATATATAGAGAAAAACAGAAGTGTTGCTGTGGCTCAAGTGGTAGAGTACAAGCCTTGAGCAAAAAGAAGCTAGGACCAGTGCGCAGGCCCTGAGTCCACACCCCAGGACTAGCAAAAAAAAAAAAAAAAAGAATCTTGTGTACTTTTCTGCCCAGTCTGGCTTCAAACTTTGATCCTCGGCTGGGAATATGGCTTAGTGGCAAGAGTGCTTGCCTCCAACACATGAAACTCTCGGTTCGATTCCCCAGCACCACATATATGGAAAACGGCCAGAAGGGGCGCTGTGTGGCTCAGGTGGCAGAGTGCTAGCCTTGAGCGGGAAGAAGCCAGGAACAGTGCTCAGGCCCTGAGTCCAAGGCCCAGGACTGGCCAAATAAAGCAAAAAAACAAAAAAACTTTGATCCTTATATCTCAGCCTTTTGAGTAGCTAGAATTACAAGTGTGAGCCACTGGTGCCCCCAACTAAAATGAACTATTTTTACATGTAAATGTTACATTTCTGACTAATTTAGACCAACTTTGCATAGGTCTGTATTTTTTTGTTGGTTGTGGGGCTTGAACTCTGGGCCTGGGCACTGACTCTGAGCTCTTCAGCTCAAGGCTCTACCATTTGAGCCACAGTGCCACTTCTGAGTTTCTGGTGGTTTATTGGAGATAAGAGTCTCACAGACGTTTTTTTTTTTTTTGTTTTTTTTTTTCGGCCAGTCCTGGGCCTTGGACTCAGGGCCTGAGCACTGTCCCTGGCTTCTTCCCGCTCAAGGCTAGCACTCTGCCGCTTGAGCCACAGCGCCGCTTCTGGCCGTTTTCTGTATATGTGGTGCTGGGGAATCGAACCTAGGGCCTCGTGTATCCGAGGCAGGCACTCTTGCCACTAGGCTATATCCCCAGCCCACAGACTTTCTTTTTAAGCAAAAAAAGTATATATAAACAAAATGGTAGTGATAGCACACAACTTGAAAGGAATATACAATGATAGAAGGTAACAATATTATAAAATAACTTTTGCAGAAAATCAGGAAATGTTTTAAACACATTTTGGGAAATACTTGAAAATAACTGATGTCCTTCAACTAGTAAATAAATAACTTTGCTACATGCTCAGTGACATATAACTCAACAAGAGAAACAGATGAACTACCACATACTAAGTAGGTGATTCTTAAATGCATTCATTGCATGGAGTCAGACTCAAGCAACTACGTACTATATGACTCCATTCATATGATATCCTGAAAAAGGTCAAACTCTAGAAACAGCAAGTAGATCAGTGATCAACAGAACAAGGTAAGAGAAGGGCTGACCACAATATAACAGCCTTCGAATAACATATTCTTCTGTCTTATCTGCTTCTGTCTCCTCTAACTTGATAGTGGTAATTGACAGACTTTCTTGAACTGCTATCCTCAGATCTCAGCCTCCTGAGTAGCTAGAATTATAGGTGTGAGTCACCTGCATCGGCTCATAAGTGTGTGTGTGTGTGTGTGTGTGTGTGTGTGTGTGTGTGTGGTTTTTTTTTTTTTTTTTGGCCAGTCCTGGGGTTTAGATTCAGGGCCTGAGCACTGTCCCTGCCTTCTTTTTTTTTTTGCTCAAGGCTAGCACTCTGCCACTTGAACCATAGCGCCATTTCTGGCCGTTTTCTGTATATGTTGTGCTGGTAAATTGAACCCAGGGCTTCATGTATACGAGGCCAGCACTCTTGCGCCACTAGGCCATATTCCCAGCCCCAAGTCTGGGTTTTTAAAACATTACTTTTTTCTGGTTTTGTTATTGTTATTATCGTGTGCAAGATGGAAGATGGAGCTCAGGGCCTTGTACATCCCAGGCAAGCACTCTACTACCAATGAACCACACCCCAATTCCTTACTCCCCTCTTCCCCCTTTTTTTTGTGTGTGTATGAGGGGAGGGGTGTGGGTGCTGTACTGGGACATGAAAACAGGGCCTGGGCTCTGTCTCTTAGCTTTTTTGATTAAGGCTGATGCTCTACCACATAAGCCACAGTTCCATTTCCAGCCCTTTACTGGTTAATTGGAGATAAGAGTCTCACGGACTTTCTTGTTGGGGCTGGCTTCAAGCCTGGATTCCCAGATCACAGCCTGTTGGATAGCTAGGATTATAGGTGTGACCCACTGACACCTGGCTCATATTAAAACTTTTTCTTTCGTTGTTGGTGGTGGTGAAGCATGAACTCAGGGCCTAGGTGCTATCCCTGAGCTCTTTTGCTGAAGGCTAGTGCTCTTCCTTCTTGAGCTACAGAGCTGCTTCCAGTTTTTGAGTGGTTAAGACTCTCACCGGGGCTTTTGTGCCTGGGCTGACTTCCAACCTTGATCTTCAGATCTCAGCCTTCTGAGTAGCTAGGATTACAGGCATGAGCCACTGACGCCTGGCCTTTAAACATCTTTAAAACATCTCTCCAAAGTAAAAATGGCGGTGTACAGTAATGTCACAGATCCCTTTTCTTTTGGCATGATAAAAACCAAGCCAAAGCACAGATTAGGGAAATTACTTCTATACATGCAATTGAAAATTTTGTTTTCTTTTTTGCCAGTCTTAGGGCTTGGACTCAGGGCCTGAACACTGTTCCCTGGCTTCTTTTTGTTGAAGGCCAGCACTCTACCACTTGAGCCACAGGGCTCCTTCTGTCTTTTCCTTTATCTGTGGTGCTGAGGAATTGAACCCAGGGCTTCATGTTTTTTTTTTTTTTGTTTGTTTGTTTTTTGGCCAGTCCTGGGCCTTGGACTCAGGGGACTGAGCACTGTCCCTGGCCTCTTCCCGCTCAAGGCTAGCACTCGCCCCTCCTGGCCGCCTTCCATATATGTGGCACTGGGGAATCGAACCGAGAGCTTCATGTGTAGGAGGCAAGCACTCTTGCCACTAGGCCATACTCCCAGCCCGGGGCTTCATGTATTTGAGGCGAGCACTTTACCTCTAGGCTATATTCCCAGCCCCTACAGTTGAAAATTTTAATTAGCAAATTCCTTTAAAAAATTTATTGGATTGGGATTAGAGGCATGGCTCCTTGGTAGAGTGCCAGCCAAGGAGCAAAGCATAAAAGTACCAAGTTTGAGTATTAGTCTCTGAACAACAACAACAAAAAAGCTTTTAAATATCTTTCTTGAGGCTCTTGTAAGTATAATTTTTAAAAATTGTTTGTAGGCAAGGGAAGAGAAAATACCATTTGAATACCAACTCCAATTGTTATGGGCTGAGATTAAGGGGATAGAGATAAACAGGATATAGTTGGTACTTACAGGAAGCATATACTTTTTATTTAGTTAAGGAAACCCTACAAATAAGGTAGATAAGCTGATCTTGAGAAAAAAGCATAAATCTTTTTTTTTTTTTTTTGCAGTCCTGGGCCTTGGGACTCAGGGCTGAGCTTCTTTTTGCTCAATGCTAGCACTCTGCCACTTGAGCCACAGCACTACTTTTGGCCTTTTCTGATTATGAAGTGCTGAGGAGTGGAACCTAGGGCTTCATGCATGCTAGGCAAGCACTCTACCACTAGGCCACATTCCCAGCCCCCAAAGCATGATTTCTTTATAACTGTCAAATATATGTGGAAATAAGTGTGATAGGTGAAGGATGTGCACAGTGTCTCATGCTTGTAGTTCCAGCTACTTAGGAGGTGGGGTTCAGGAGAGTTCAGGACAATCTGAGTAATAGATAGCTTCATCCCACTATCTCAACAAGCAAGTTTGACCTGGTGGTCCACACTTGTAATCTCAGTTATGTGCCTTCTACATAATGGATTGACGTCCAGGCTGGCTTGAAAAATAACTAAAGCAAAAACGACTAGGTGTGTGGCTCATAGCCCTGAGTTCAGATCCACTATATGAAATAAATAGCAGCATTGGGGTGTAACTCAGTGGTAGAGTGTGTGCCTCATGAATGGGTTGAAGCAAGTCATATATGGGTAGATAAGAAACAGAGTTTAGAGCTTCTGGGGAAAGAACATTATCAATGTGAAAAATGCAGCCATTTGCCTAAGCTCCTCTCAAAACAGTAAATTACATAGTAAGATATACATATTGGCTACTTTGTATGTATAGAAGAGTTTTTCAGAGAATTCGCTTTTTCTGGTTAGAGTATACTTGATCCTGGATCTGAAAAGAGAACTTCTTTGAAAGTAGGTACCAAATATTAAGATGCTACAGTGTACTGTTTAAAATGTAAAGAGTACTTTATATTTTTGAAGGTTAACTTATTTGATAAATGTGCCGTAATACAATTGATAAATGAGACTTAAGGTAACCTAAGTTAGAACTTCAAATGTACTTTAGTACAATTATCATATAAATTAACCTTCAAAGTAAATGAATTAGGACTATGTTCCTGAGTTCAAGTCCCAGTACCGCCAAAGTAAATAAAATTATAATAGTTTAAATAGCATTCCAAGTACCTTTTGAAGACAATAATCCTTTTATTTTTAATATCTCTAGGACACAAAGCCTGACATCTAATACTTCAGTCAGTTTGGATGAATTTAAAAGACGACAGAATTTTCAGAAGAAACTTGAAGGCACAAAGAACAGTCAGACACTCACATGTAATTCCCTACTACAACTAACTCCAGTCATAAATGTCTAATTATATTTTGGAAACTTTTTCTAATAATGTACAGCATTACTGTGGAGCCCTTGATTAAACGAATATATAAGAATCCTCTAAAGCCAATCATATATGCTATTCATGTTATTACATTCTAATTACTGGCTTTTCTCATTTTTGATGTTTTAAATCTTTTTGATATTTTACTAGGAATTTATGAAGAGTATGAAGATTGTTTGCAATAAAAATAACCTGGATCCATTGGTGTTTTTCCAATTAAATGTCTTCAATTTTTCATTCATTGGTTTCTCAAATGCATAGTATGTGAATTTACTACCCAGGAGTGAGTAACTATACTAAAATTGAGTTTGTAGGTTTTTCGAATCTCATCAGATTTAAACATAAAATTCAGAAAACTGTGTTTTAAGGATTGAGCAGGTACTTTGCAGTAAAAATCTTTAACATCAGAAAAAATTTACATGACATGTTGCCTACTTTGCAACAACAAGAATTCCTTTCATCCAATCATTGCTGCCAGATCTTCTCTTCAACCAGCTTGAACATCAACCAGATGGCCACAAATGTGATTGATAAGTGTCCACCACTCCTGCTGCAGTAGATGTTTGTTCCTTCCTATATTTTAGGCTCTTTCTATAACCTGACTTTCAGTGAAACATCAGATAATGGAGATAAAAGGAAAGCAGAGTGGGCTGGGAATATGACCTAGTGGCAAGAGTGCTTGCCTCACATACATGAAGCCCTGGGTTTGATTCCTCAGCACCACATATATAGAAAAGGCCAGAAGTGGCGCTGTGGCTCAAGTGGCAGAGTGCTAGCCTTGAGCAAAAAGAAGCCAGGGACAGTGCTCAGGCCCTGAGTCCAAGCCCCAGTACTGGCAAAAATAAAATTAAAAAAAAGAAAGCAGAATGGTTGCTGAATGGGTGTGTGTTAGGGAGTTCAGAAAGAGATTTAGAGAAAAGATTCATGGTGGCTGACAAACATTTAACCATTCATTTACATTTGCATCCATTTCTGCTCAAAAAGCTACATAATAGCCTTTTCAGAATCTTCTGGCAGCCTTTTCAGATCAGGTGGAGTGGTAAGTTCTTCAGAGTTTGGTTGGATATGGGGTCAAGATTGGTTTCAGGATATCAGGATGGTGGTACTGACTTATGGTTGAAGAAATTTTTTTCTATGTGCTAAGTATTGTCAAAGTCTTAGATCTCAAAGATGATTGAATAATTGGAGAGTGTCTTTCCACCTTTCAATCCTAATTACAATGAAGGCCAGAGTGAAGCCCCTCACTGTTGGTAGCTACATGCAAACACTGTGGGTGTGCATAAGAGGGGAATCCAGATTTGTTCTTTTTTTTTTTGGCCAGTCATGGGCCTTGGACTCAGGGCCTGAGCACTGTCCCTGGCTTCTTCCCGCTCAAGGCTAGCACTCTGCCACCTGAGCCACAGCGCCCCGTCTGGCCATTTTCCATATATGTGGTGCTGGGGAATCGAACCGAGAGCTTCATGTATAGGAGGCAAGCGCTCTTGCCACTAGGCCATATTCCTAGCCCAGATTTGTTCTTTTGTTTAGCAGTGGTCTGACTATTCTCTCCATTTCTGGATTTTAGTGGTACTTGATCAGTCTCTCATGGCTTTCCAAATTTAGGGTCATAATGACATTTGCAGCCCTACTCAAGAGTAATCTGGCATAGAAAGGATTTGTGGGGAGGTAAAGGCAGAGGCATTGTTTTAGAGGGGCTTACAGAATCAGCACCAGTGAATGGAAGTTTGAAGAAAGATTTCAACTCTGTCTGAAGAACTTGCTGTTTGGTGGAACAGTATCTGAAGATGAAGCAGATAGTTTTGTAAAATAATGGGTTTCCCATTATTAAGGGCGATCAGATGTTTGGCGATCCTTTTGTCTTATAGTTTTTTTTTCACTATTTAAACAGAATAGCTAAAGTAGGTATTTTGAAGAATTTTTTTCCGTGTGTGTGTATGTGTGTATGCATGCGGTGTGTGCATGCACGAGGGCTTATGTGTATGTTGCCAGTACTGTGACTTGAACTGAGAATTTGGGCACTAACCCTAACCTTTTCACTGCTTAAGGTAGGTGCTGTACCACTTGAGCCACACTTCTGCTTCCAGTTTATTGCTGGTTAATTGTAGGTAAGAGTTTCTCAGATTTGTCTGCTCGTTTCAAACTAAGATCCTCAGTCAGGTCTCAGCTTACTGAGTAGCTAAGATTACAGGTGCCCCAGCTCCAAGTCTAAGGTTTTATGATTTCTAAGATTGAGTGAGGACCTTGTGGAGTATTTAGCTCATGTAAGAGTCCTGATTATGCTACCAGTTCTCCATTCACCGATTCCTGTCAGTCTTTGAAAATGGAGCACCAACAGCTGTGTTTTATCTTCAGTTTTTAAACTGGAACAAGTTTCCTCATAAGTGAGGAATCCAAAGTTATTTCTGGCTCTACCCACATCTAGGTACTAAAACATACTGGGTGTGTGGCTGGGGATATGGCCTAGTGGCAAGAGTGCTTGCCTTGCATACATGAAGCCCTGGGTTCAATTCCCCAGCACCACATGTTACAGAAAATGGCCAGAAGTGGTGCTATGGCTCAAGTGGCAGAGTGCTAGCCTTGAGCAAAAAAAAAAGCCAGGGACAGTGCTCAGGCCTTGAGTCCAAGCCCCAGGACTGGCCAAAATAAAACCAAAAAAACATACTGGGTGTGTTTTGGCATTCTGTGTTCAGATGTATTAAATGAAGCCTATTATGAAACCAGCAGATTTGATGTCCTCCTACAAAATTAATGTAATCACAAATATTAGTGGAAATAGATGCTAAATTGTTTCAGATATTCTCTAAAATAGGTGGTTTACATTCTTCCCCTACCCCCCAATAGCCACTTAGTGTTCTGAGGGAACTTAGTTCTTGGTGTTTTTGGCAGTACTAAAAGTTTGAACTTAAGGTCTTAAACTTTGTACACTGGTGCTCTATTACTTTAGCCATGTCTCCAGCGATTTTTTTTTTCTAATTATTTTGGAGATGAAGTCTAGTGAACTTTTCTGCCGAGGCTTTCAGGTCTCAGACTTCTTTTTTTTTTTTTAAGGAATAATAAATTTTAATTTTATTTTAAAAATGTAACAATTATTTTCTTTCCCATTTAGTTTTGTCAGCCTGGTGGATGGCAGCTGTCCAAAGAAAGGAAGCAGCCAACGTTCTTTGTGGTGGTCTTAACAGATATTGACTCAGATCGACATTACTGCTCATGCCTAACCTTCTATGAGGCAGAGATCAATCTTCAGGTACAAAAACCAGGTCTCAGACTTCTGAATAGCTAGAATTACAGGTGTGAGCCACCAGAGACCATCTCTAATTTGCTCATTATGGTTATTTTCTTGTGTTTTTTATTTATTTTTATTTTATTCATTTATTTTTTTTTTTTGGCCAGTCCTAGGCCGTGAACTCAGGGCCTGAGCACCGTCCCTGGCTTCTTTTTTGCTCAAGGCTAGCACTCTGCCACTTGAGCCACAGCGCCACTTCTGGCCATTTTCTGTATATGTGGTGCTGAGGAATCGAACCCAGGGCCTCATGTATACGAGGCAAGCACTCTTGCCACTAGGCCATATTCCCAGCCCCCATCTTGTTTTTTTTTTTTAAGTGTGTGTGTATGTGTATACCAGTACTGGTTTGAAAGTTTTGTTCTCTCATTGGCTTTTTTTTTTTTTGCCAGTCCTGAAGCTTGAACTCAGGGCCTGGGAGCTGTTCCTGAGCTTCTGTGTTCAAGACTAGCACTCTACCATTTGAGCCACAGCTCTACTTCTGGCTTTTTGATGGTTAATTGGAGATAAGAATCTCCTGGACTTTCCTGTCCAGGCTGGCTTCTAACCAAGGTCCTCAGATGTCAGCCTCCCTGAATAGCTAGGATTACAGGCATGAACCACCAGAACCCAGTTAATATTCTAATATCTTAGTCTTGCTATGTAGGTTAGGTTGGGCTTGAACTCTCCATTCTCTTCCCTCCACCCCAGAAGTACACATCATAGGTGTGTACCCCTAAGCCTCAAATCTCAAAATTTCTCTTTCCATTGCAGGCTATTTGCTGTCTCTGTCTCTCTGTGCTAGTACTGGGGCTTGAACTCCCCGCCCCCCCTTTTTTTTGCCAGTCCTGGGCCTGAGCACTGTCCCTGGCTTCTTTTTGCTCAAGGCTAGCACTCTGCCACTTGAACCACAGTGCTCATGTATATAAGGCAAGCACTTTTGCAACTAGGCTATATTCCCAGCCCCTTGAACATTCCCCTTAAGGCTTGTATTTTTTTTTTTTTTTTTTTTTTTTTGGCCAGTCCTGGGCCTTGGACTCAGGGCCTGAGCTCTGTCCCTGGCTTCTTTTGCACTCTGCCACCTGAGCCACAGCACCGCTTCTGGCCGTTTTCTGTATATGTGGTGCTGGGGAATCGAACCCAGGGCCTCATGTATACGAGGCAAGCTCTCTCGCCACTAGGCCATATCCTCAGCCCCTTAAGGCTTGTATTCTTGCCACTTGAACCACACCTCCACTTTGGCTTTGGCTTTGGTTTTTTACTGGTTAACTGGCAACTAGCCAGACTTTTCTATCTGGCCTGGCTTCAAACTAGCAGTCTTAAGATCTCAGCCTTTTGAGCAGCTAGGATTACAAGTATGAACCACCAGTGCTTGGCTCTGTTTTCTATTCTCTAATGAGAAAACTATTCTCTCAAGGCAAGTTGATGATATGAGCTTTAGAGACATAAATTTGCATCCCATTTCCAATCTTTAATAGCTGTATGATGAAGCAAGTTACCAAACTTATGTGATTTATGTTCTCATATATAAAATAGAAATAGTAATGTCAACCTGACCATATTGTAAAGTTTTGGGATAATTTATCACATAAGTTATGTGTATTTTTTTGATATTTATATTGTCACAAAACTTGCCCAGCAGGTACATAGCTGAATTCAGTTCCCTGTTTTTGTCATGTTGTCTGGTATCATTCCAGTACTGATTTTAGTCTTTAGGTAAGACTAAAAAAAGTATTTTCCAGAAAAATCTAGGTATATCTGGGAAGCATTTTCTTGTCTTTAGCTAACAAGAATTTAACTATTTTTCTATAAAAAGGAATACAATATGACAATTATGGCCTTAGACATTATAGACATTCCTGTAATGTGAGGTACCATTTATCCTCAGTGATGTGTGATCTTCTCATACTCTAAAAATCCTCAGAAGTAACTGGGCTCTCTATAATATTTCACAAACTGCAGTTTCTTTTGCCCAACTCCTGGTTAACCATTTTCTTTGCCAGTTGCTGAAAATATACCAGCTCAAAAATGTAATTCCATGCTCATGTATCACTGTAAGGCTACTCATAGGTGATCATATATCAGTTATCACTAAATGCAATTTAGCAGACAAGATGTTTCAAATGTCACATCCATGAGGAATAAAAACAATGGAAGAGACTGTGAAGCACTGTACTTTTACCACCTCATACAGTTATGTGAGATGAGAACAGAGAAGATAGGTGGTTGCCTAACAGGATAGGAAAGATATCAAGCAAGAATGGGAGTATCTAAGACACACCACTAGCCTCTCACATAGCTTTCTTCCTTTTGAAATCTTTTAAACACTTTCATCAGAAGCAATTTCCATATCTTTCATGGGTAATAGTGCCCTCTTCTGGGATAACTGATGTGACTGAAGCTTTCACTCCTACAGCTGGATTCAAAACATGTATGGCTTTACTAAAGGAATAATGGTAGGAGATGTGGCTGAAAACAAACCTAGCAAGAAGTGCAAGGCCCAAAGCTCAAACCCTATACCACCAAAAATAATATTTTGAATTAGGAGCTACATACATACATAAAGGGACACATGATAATTGTTTAAAAATGTCTCTTTTCCAGTGCTGTGAAAGACCTCCAGCTGATGTGAATATCTCTATACCTCAGTTTCTGTAGTTCTCTGATATCAGTTCATCTTCCCAATTTCCTGCACCACTGGCATTATTGCTTCTCTACTTACAACAGATTTTAAAGTTGAATTGGCCAAGGTTACCTAGGTAACAGTCGCAGTGATACTCTCTTCCCTTGAATTCTCTTTCCTGTTTACCTATTTCAACACTCAATCTTATTCCCAATATCTCGATTTAGAACTGCCCTTTGTTTTCCCTATTCATTACATTTAAAATTGGTTATCACAAAAGTTTGACATGCAGATGCAAAATGCAATATAAAATGGCTCTTTTTACTTTCTATGGAAAAAAATGAAAACCTAGTCCTGTGGTTTTGAAAATAACCAGACAGGCCAATTTGGAAAGCTCATCTTGTTTTTATATCCTAAAAGGTAAGGACCAAGACAAGGAAACTCTTTATAGAAACTTAGAAGAGACTAGTGCACAAAGCACTTTTTTTTTTTGGTGCTGGTCCTGGGGCTTGAAGTCCTTAGGGCCTGAGAAGTGTCTCAGAATTTTTTTCTCAAGGCTAGTGCTCTACCAGCTGAGCCATGGCTCCACTTTTGGCGTGTGTGTGTGTGTGTGTGTGTGTGTGTGTGTGTGTGTGTGTGTTAATTGGAGATAAGAATCTCACAGACTTTCCTATCTGGGCTGGCTTCAAACCATGATCCTTAAGCTCACCTTCATGGGTAAATAAGGCCAAAGAAATATCAGTGGCTCTGTGAACATAGCCAGAAAATAAAAATGTTCTAATAATTTGGAGCTTGGCACTATGGTGCATGCATGGAAATGCTCAGGAAGCTCAGTAGGAGAATGACCTGAACTTCAGTTCAGAATATATATATATATATATATATTTTGGCCAGTCCTGGGGCTTAAACTCATGGCCTGAGCACTGTTCCTGGCTTTTTTTTTTTTGCTCAAGGCTAGTACTCTGCCAACTTGAGCCATTGCTCAAGGCTAGAACTCTGCCAACTTGGCCACAGCTCCATTTCTGGCCTTTTCTATATATGTGGTGCTGAGGAATCGAACGTAGGGCTTCATGTATATGAGGCAAGCACTCTTGCCACTAGGTCATATTCCCAGCTCCGAGTTCAGGACATTTTGAATTATTTGCGCCAGTCCTAGGGCTTGGGACTTAGGGCCTGAGCCCTGTCCCTGGCTTCTTTTTGCTCAAGGCTATCATTCTAACCTCTTGAACCACAGTGACACTTCTGGCTTTTTCTGTTTATATGGTGCTGAGGAATTGAACCCAGGGCTTCATGCATGCAAGGCAAGCATTCTACTGCTAAGCCACATTTCCAACTTCTTGAATTATTTTTTATTCATCCATGGTATGTCTTCCCCTTGGTCCCAAATCTCATGTTTTTGTTTTTGTTTTTGCCAGTCCTGGGGCTTGGACTCAGGGTCTGAGCACTGTCCCTGGCTTCTTTTTGCTCAAGGCTAGCACTCTGCCACTTGAGCCACAGTGCCACATCTGGCTTTTTCTCTCTCTATATGGTGCTGAGGAATCAAACCCTGGGCTTCATGTATACGAGGCAAACACTCTTGCCACTAGGCCATATTCCCAGCTCCGAGTTCAGGACATTTTGAATTATTTGCGCCAGTCCTAGGGCTTGGGACTTAGGGCCTGAGCCCTGTCCCTGGCTTCTTTTTGCTCAAGGCTATCATTCTAACCTCTTGAACCACAGTGACACTTCTGGCTTTTTCTGTGTATATTGTGCTGAGGAATTGAACCCAGGGCTTCATGCATGCAAGGCAAGCATTCTACTGCTAAGCCACATTTCCAACTCCTTGAATTATTATTATTTTTTGCCAGTCCTGGGCCTTGGACTCAGGGCCTGAGCACTGTCCCTGGCTTCTTTTTGCTCAAGGCTAGCACACTGCCACTTGAGTCACAGCGCCACTTCTGGCCATTTTCTGTATATGTGGTGCTGGGGAATTGAACCCAGGGCTTCAAGTATACGAGGAAAGCGCTCTTGCCACTAGGCTATATCCCCAGCCCCCTCCTTGAATTATTTTTTATTCATCCATGGTATGTCTTCCCCTTGGTCCCAAATCTCATCAGTTTTTGTTTTTGTTTTGGCCAGTCCTGGGGCTTGGACTCAGGGTCTGAGCACTGTCCCTGGCTTCTTTTTGCTCAAGGCTAGCACTCTGCCGCTTGAGGCACAGCGCCATTTCTGGCCATTTTCTGTACATGTGGTGCTGGGGAATTGAACCCAGGGCCTCATGTATATGAGGCAAGCACTCTTGCCACTAGGCCATATCCCCAGCCCAGTTTTTGTTTTAAAATATCTGTTCTCATATTTTCTAGTAACTGAGCAAGTTTTCTACTGAGAACATAGTATAACGCCAAGTATTTTCCAAGTAAGCCACTCCTTGGGCAAGTTCCTCGCGCACCTTTCCACCTAGCACCAAGGCCAAAGGCTCAGAAAGGAAACATTCAGGAGACACATATCACTTGTGAACAGGACAGAACTTTCAGACTTGATATTTGCTTTGGCATACAAGCAGTAGATAGATACCAAAGAGAGGCCTGAGGAGCAAAAAATTCACTCCATCCACTTTTAACCAAAGAAAGCATCCGTTTCTTTTATCCCAATCTTACGTGTGGCATTCTTAGCCACACTTATCCTGTGTTTCTATGCACAGCATCCTATCTTCTTGTAGGGCAACAACATGCTAGACTTAGGATGGGTTTGGAGTTGAGGTCAAAGGTTTTAGAACAGCAGAAATGTAGAGAAGCACTACTCTCATAATCTAGGGAGATTTTTTTTAAAAAATACAATCATTATCTGAACACTCCTTGTATTCAGAGTACGGGAGTTACACTCAAGCATACCGGCCCTGACTTCAAGTCAATCTACAGTTATGCAGAAAGCCTGAAGCAATCGCATGTTTCATGTAATGTGGTTTTCGCCAGTCAGTATTCACAGTAGACTGTAATTTTGCTAAGTCTGGGAGTGAGGAGAGGCTGGCACTGTACTTGTTCTTCACTCAGGAGTAGCGTAGCTGGAAGATATTTCTGAGGAGTTAAGTGCTTCTTAGAAGAAAGTCCAAGTAGCTATCACTGCAGACGTAAATGCTAAGAAAAGGAAAAAGCTAAGCAAGTTATCCTTTATGCGGCTCGGATTCGTGAGGTTCAGTGACAAGTGCATCCCTATCATGAGGTCCAGCAGTGCCTCACCTGGAGCCTAGATGTGTGCAGGGGGAAAAAAAGGTACTTATTGCCATCACACAATCTGCCAAAGACTGGAGGCTCTTGCTGTCGTGACCCTGGGTTTTTCCTAGCCGTTGTTTCAGGGGAGCATCTTCCTCCAGAAGCTCAGGGGAAAGTTAAAAGGCTCAGGCCGGCGACGCGGAGATAAATCCAGGGGCTCAATTCTCCCGTCCTGACGGCGGCTCTAACCCACTGTGTGACTTCAGACAAGCAGAGTCTCCTGGGTTCCACGGATGTCAAACGAGAAGAATCTCACTCAACGAACTAAGGCCTAACTCCGTGCCTAAATCCCCAACGCGATTTATCGCCTGCAGCCGCTCCGCGCCGCCACCATAAGCCCGCCCCAGGCCCGCCAGACTCGCTCGGACCCCACCGAGCCTCAACTCCGGGCCGTCCGCCACGCGCACAGCCGTTGAACGTTAACGCCTCCATCCCCTTCCCCTCACAAGTGGGCGGGACGAAGGCTGCAGCTTCCGGCCGCGAATGGCGAGGCAGCGCGTGGCACTCCCACCCACCTCAGTACCCACGTGCCAGACGCCAGCTCCCTCCCTCCCCTCCACCGGGGGCGCGCTAGTGGAGGGACTAGTGGCTTTTCAGCCTCCGCGGTGCATGCTGGGAAACCTCAGAGCGTTCCCCCGAATGCTGAAAAAAACTACCGAGGGGTGAAGGGGGGGCGGGGTAAGAGGAGGAAAGAAGGGAGAGAAACCGAATCCTTCATTCTAATCAAGTGCGCGCGTCCTTTATGGCGATTGGCCACGGTTTTATTCTAGAAGCCAATCACTTCAGAATAAGGGCGGGGCATTGGCGTCCTCTTACTTTCATTGGTGGGAGGTTGCGACGCGAGGCAGAGCGTAAACCGAAAGTATCGTGATTATTTTCTCCCGCCCTACAGCGCGTTTCCCGGAAGTGACGCACGACCCTAGCTGGGCGGCCACCCTACCCTCGCTTCCTTTCACGCTGTCGCCGCCGGTGGGTGGTTGTGCCCACGGCGCCGGGTGGGAGTCAGGTGGCACCCCGTAATGCCTGGGAAACTCTTGTGGGGGGACATTATGGAGCTGGAAGCACCCCTGGAAGAGTCCGAGAGCTTGAAGAAGGAGAGGCAAAAGGTGCGCTGGTGATGGGCCGCGCCTCCTTTCGGGCTGCGCGGACTTGGGCAGGGAGGGGAACTCATTAAGGCCTGTCAGGACTCGGCGGGAGCATCCGCTGGTTTCCTCTCAAGCCACACTCGGCCTCCCCCCCCCCCTCTCCCGGGAGGTCGCTCGGTATTATTCCCGTAGCCACAGTCCTGACCGGGGGAAACAGGGTTCTGGGCTTTGGGCCTAGCGTCCCGTGGCGCTCTTCAGCCCTTCGCGTTGGCGCCCGGCTCCCCCAAGAGGTGGCTGAGAAGGCTCCCACCTCCGCGGAATCTGGTCTTTATTGCCTTGCCTTACTTTAGCAGCGAGACCTGTCATTTGGTTTTCCCGGGCCGTCTTATCAGATAATTAGGAAAAATGATTGCTTTGAGTGTGTGTTGCTTCTCAGTCACCTTGTCCAATGTGTAAGAATCTTGAGGGAAACGATCTTAGGCTTGCAAACCTTGGTAAGTCCTTGATGCAGGCTCAAGGAATAGTGTCACAGCCAGCGTTGCCAGGAGTTGGCTGTGATGGAGATAATGTGGGCTGTATTATTAATAGCCCGTACTGACAGTATTTTCAGTCCACAAGTATTGAATGAGCCTAATTTGTGCCATACTGTTGATTTAGGTATATAAAATCGTCTCTGCCCTCTAGAATCCTGTAGGAGGAGTAGGAGACTGGAAGGAAAGGGAGAAACCGAAGAAAACAGGATGAAGTGCTGAAACATGCGCACATAGGTTGTTTTGTTTTGTTTTGGGTATGTGTGCCAGTACAGGGACTTGAACTTGGCCCTCCTCACAACATATGGTCTGCCACTTGAGCCATGCCTCCAGTCTAGCATTTTTGGTGTTTGTTAATTGGACATAAGAATCTCATGCACTTTCCCCCTCAGGTTGACTTTGAACTGCCATCCCCAGATCTCAACCTCCTAGCTAGTATTATAGGTGTGGGCTACTGGTGCCAGGCCTTTTCTTTTTGTACTGGTTATTTTGCAGGCAGTGCTGGATTTTTCTGCATAGGATGGTTTTGAACGTTGATCCTCCAGATCTTAGTCTCCAGATCTTGCTCTCCTGAGTACCTAGGATTACAGGCAAGAGTCACTGACACCTGGCAGAGTTTTTGTTTTGTTTTGTTTTTGGTACTGGGGATCAAATCTAGGACATTGCATTTACGAGGCAAGCGGTTTGCTCCTGAGCTACTTTCCAGACCCCAATATTGTCTTTATCATGTAGTTGTCATTATTTGCTTCCTTGTAAAGTTTTATTTATTTTTCCTTTGTGTATCTTTCCTACATATTTCCCAAAGATTCTTTTTGGGTTTTGTTTTGGTAAATTGTTGGGCTTGAACTCAGGGCTTGAGTACTGTCCCTGAGCTCCTTTTGCTCAAAGCTAGCACTTAAGCCACAGCACCACTTCTGGCTTTCTGGTGGTAAATTGGAGATGAGAGTCTCATGGGCTTTTCTGCCTGGGCTGGCTTTGAACCTCGATCCTCAGATCTCAGCCTCCAGAGTAGCTAGGATTTACAGACATTAGCCACCAGCATCCAGCTCCCAAAGGTTCTTAAGAAAAATGATCCCCAACTTCATCTACCCTTAGGTTTCACTTTTTTCTTGTAACTTAGTAGCTTTCCTATTATAAATTCTCCAGAAATACTTGTTGATTGCTCTTCATGAAAAATAGACTTGAAATGGATTGGAATACCAATTAATAGAAATAGACCATCAGGCTAAGTCTGGTGTTGACATAGTTTTTGAAGAGAATTTTGGTTTGATTATGTTGAGATGTGTAACCAAAGTAGGTGTCCTTAGAATAAAGGTGAGAGAGTGCGGGAGTGTGCATCAAAGTCATGGAACTGGTACATACAAGTAGAAATGTAAGGAACATTCACAGAAGAGAGGAACTATTCAAATATGATAGACATAAAGGATAAGTAGGGCATGTAGAGTGTAATGAAAACCTTGGAGATGCAGAATCTCAAGTACCATGGGTCTGATGTGGAATAATGTATTTCATCACTTTGTGATGTTGCTGGGCTTAAATTTAGAGGTCTCACTTTCACTTGCTCCATTTTCTCTCAGAAGTGCTGAACCCAGGAACAATTCAAACCCCAGTGCTAACTCTATAAATAATCTTGGTTTTCTACAGAAGTTACTGGTTTGGGGAAGTGTAGTCCAGTTAACTAAAGATGAAATGTAACTGTAGAGCATTTCCCCATGTATTATGTTACTTAGTTTTCACCACTATTTTATGAATGGAAAAATTAAATACTGAAGTCCTCTAAAAATATTTATTGTACTGGTGAAAATTTTGGTGCTGATAAGTTTTACTATCAGTAATTGCTACTATCTAATTTACTTTCCACATTTGGCCAAACAGTTCTGCAGTGCTAAATTCAAATCATTTCTTGTAGTTAGTAAATAAAAAAGTCACCAGTTTGATATTTAAAGTTGAACTTGCAGAATATGCCTTTTTAGGGTTATGTTGACTAAAAATACAAATTTAGAAGATTTTCAATGTTTCTGCCTTACCATGGAAAAAGAACAAGTTTTGCCAGTGCTTGGTAGCCCATGCCTGTAATCCTCCTAGCTCAGGAGACTAGATTCTGAGGCACAAAGCCAGCTCAGGCAGGAAAATCTCTGAGACTCCTATCTCCAGAAAACTGGAAGTGGAGCTGTAGCTCAAAGTGGTAGAGCACTACAATTGAGTGAAAGAGCTCAGGGACAGTGCACAGATCCTGAGTTCAAGCCTCACGGCAGACCAAAAAAGTTTTATTTGAATTACATGGTAATCTTTTTTTTTTTTCCCCTTTGTTGCCAGTGCTGGGGCTTGAATTCAAGGCTTCTCCCTTAGCTTTTTCACTCAAGGATGGTGTGCTTTCCCTTGAACCACATCTCCACTTCGGGCTTTTTTGCTGGTTAATTAGAGATGAGTGTCCATGGTTTGCCCGGGCTGGCTTAAAACTTTGATCGTCAGATCTCAGCTTCCTGAGTAGCTAGGATTAGAGGCATGAGCAACTAGGGCCCAGCTAGATTTCTTTCTCTTTGAACTGTTAACTATCAAAGTTAAGAGAGAAAGCATGGTGTGAGAAGAGTACAGGCTTTCAAGTCAGGTAGGGGTAGATTCAATTTCTAGCACTCAACCCACAAGAAATCCCACAGGGTTATGTATCTCTGGCAAGTGCTTAACCTCTGAGGAATTCTGTTTGCCCATCTGTAATACAGCAAAAATAATATAAGTTTACTATCATTTATACAAAATTCTTGGAGTTGAATGTGTTCGAATTCAAAATTCTGGGGATTTGTAGAAGGATGACAACATCTAATTAGGATTTTGGACCCGCAGCCTACAGTTAAACACCTCAATATATAAGAAGTCATACTAAGTGGAAAAATAGAAATTACAAATAACTTCACGTTATTTGGGGTTAAATTTTGCTATCAAATCAGTTCAGATCAGGTAAGGTTTTGTCTGCAAATAAGTCACAAAAAGACTCAGTTTTCAAAACTTTGTGGATATTAGAATTTTGGATAAGGGATTATGGACCTTTATTTCTCTTATAGGGTTGTTAAGGAAATTTAAACAAGATAAGCTGAAAATGCATTGTACAATACTGAGTAGGTACTCAATAAATAAATACATATTTTTTCTCTTTGAGATGTGAGATATTTTTGTTTTTAATTTATAATTTTGTAGTTTCATTCTTTTCCTGAGGAGATATTTTCCCCTAAAAGTCCTGTGATGGGATTAGAGGTAGACAGGAGCCTGAGTCTGCAGAATGTAAGAAATAAAATGACAAAGATAGTAACAGATAAGAAATAAAACTTAGCATTAGTAATCTGGGTTTCTACCAGATAGGTTTTCAACATAACTGTAGATTGAGCTTAACGGGTTGGAGAGTCATGCTCTGACTTCTTTTTTTTTTTTTTTTTTTGTCCTGGTGCTTGGACTCAGGGCCTGAGCACTGTCCCTGGCTTCCTTTTGCTCAAGGCTAGCACTCTGCCACTTGAGCCACAGCGCCCCTTCTGGCTGTTTCCCATATATGTGGTGCTGAGGAATCGAACCCAGGGCTTCAAGTATACCAGGCAAGCGCTCTTGCCACTAGGCCATATTCCCAGCCTATGCTCTGACTTCTGAGGTCTTAAGAACAGACCTGTGACCCTCTTGTCATTGTTTCTTTGTCCACAGAGTGATAGAAGGAAATCAAGGCACCATTATGAATCTGATGAGAAAACAGAAACAAGAGAAAATGGTGTTACAGATGACCTGGATGCTCCCAAGCCCAAAAAATCCAAAATGAAAGAGAAGCTAAATGGAGACACTGAAGAAGGATGCAATAGACTTTCAGATGAATTCTCTACCTCCCATAAGTCAAGAAGAAAAGATCTACAAAATGGAGATATTGATGAATATGAAAAAAAATCAAAGCGAGTGTCTTCTTTAGAAAGTTCTGCTCATAAAGCAAGTGAAAATAAACTAGAGGAGGTATGGATGCTTTTTTATATTATATTTGACATATAGGCTGATTTGATGTTTTAGGATAACTAGAATTGATTCCCTAGCATTTCCTGCTTAGTGTTCAATATTCAGTTGGACTAGAGTGTTGGCACAACTGAAATCTGAGCCTTTTTCTTTTGACTATTTTTTTCATCATAATTTCTCTTGGTGTAGAAATAGCCTGAAACTCTGAAATGTACCTGTACATTTGTGATCCTCCCTCCTTCCCTTCTCTCTCTCTCTCTCCCCCTCTCTCCCTCTCTCCCTCTCTGTCGCCCTCCCTCTCTTTGTCTCTCTTTCTCTCTCTCTTTTTTTTTTTTTTTCAAGTCCTGGGGCTTGAACTCTGGGCTTGGGCACTGTCCCTGAGCTCCTTTTGCTCAAGGCTAGCCCTCTACCACTTTGAGTTTTTGAGTCTCCACTCCAGTTTTTGAATAGTTAATTGGAGATAGGAGTCTCATGGGGACTTTTCTGCCTGGGCTGACTTTGAACTGTGATCCTCAGATCTCAGCCTCCTGAGTACCTAGGATTATAGGTATGAGCCACTGGCTCCCTGCTTATCCCTTATCTTTTTTGGGGGGCTGGTCCTGAGGCTTGAACTCAGGGCCTGAGCACTATCCCTGGCTTCTTTTTGTTCAAGACTATCACTCTTTTAGTTGAGCCACTTCCTGGCTTTTCATTGTTTATTTGGAGATAAAAGGCAGACTTTCTTGCCTCTGCTGGCTTCATACTACAATCCTCTAGATCTCAGCCTCCTGAGTAGCTAGGATTATAGGTCTGAGCCACCAGTATACATTTTTTTTTTGTAAGTAGTAACTAAAGTTGATTACTTAGCTAGTTTAGTAAAATAAGAAATAGTAAATGAATAAAATTGAAAGTAGAATATACTACATAAATTTTTATTTCATTTTGCCAGTCCCTAACACGTGAACAGAAAGAAGGTGCCTTCTCTAACTTTTCTATTTCTGAAGAGACTATAAAGCTTCTGAAAGGTACTGTGAATTTTAATGGGTATACAATTGGAAGTCTGTTGTGTTTTTTTTTTTTTATAAAACTCTTCTGCCTTTTTTGACCAAAATATGAAAGATAAAGAAATAACTCTTTAATTAATTTAAAGTTAAGACCATTTTTTTTTTAATGATTTGTGATTGTGGTAGGAATAACTGTAAATGTCATGAGGTAGTAAATCTTCAGGCAGGTATGGAGGAAGAAAGATTGTCATTTTCAAATGAATATATTTTTTCCTAATGCTAGTCTAAAGAAGTATTTTAATGAAATCTCATTTTACAGGTCGAGGGGTAACATATCTCTTTCCTATACAAGTTAAAACCTTTGCTCCTGTATATGAAGGAAAAGATTTAATTGCTCAAGCACGGACAGGAACAGGAAAGACATTCTCTTTTGCCATACCCTTGATTGAAAGGCTCCAAAGAAATCAAGAAACAATTAAAAAAAGCCGCTCACCAAAGGTAACGGTTCTAAGAGAGTAAAAGCTATAAACATTACTGTATTGGAAAAGGACAGAGAGTATACTACACTTTTTTTTTTCTTTTTTGGTGCTGGGGATAGAGCCCAGGGTCTCACACATGTTCATGCCCTGAAAGAATATACTACAATACACTAGTCCTTAATTTAAGTACTACCAAGAGAGAAAAGCTAGATCTGTGGCTAAAGTAAAAAGTTGGGTGATGAAACAAAAATTTGTTTATTTCACATAAGGACATTTCAAAAGAAAAGCTAAATGTAATAGTTATTGCATATGGATGTATTATATATGGTTATGAAAATGTCTTTAACTGTATTTTTAAGTCACTGTACCTGATTTTAGCAGCATTTACACTTAGATTTAGTTTGCCTTTTTTTTTTTTTTTTAAGGTGCTGATGTTGTCCTCAGCCCTGAACTTGCTATGCAGGTGCTCTACTATATGAGTCATGCCGCCAGTGTTTTTACTTACTAGTTATTTTTTAAATTAGGTCTTTATTTTTGCCTGAGCTGGCCTGGATTGTGATCCTTCTATTTACCCCTATTTACTACCTGTGTAACTGGAATGACAGGCACCTGCTACATGACCAGCTTTTTTGGTTTAGGGGTTATTTTGGGAACTTTTTATTCATAATGTCCTGGAACCTGGATCGTCTTGAATTCAGCCTCCCAAGTAGCTAGGATTACAGGCATGAACCACTGTGCTTGATCTTGACCTTTAGTTTTAAACAATGCATTTTCTAAAGAGCTGTTCACTTATTTGGTAAATATGCAGCATAGCTTTTTTCACTGGTTAACTTTTTATGAAGAATATAGTTAAAAGGATATTGCTAGCTTCTGTAGTATTCATATAGTGGAGATACGTCTTATAAATAGTAAAGTCAGCTAACAAAGGATAGTAGTAGTATTTTAGCCTAAAATTTGACTTTTTTAGAACCTATGTGCACTTCAAGGTTTGTAAAAAGTGATGAAGAAAAATTACTGCATCATAATTTGAACAGGTATGTTTGTTTTTTGAAAATTAAATGATATCACAGTTTAAAGACTAAATCAGCTATCCTATATGACACTGGCTGTGTTGGCCTTCAGGACAACTATTTTGGATATTTCGGTTTTTTGGGTGGAATTAGGAAAGTAATAGAAATAGGAAATACTTCCAAAAGTATTTTAAAAAGCTTTTATATTGAAAAAATGTTACTGGAGATTCCAGCTCTCTACCACTTCTAGCTATTTAATCTTGGGCACAACTTGTAAATTCTCTAAGACTCAAGTTACTTATCTATAAAACTGGGCTAATGCCATCTTACACTGTTTCTGAGATAATCAAATTTAATACTTCATGTAGAGTATAAGCGTTGAGCACAGAGTGGAATTTTTTTGGTTCACTTAAATACTTTTAAGTATTTGTTCTGTATAGATCCTGTCTGAAGTGCAGGGAATATAGTGGCCTGCTTTGTACATGCCTTTATATTGTCGATCTCAACCACTGTGGTGAGCTAGACAATCAGCAAATAAGTAAATATTTTGGGTGGGATAAGAAGGAGAAACAATAAAGTTTGGGGAGGATTTATAAAGAGATCTGGGAGTTTCATTGAGAAACTGATTTTGGATGAGGTCTGACAGAAATAGGATATAATAAATATAAGCTATTCTTGTTATGGCTATTTTTGTTGTTGTTGCTGTTGTTTTGTTTTTGCAGTGCTGGGGATTGATCCCAGTGCCTTAGGTATTTAACACTGAGCTGCACCCCCAGCCCTGTACTCTGTAAGTACCTTAATGAAAAAAATCCTCTTAGGTTGACTTTACATAAGTCTTTAGAAAAGTATCTTTTGTTTTTAAAATCTCTTAGGTACTTGTTTTGGCTCCAACAAGGGAACTGGCAAACCAGGTAGCCAAAGATTTCAAAGATATAACTAGAAAACTTAGTGTGGCGTGTTTTTATGGCGGAACATCGTATCAAAGCCAAAGTAAGTAAATATATATGATAGTGTAAAGATGTGTTTCTTATTTAAATCTAAATAAGGTAAAAGTGTGTATTTGACTTTTTACATATTCCTGGCATTTCTCTCCTCTCATAGTTAATCATATTCGAAACGGTATTGACATCTTGGTTGGAACCCCTGGCCGTATCAAAGATCATCTGCAAAGCGGCCGTTTGGATCTTTCTAAACTGCGCCATGTTGTGCTAGATGAAGTGGATCAAATGTTAGATTTAGGTTTTGCTGAACAAGTTGAAGATATTATCCACGAATCCTACAAAACTGGTATATTCTAATTGCAATAAGCACATTAGCATTTATTGTTTTTCTTAAAAGCTTTTTTTTTAATTACATTGTTCCCTGGTATTCTAACAAAACTAGTTATTCTTTCCCTAAAAAAGAAAGTACAGCTGCGTACTTTGTTTAGCTTTCTATGCTTTCTTCTGTGTATCTTTTATAATTATGAGATTTACTAACTTGTTTTGCTGATTTTTTTTTTGTGTGTGCATCCTTCAATTCTCATTTTTCTTCAGAGTTCATTTGTCTCCATATTGCCCTAGTTCTGAAACATGAACGTTTTAGTAGTTGCAATGAAGTCTATTTGTTAAAAATTGACCCCACGTTTGGAATTTTTCATTATTTCTTTGAAGCTGGGGGTGATTTTTAAGAGCTGATTATATCATGGGATATTAAAAAAAATTTGCATTTTTTTTGTTTATTTAAGATTCTGAAGACAATCCTCAGACTTTACTTTTTTCTGCAACTTGCCCACAGTGGGTATATAAAGTTGCAAAAAAATACATGAAATCCAGATATGAACAGGTTGACCTTGTTGGAAAAATGACTCAAAAGGCTGCAACTACTGTTGAAGTAAGTAGCTCCCCAGCATGATAGATACTAGTTTTTAGTTGGTATTTTATTTATTTTTGACATTTTTGAAGTTAAACTCGAGTTCTGGATACCTAATCAGACTTAAGCTCTTTTTTTCCCCCTTAATCAGAAAGATACATATATATTTCTATAGTATAAAATTGAGGAGCAGAATAGAATAATAGAAAAAAATAGTATGTGAACAGACAAGTCCTAAGATAAGGACCTGCAAGCAGCCTTAGACAGATTATTTAGAATGTACAGAAAAATAGTGCTGAAATAATTTGTTAAAGCTTAGCTGAAGAAACAGATCCTCATGTTACAGCCTGTACCAAAACATACCTTGAACTATTTTTAAAAAATAGTCAAATAGTTAATGGATTTCAGGAAATGGATGTGTTTCCAAATATAGAAGTCAGAAGAAGAAGCCATTAAGGAACAGGGGTGATAATCTGACTCCATGAAATGAAACCAAGAGTATGTTTTAAAAAAAGCCAAATTAAAGGTAATATTTATAGTGTTTATGACTGTCAGGTGTATATATCACGTCACCTTTTGCATTTAATAGATGTATATTTTATATAGGAAAAGTTAGGCCAAATGAATAATAGTATTGTATCTATAAAATACACAATATCTACAATGCAGTGGTTAAAAGAATGAGTTTGAATAAGTGACAAAAACCAAATCACATGAGTTTGATTCCTAGTACTATGAAAAAAACCAAAGTAATTATAGGATGATTTGTATGGAATCACAGTTTTAAAAAGTTTATATGCCGGGGCTGGGAATGTGGCTTAGTGGTAGAGTGCTTGCCTAGCATGCATGAAGCCCTGGGTTCTATTCCTCAGCACCACATAAACAGAAAAAGGCGGAAGTGGTGCTGTGGCTCAAGTGGTAGAGAGCTAGCCTTGAGCAAAAAGAAGCCAGGGACGGTGCTCATGCCCTGAGTCCATACCCCAGGACTGGCAAAAAAAAAAGTTTATGTGCCTATAATTCTAGCTACTGAGATCTGAGTATAGTTCTTTGAAGCTAGTCTGGCAGGAAATCCATGAGACTTTTTATCTCTAGTTAAGCCATAGTTAGCCATCAAAAAAGTCAGAGTGGCTGGGTGCTGGTGTCTCGAGCTAGTAGTCCTAGCTTCCCAGGAGGTTGAGATCTGAGGATCACTGTTTGAAGCTAGCCCAGGCAGAATAGTTCATGAGACTATTATCTCTAATAAACTTTTTTTAAAAAGCTGAAGGTGGAGCTGTGGCTAAAGTAGTAGAAAACTATTCTTGAGTTAAAAAAAAAATGCTCAGGGACAGCACCCAGTCCCTTGAGTTTAAGTTCCAGGACTGGCACAAAAAATAAATTAAAAAAATATTTCTTAGCACTGCAACAAGCCAAAAATATACATTTTATGCTAAACAGGTTCTTCAGGTATATATCAATGGAGAAAATAGGTCCAAAGAAAGATAAATATCAAATAATAATGTGAAACAGAGCAAGGGGACAGGGTAGTTACAGTGTCTAATTGTCACAGGAAGCTTTGAATATTTTCTAATGGTTTTAAAATAAGAATATAAGAATAGTCCTGCACTGGTAGCTCATGTCTGTAATACTAACTGTTCAGGGGCTGAAATCTAAGGATTGAGGTTTGAAGCCAGTGTGAGCAGAAAAATTTGAGACTGATCTCTAATTAACTAGTAAAAAGCCCGAACTAGGGCAGTGGTTCAGATGGTAGAGTTATGCATAAACCTTGAGTGAAAAAGCTAAGCAAGAGCTTGAGACCCTGACTTCAAGTCCCAGCATCAGCAGCAAGAAAAAAAAGAAGGTTGTTAGATACAACAGTTAAGGGAACATGGCTTAGCGGTAGAGTGCTTGCTTTGCATGCATGAAGCCCTGGGTTCTATTCTTCAGCACCTCATAAACAGAAAAAGCCAGAAGTGGCCTGTGGCTCAAGTGGTAGAGTACTAGCCTTGAGCAAAAAGAAGCCAGGGACAGTGCTCAGGCCCTGAGTCCAAGCCCCAGGACTGGCAAAAAACAACAAAAAAAAACCCCCATTTATTAAAGACATTGCAAGCATGTACAAAAAAAATAATACATAAGGAATCAATGCTATTTTTTATACTTGGGACATATCCTTTGCCCCTCCATTTGAAGCATTTTGCACTTAGGTAATTTCCTGCCTGCCTTTCTCCTTTCCTTTTAACCTTTCACTTTTTCCTTCTCTCCCTCTACCTCATTTATTCATCTCTTTTTGGTGTTGGTCTTGGGGCTTGAACTCAGTGCCTGGGCACTGTCCTTTAGCTTTTTTGGTTTTTTTTGGGTTGTTTTTTGCCAGTCTTGGAGCTTGAACTCATGGCCTGAGCACTGTCCCTGGCTTCTTTTGCTCAAGGCTAGCACTCTACCACTTGAGTCACAGTGCCACTTCTGGCTTTTTCTATATATGTGGTGCTGAGGAATCCAACCCAGGGCTTCATGCATATGAGGCAAGCAAGCACTCTTACTGCTAGGCCATATTCCCAGCCTAGCTTTTTTGTTTTGTTGGTGGTGGTGATGGTCTTGGGGCTTGAACTATGGGCCTGGGAGCTGTTCTATTAAGGCTAGTGCTCTGCCATTTTGAGCCACAGCTCTGCTTTTAGTTTTCTGGTGGTTAATTGGAGATGAGAGGGACGTTCCTGCCCCTGCTGATTTCAAACCGTGACCCTCAGATCTCAGCGTCCTGAGTAGCTAGGATTGCAGGTGTGAACCACTGGCATCTGACAGCCTTTTTGCTCAAGCTTAGTGCTCTACCACTTGAGCCACAGCTCGATTTCTGGCTTTTGGGGAGTTAATTAGAGATAAGAGCTTCATGGACTTTCCTACCCAGGCTAGTTTTCTACTATAGTCCCCAGACTTAGCCTCTTGAATACCTAGAATTACACATCAGCACTTATTTCCTTTTTTTTTTTTTTTCAAATTTAAATTCAGTATTAGAACCTTACAAATGCTAGGAAAGCACTCTACCACTTAAGCTCTCCTAGCCCATTTAGTTTTACTTTTTATTTTACTTAACAAGGATCTTGCTGGGCGCAGGTGGCTCGCTCACACCTGTAATCCTAGCTACTCAGAAGGCTGAGTTCTGAGCATTGCAGTTTGAAGTCAGCCCAGGTAGGAAAGTCCATGAGATTCTTACCTCCAAAAAGGTAGAAGTAGAGCTATGGCCCTAGTTGTAGAGCTCTAGCCTTGAGTAAAAGAGCTCAGGGTCATCATTCTAGTTCAGAGTTCAAGCCCCAGTATCAGCACACACAAAAAGGAAAAGAAAACAAGGATCTTCCTGCTACTGCAACTCGTGCTTGAGCTAGCCTTATACTCTATCCTCCTGCCTCTGTTATATGAGATCATGGGTGTGTACCATCACTTCCACATAATTGTATATATTTCTAAAGGATAAATAGGGCCTCTTTAAAAATAGTCTTTTGTTTTGTTTTGGTGTTGATATCAAACCTAGAGCCTCTCAACTGTGCAAACATGTACTCACTGAGCGACATCCCTAACTCTACAGTAATTTTTTTCATACTTTTCAAGTTCATATTGATGTACCTTTTCCTCAATTTTAAAATAGTTTCAAATATATTTTCATTGTTACTTGCTGATATGGGTCTTGAGTCTTTTTGTAATGTACAGGTTTCTGTCTCTTTTTTTCATTTTTCCTTTTTGTTGGGAAAAACATTGGTCTTAGGAGATTTCTACAGTCTTAATTTTGTTTATTTACATTACATCTGTAACATTATATAACATGTTCCTTTTTTTTTTTTTTTTGGCCAGTCCTGGAGCTTGGACTCAGGGCCTGAGCACTGACTCTCTGGCTTCTTTTTGCTCAAGGCTAGCACTCTGCCACTTGAGCCATAGCTCCACTTCTAGCCGTTTTCTATATATGTGGTGCTGGGGAATCGAACCCAGGGCTTCATGTATACGAGGCAAGTACTCTTGCTACTAGGCTGTATTCCCAGCCCTATAACATGTTCCTTGTCTTCATTTTTTCTGTGAGTTGATGTTTACGTTGTAAAGTTTGATCAGATTCAGATCCTTTTTCTGTTGTTGTTGGTCCTGGAGCTTGAACTCAGGGCCTGGGTACACTCTACTACTTTAAGCCACAGCTCTACTTCTGGTTTTTTGGTGATTAATTGGAGAAAAGTGTCTCGCAGACTTTCATGCTCGTCTGACTTTGAACCTAGATCATCCTTAGATCTCAGCCTCCTTAGCTATGATTGTAGGTATGAATCACCAGCACCTAGATTTTTTGTTTTTGTTTTTGAGATGGAGAAGCAGCATGACTGTCAGAGGTGGCACAAATGATTTTTAGTTTGCTTTTGCAGGTAGTCTATAAGTAATACATCACATTTATTTTAAAAACAATTTTATCGAAATGTAATATGTCAGTATGCCATTTAAAAATATGAAATATAAACTTTTTTCCAGCATCATATTGTGAAGCTTTCCAGGCACACTGCCAGGGTGAATTTTTTTTTTTTTTTTTGTGGTACATACTGAGGTTTGAACTCAGGACATCACTGCTTGGCTTGGTTATTTAGCTGATATTCTGTCACTTGAGCCATAGCTCCAGCCCAGCTTTTTGGTGTCTGTAGACTTATGTCATGCTGGCTGTAGACCAGCCCTTTAGCTATCATCTACTTGAGTAGCTAGAATTTTAACATGATTTTGCAGTGAACATCCATATGTCTAGCATCTGAAATATACTGATACTTTGTTTTGGTAGTACTACAGTCTCAAATCCAGGTCCCAATGCTTGAGGGATGCCTCCAAACCCTTTTTGCTTTTTTTTTTTTTTTTTTAAATTGCCAGTCCTGGGGCTTGAACTCAGGGCCTGAGCACTGTCCCTAGCTTCTTTTTGCTTAAGGCTACTAGCCCTCTACCACTTGAGCCACAGCACCACTTCTGGCCTTTTGTTATGTAGTGCTGAGGAATGGAAGCCAGGGCTTCATGCATGCTAGGCAAGCACTCTTCTGATAAGCCACATTCCCAGCCCTGCTTTGGTTGTTTTTGAGCTAAGGATTCACCTGTTTTTTTTCTTTTGCTAGTCCTGGGGCTTGGACTCAGGACTGAGCACTGTCCCTGGCTTCTTTTTGCTCAAGGGTAGCACTCTGCCTCTTGAGCCACAGAGCCACTTCTGGCCTTTGTATATATGTGGTGCTGAGGAATCGAATCCAGGGCTTCATGTATATGAGACGAGTGTTCTTGCCACTAGGCCATATTCCCAGCCCTGTTTTGTTTTTTGTTTTTCTTTGCCAGTCCTGGGACTTGAACTTGGCCTGAGCACTGTTCCTGAGCTTTTTGCTCAAGGCTAGCACTCTACTACTTGAGCCACAGTGCCCCTTCCAGCTTTTCCTATTTATGTGGTACTAAGGAATTGAGCCCAAGGCTTCATGAAGCATGCTAGGCAAGCACTCTGCCACTAGGCCACATTCCCAGCCCCTAAGGACTCATCTTTTACCTGCAGCTAGCCTAGACCTACTCAGTCTATTGGTGTTTCTTGCTGTATTTAACATGATTGGCATGCATCCTGTGCTGCACTGTTTTTTCTATTGAGATTGGGTCTTTTGAATTCCTCCCCCCACCCCCCATGCTAGCCTAGAACCACAGTCTTTCTAATCTCAGCCTTGTACATAGCATGTTTGACTGAGTCCAGCTATTGGTTGAGATGATAGTCTTGTGAACTTGTGCCTAGGGTGGTTTCTAACTGCAGTCTTGATTTCATTTCCTGAGTAGCTAGATGTGAGCTATTGGTGCCCTGCTTATTTTATTGAATGGTGTTGATGTGTAGTTTGTAACCTTCCTGTCTTAGTCCCTAGTGATGGGATTACAAGTGTGTTTCATCATGCCCAGGTAAATGTTTTATTATTTTCCTTTATCACATATATGTCTATCTATATGTCTGTCTTATTTGACTTAATTGTTTTTAAGTGCTAGAGATTGAACCCAGTGCCTGGAACATCTTAAGCTTGTGCCTTATCACTGCACTCCCAGCCCCTCTTTTTTGATTCTGTTAAATATTCAGAAGTCACTGTGCTTCACCATAAGTATAAGGAGAATGTATATCTTTAACTGGAACATATTAACTTGCAATATAACTAAAACTATAAAAATTTAAAAGCACAGTTCAGTATTATCTAGCACATTTGTGATATTTAACCAGTTTTATTTAGTCCCAGACTTTTTTTTTTTTGTATTTTTATTTTTTTGCCAGTCCTGGGGCTTGGACTCAGGCCTGAGCACTATCCCTGGCTTCTTTTTGCTCAAGGCTAGCCTCTACCACTTGAGCCACAGAGCCACTTTTGGCTTTTTCTATATATGTGGTGCTGAGGAATCGAACCCAGGGCTTCATGTATACGAGGCGAGCACTCTACCACTAGGCCATATTCCCAGCCCAGTCCCAAACTTTTTGATCACTAAAAAAGATTCCAATAACCATTTGTCAGTTTTTCTTTATTTCTTCCTCTGTTTTCCTCTGTCCTTATGGATATATCTTTTCTGGTTATTTCATATAAATGTAATTATGTAAAGCTGGGCACCCATGGCTTGTACGTATAACCCTAGCTACTCACTTCAAAGACAGCTCAGGCAGGAAAAATCAGTGACACTCTTTTTTTTTTGCTAGTCCTGGGCCTTGGACTCAGGGCCTGAGCACTGTCCCTGGCTTCTTCTTGCTCAAGGCTAGCACTCTGCCACTTGAGCCACAGCGCCACTTCTGGGCGTTTTCTGTATATGTGGTGCTGGGGAATCGAACCCAGGGCCTCATGTATACAAGGGAAGCACTCTTGCCACTAGGCCATATCCTCAGCCCCAGTGACACTCTCTTTGTGCCTGTCCTGGAGTTTGAACTCTGAGCCTGGGTGCTGTCCTTGAGTTTTTGTGCTCAAGGTTAGCACTTTTCTACTTGAGCCATACTTTTGGCTCTCCTCTCCCCGACCCCCCTCCCCCCATTAATTGGAGATGAGAGTCTCATGGACTTTCCTGCCTTTGCTAGCTTTGAACCACCATTCTCAGATCTCAGCCTTCACAGTAGCTAGAATTACAGGCATGAGCCACTGGCATCTGGCTTCTGTATAACTTAATTCCCATTAACTGTGAAAAACCCAGTTGTAGAGTTGTGGTTTAGCCTTGAGCAAAATAAACTGAGAGCCTAGGCCCTGAGTTCAACCCCAGTGCTGGCACAAAAAAGAAGAAAAAATTAATTATACATGAAATTTTGTGCATGGCTTCTTTCCCTTAGCGTGTTTTTGAGCTTTGTCTATAGAATATTTACAGGTTTTCAAAAATAAAACTTTTTTTTTTTTTTTTGCCAGTCCTGGGGCTTGAACTCAGGGCCTGAGCACTGTCCCTTGCTCAAGGATAGCACTCTGCCACTTGAGCCACAGTGCCACTTCTGGCCATTTTCTATATATGTGGTGCTGGGGAATCGAACCCAGGGCTTCATATACGAGACAAGCACTCTTGCCACTAGGCCATATTCCCAGCCCCCCAAAATAAACTTTTTATCTGAAGATACATCTCTGCACATATTTAATATATCTGCCTGACCAAACTAGCTTTTTACTATTTTAAAAATCATTATTTACCTAGTTTTTGTGCTTGTTGTACACATATAAGCAATTTATGTAGTTAATTGTTGACTTAATATATATGTAACTGGGGCTGGGGATATAGCCTAGTGGCGAGAGTGCCTGCCTCGGATACACGAGGCCCTAGGTTCGATTCCCCAGCACCACATATACAGAAAACGGCCAGAAGCGGCGCTGTGGCTCAAGTGGCAGAGTGCTAGCCTTGAGCAGGAAGAAGCCAGGGACAGTGCTCAGGCCCTGAGTCCAAGGCCCAGGACTGGCCAAAAAAAAAAAAAAATCATTATTTACCTAGTTTTTGTGCTTGTTGTACACATATAAGCAATTTATGTAGTTAATTGTTGACTTAATATATATGTAACTGATATTTAATTTTTAATTTTTAATTTAATTTAATTTTTTTATTTTTAATTTAAATTAAAACATTTATTTAATGGCAGTACAAGGGTTTCAGGTCAGAGCCTCAGGAATGCTAGACAGGTGCTCTATTGCTTGAGCCCCATGATCTGTTTTATTATAGAAGATTTATATGCAATTTGTTTAAATGTGTTAATATGGCATGTTAGCTTTCTGTTACTGGAATAAATGCCTGCAATTAAAAAAAAAGATTTATGTGCAATGAAGAATAGTTGTTCAGGTTTGACAAATTCACAAATGTAAGTAACCCAAATATTTTAACATTTATTTCTGTCATGCTAGGAAGTTTTTCATTATGTCCTTTAGTAGTTGCAGTATGTTTCCTCATTCACTTCTGATTTTTTTTCCACCAGAAATTTATTTTGTGTAAATATTTGGACAAAAATGTTTAACTGGGGGCTGGGAATATGACCTAGTGGCGAGAGTGCTTGCATTGTATACATGAAACCCTGGGTTCAATTCCTCAGCACCACATATATAGAAAAAGGCCAGAGGTGGCGCTGTGTCTCAAGTGGCAGAGTGCTAGCCTTGAGCAAAAAGAAGCCAGGGACAGTGCTCAGACCCTAAGTTCAAGCTCCAGGACTGGCAAAAAAAAAAGTTTAAATGGAGCTGAGATAGTCTTTTTCTTACAGTCTCCCAGGAAGGCCAATTTTTGACCAGATAGAAAACATAAACAAAAGAAACAGTTTTCCAGTAATTTTGATGAAACACATATCACTTTTTTTTTCCCTCCAAGCATTTGGCAATCCAGTGCCATTGGTCTCAGAGGCCAGCAGTTATTGGAGATGTACTTCAAGTTTACAGTGGATCTGAAGGGAGGGCTATTATCTTCTGTGAGACCAAGAAGAATGTAACTGAAATGGCCATGAATCCACACATAAAACAGGTAAGTTTTTCCATGCTTTTTCTGTGAGACTTTGCAGATAAATTACTAAACAAAAGTATACTGTTCTTGCTGGTGGCTTACAGTTGTAATCCTAGCTACTCAGGAGGCTGAGATCTGAGGATTGAGGTTCAAAGCCAGCCTGGGCAGGAAAGTCCCTGTGAGATTCTTATTCCCATTTAAACATCCAAAAAACTTAAAGTGGAGCTATGACTCAAAGTGGTAGAGCACTAACTTTGAGCGAAAAAGCTCAGGGACATCACCCAAGCCCTGGGTTCAAGCCCCATGAATGGTAAAAAAAAAAAAAAAAAAAAAATGATACTGTTCTTTGTGGACTAAACTTGGTAGTCATTCTCAGAATTAAGTCCTAATTCAGAAAAACTTAAATCCAGCCTCTGAGGATCTGTGAAGTCAGAATAGATTTAAAAAATATGTTTTTGAGGTTTTCAATGTGATAATAGAAGAGAATTGTGTAAATTTTTTTCAGCTTTGAAAATGAGATCTAGAAAATTACCAACACAAAAACGTGCTGGATAGAGTGGGTCAAGTAGTAAGCACCTGCTTAGCAAACATGAAGTCCTGACTTTTCAACACACAGTACCATTTCACAAACAATACAATCATGTGATTCAGTACACACTATGTAGAAAATGACTTATGTAACTGTGGGCAGAGATGGGAGAGAGAAACTTGGGGGTGAGAAACATTGGTAACTCCTCTGTATAACACCTTATTAATAACAATAAAATTATATTTAAAAAGAAACAAAAACTGGTGAAGTGGCTCAAGTCTGAAATTCCAGCTACTTGGGTCAGAAGGTAGAGATTGGAAGTATCATGTTTTGAGTCTAGCACAAGCAAAAAATTAGGAAGACTCTATCTTGATAATACTAGCCATGTGGGATGATACACGCCTGATACCTGTGTACAAAATGAGTATGAAGATTGTGGTCCAAGGCTGCCCTGTACAAAAATTGAGATTCTATTTGGAAAAAAAAATAAAGGTAAAACAAAAAGGGTGTGACTCAAGAGCTAGAGTTCTTGCTTACCTAACAAGCTGGGGATACTGAGTTCAAAATCCAGTACTAATGAAGAATTATGTCAAGGTGATTTTTTTTCCCTGTAAGTGATTTTTCTTTAAAAATCAGTAGGGCTGAAGGGTATGACTCAAGTGGTAGAACACTTGTTTAGCAAGTGTGAAACCCCGAGTTAAAAATTCCAGTACTGGGGCTGGGAATATGGCCTAGTGGCAAGAGTGCCTGCCTCATATACATGAGGCCCTGGGTTCGATTCCCCAGCACCACATATACAGAAAATGGCCAGAAGTGGCGCTGTGGCTCAAGTGGCAGAGTGCTAGCCTTGAGCAAAAAGAAGCCAGGGACAGTGCTCAGGCCCTGAGTTCAGGGCCTAGGACTGGCCAAAAAAAAAAAAAAAAAAAAAAAAATTCCAGTACTGCACACATACACTCATTTACTCACTCTGACTCTCTGTCTCTTGTGTCTCTCTCCCTCTCTCCTCTGCTGGTTCTGGCCTTGAACTCAGGGCCTGGGTACTGTCCTTGAGCTACTACCACTTGAAAGACAGGGCCACCTCTGGCTTTTTCCAAGAAGTTTATTAGAGATAAGAGTCTTACCGACTTTCCTGCCTGGGCTGGCTTTGAACCACAGTCCTCAGATCTCAACCTCTAGAGTAGCTAAGATTACAGGTGTAAGCCACAGACACCTGGCTAAGGTATCTCTTAGTCAGCAATGTGTTATACTTCCATTTGTTTGTGAACATTGTTTTCCTTCTCACCTCCATTATCTCTGGGAATATTACTATTCCTTCTTGCTAATTACTTTATATGAAGTTTAACCAACTTCTTGGTCAATTTTAGATGAAATTCTTTCCGAACTTGAAATTTTGGAAAGACATGAGCCAAATAGTTTTCTAGTTTCCCAGGTATAGGTTGTATCTAATATTGTTAGTGCTTAAAAATATAGTTTGCAAATTATATCTCAATAAAAGTGTTAAAAAGGAAAAAGTCTCACACCAAGCGAACTCCAGCTGTGTCCTTCTATAGCTTTATCTAGTTTCTTTTATTCTACCAGTCCTGGGGCTTGAAATTGGGGCCTGGGGACTGTTCCTGAGCTGCTATTGCTCAAGGTTTGCACTCTACCACTTGAGCCACAGCACCACTTCTGGCTTTTTTCTATATATGTGGTGCTGAGGAATCAAACCCATGGCTTCATGCTTGCTATGCAAGCACTCTACCACTAAGCCATATTCCCAGCCCTTTTCTTAGGTTTTATTATCTTTGGCATGCTTCGTTTGGATTCTAGAGTTAGCAGTTTCTCCCTAGTGTGGGGCTTTGTTCTGGAAAGGAAGTTTTGCTTTGGTAGTTTAGGATATTTATATAGGGCTTAGCATCTGAGTTGCTGTTGCCCCTGAAAATGTTACCTCTGGCACCTCACAGTCACCACTTCAGCTGCAGTTTTTAACAATTGGCTTGAGAAGATTTTCTTAAGAGCAGCTGTTTTAAGTCTAGCACATTTCCCCCATACATAAGCTCCTGCCCTTGCCTGCTGTGTTTAGAAAATCATTACAATACCTTGTCAGTTTTGTCACAGATGTTATATGTGGACTTTCCTTTTATAAAATTCTGGTTGTTTGTTTTTATGTGGAAACCAGAGAGTCAAAGACTATTGTTACTATCTTTCCCATTTCATGTTAGCTGATGGTGTATGAAAATAACAATATAATGTAACAATTAGGTCAATTCCCTAAATATTATGAAAGTGAAAATTGAATGATTGGGAAATGTTTTTAATTAGATTGACAATGATTTTGATTCATAATATACAGGGTAGGCACACTGATGAAATAAATATTGAGTAATGAGTAATAAGTAATGAGTACTGAAAAGGATACAACATTTTATAATAGTTGGTAGTAGCTATTACAGTGTTAATGTTTTGCTTTGTTTTGCCTGTTTTGTTTCTGGGCTGAAGACAACCCAGGACTTTTGTATATACCAGGCAAGCCACTGAGCTACATCCTGAGCTCCAGATACTCATAATTTTTAATTTATTACTAAGAGGTTGTAAAAGGGGTTCTAATTCAGTTTAAGAATACTTTGCTTCTTGAACATTGTCACCCTTTTCGTCATTCTCTCCATCTCAACCTCAACAATCTCCTCGATTTACCTAGTTTCATTTTCACATATATACATTGAATATTAAGACTGTATTCTCCCAAGTGGTAGAGAACCAGCCTTGGCCACAAAAGCTCAGGGAGGAAGCCAAGAATCTGAGTTCAGCAGAAGAAACTCTCTTAGTCTCTCCTTTCACATATCTTAATAAAGTATTTGTTATCTTTTTTTTTTTTTTTTTTTTTGGCCAGTCCTGGGCCTTGGACTCAGGGACTGAGCACTGTCCTTGGCTTCCTTTTTGCTCAAGGCTAGCACTCTGCCACTTGAGCCACAGCGCCACTTCTGGGCGTTTTCTGTATATGTGGTGCTGGGGAATCGAACCCAGGGCCTCATGTATACGTGGCAAGCTCTCTTGCCACTAGGCCATATCCCCAGCCCTTGTTAGCTTTTTTAACTAAATGTTTTGTATCTGCCTCCTGTAATAAAATTTGAGCTAATGTAATTGTTTATTTTCCTCAATAACAGGTATGTATGAAAATATGTATGTAACTATATTTACATAAACTGAACTGCTTGCCAAAAAAAAAAAAAAAAGACTTTATTCTCTTTCCCTTTCTCCCTTGTAGTCCTTAGATGTCAGCCTTCTGAGATGCTAGGATTATAGACGTGAGCCACTGGTGCCCAGCATTATCTCATTTTTATAAACCTTTATCATTTATATTGATAAACGTAAATGTTGTGACAGAATGTGACTATATATTAAAAAGCCTCATGGGTATAGTGGGACACCACTGTAATCCTAGCCATAAGGTAGAGGCAGTAGGAATAAATTCAAGGCCATCTTGGACTATATAATGAGTCCTTATCTAAAAATATAAAAACAAATTTCATTCCTGTAATTGCAGCTACTCAGGAGATTCATATCTGAGGATCATAATTTGAAGCCAGCCCAGTGAGAAAAGTCCATGTGACTCTTATTGATAATTAACTACCAAAAAGCCAGAAGTAAAGCTGTGGCTCAAGTGGTAGTGGACTAGTCTTGAGTAAAAAAATGAAAACAAAACCAACTCAGAAATAGTACCCAGGCTCTGAATTCAAGCCCTTGGACTAACACCAAGAAAAAAAAATTATATACATATAAATATGTATATATATGTAAGAAACAATGTGCTAGTGATACAGCTCAGTAGTAGAGTGCTTGCCTAGCACCGGTAAGGCCCTGATTTTATCCCCATTTCTTCAAAAAATGTAAATAAGAATAACAAAAAACATCTGACAGAATATCTACCAAATCATTAGTGGTAAATTCTTTTTACATTTGTGTCAAACATTTGGTGGAATGTTTGATTTTTTTTTTTTTTTGGTCAAATAAGAATCAAGCTGGGGGCTGGGGATATGGCCTAGTGGCAAGCGTGCCTGCCTCATATACATGAGGCCCTGGGTTCGATTCCCCAGCACCACATATACAGAAAATGGCCAGAAGTGGCGCTGTGGCTCAAGTGGCAGAGTGCTAACCTTGAGCAAAAGGAAGCCAGGGACAGTGCTCAGGCCCTGAGTCCAAGCCCCAGGACTGGCCAAAAAAAAAAAGAATCAAGCTGGGCTGGGAATATTGTCTAGTGGTAGAGTGCTTGCCTCACATACATAAAGCCCTGGGTTTGATTCCTCAGCACCACATTTATAGAAAAAGCCAGAAGTGGCACTGTGGCTCAAGTGGTATGCCGGGCTCGGGCTCGGGTCGCCTCCCCTGGCGCGGGGAATCAGGCTCTGCTATCCGCTAACAGCTCCCTTTCTCACCCTCTCCCCTGGTCACCCGACCTGCAGGTAAGGCCAGGGTGGAGTGGGGGGGCTCAGGAAAGACCTCAGGTGCGCAGGGCCGTATGAGATCGCTTTACCCCCCTCCTTACCCGTGAAGAAAGCCAGGCATACGTGGACCTCTGAGACTCTTCGAGAGCAAATCTGATTTAATAGGGAGGGGCTAGAGCTGATATAGTAGATGGCGAGGAGAAAAGGGGTCATCAACCTGAAAGCTGATGATAGGCTGGCGAGCTTGTCATAGGACCCCCTCATGAGCTAATGTCAACTGGCTAGCGCCACCCCGGGGGCGAAAGCCCACGAGACTGGGGGGCACATGGGCTGGTGAGAAAGTTTGGGGGCTGGTTGCAAAGCCAGTTCTTCTGGTTCCGGACCCAGAGAATTGTGGCCTGCTTCCGCATTTCCCAGGGCTGGGGGAAGGGCATTGCCCTTCCCCCTCAAGGCCAAAGCTGAACCCCAACAGTGGTAGAGTGCTAGCCTTGAGCAAAAAGAAGCCAGGGACAGTGCTCAGGCCCTAAGTTCAAGCTCCAGGACTGGCAAAAATAAAAATAAAAAAAAATCAAGCATGGTTACAATTGTTTATAACAAAATAATTACAAACAATAGAAGCTAAAGTGTAATTCCAATACTTGGGAACCTGAGGTACAAGGTACTTGAGTTTAAGGGCAGCCTGGGAACCCTGTCTTTAAAATAATAATAGCCAAAGCTCACAACAAAAAAGAGCACAGACCAGACTAGAGGCATGACTCTGGTCAGAGTACCACCAGTGAAAGAAAATGCCTAACTAGAGTACAAGTCCCTGAGTTCTAGCCCTGTTGTCAGCAAACACACACACACAAAACTTAAAAAGATTATAGACCTGATGGTGTTATGATACTACTTGTAAGTATAAGCTGTATGCTTCATTTTCCCCCCTTTTTTAAATAGAATGCCCAGTGTTTACATGGGGACATTGCACAGTCACAAAGAGAAATTACACTGAAAGGCTTCAGAGAAGGTAGTTTTAAAGTTTTGGTTGCAACCAATGTGGCTGCTCGTGGTTTGGACATACCTGAGGTTGACCTGGTGATTCAAAGTTCTCCTCCACAGGTAGGACATGGGAGTGATTTGGGGAAAATAAGGGCACTTTCATAAATTCATGTTTTATTTACAAAGTGGTGGTGGTTAGAATGTGAATGACAGGGCATTTGTTCTTGCTTTTAGCTATATTTTTGTAACTTTGGTGTTAAATGACCAGAATATACTTTTATAAATGACAAACTTCATTGTTTGGATTTGAAACTTGGCCCAACAAAACCATACAAAAGAGTTTTAAAAGCTGATTATGAAGAACTCTGGGAGAGTTTAAATATAACTTAAGAGATTTTTAAGCTTTTACTCCAAATTTTAGCATACAAATTAAAATTGATTAGTACACAGGAACTGGGTACCAGTGGTTCACGCCTATAATTCTGGTTACTCAGGAGTCTGAGATCTGAGGATTGTAGTTCAAAGCCAGCCTGGGCAGAAAAGTTCATGAGACTCTTAATTCCCATAAACTACCCAATAAACTAGCCAAAAGTGAAGCTCTGGCTCAAGTGGTAGAGTACTAGTCTAGAGTAAAAAAAGCTTAGGTTCTGAGCTCAGGACTGGCACAAAAAAAGAAAGAAAAGTACAATGGATGAAATAAAAATTGTTATGATTTGGATGCTAGAATAACTGTGGAACTCGGTAAGTTTTGAAAAGTTTTTTTTTTTTTCCTTATTTCTAGGATGTTGAATCCTATATTCATCGCTCTGGACGCACCGGAAGAGCTGGCCGGACTGGAATTTGTGTATGTTTTTATCAACCAAGAGAAAGAGGTCAACTAAGATATGTGGAACAAAAGGCAGTAAGTAAAGTTAAATAATCTCAGCCTTATCATCTAAATGATGCCTTAGAAGACAGCTCTTTTTACATTTGTTCTCACAAGTCAGTCTACCTAACTCACTTTAAACTGAAATTGGTTGTGAAACATGAAGCATGTTTATATCAGCTGCAAGACTTGTTTTATACAGCTTTTATTGTGAAGACAGAAGAGCTGACTTTCTAATTTTTCCTTTGAATTGTTCCCTTATTACTAAAAGCAGAAGAATATTATGATTCCATTATCTCAGTCCAGCATTGTAGATGGGTGATTATGACATTCTTTTGGTGTGACAGTAAAACAAAAATTTGTATTGTTAATGGCACAGTAGCCCTTTTTAAATTTTTTTTTAGACTTTTTTGTAGTACTTCATGTTTCTCTCTGCATTTATTTATTTATTTATATCTGATTTTTTTGTGCTGGTCCTGGGGCTTGAACTCAGGGCCTACAGTGAAGTTTTGTGCTCAAGGCTAGTGCTGTACCACTTGAACCACAGCTCCCTGTGTAGCCTTTTGGTTAATTGGAGATAAGAGTCACAGGTTTTCCTACTTAAGCTGGCTTCGAGTCCCTCAGATCTCAGCCTCCTGAGTAGCTAGGATTATAGGCATGAGCCCGCAAGCCTGGCTTTCCCCTGCTTTTGTGATGTATATTTTTATATGGTACTTCTTAAACTTTGTAAAACAAAATGGAATAACACAAAAAAATAGGTTTAATCAATGTCTTTTATATTTTGTCACTCAGCTTTGATTTGCAAATGAACTCTTATGATTATATCTTGGGGACAATTCAATTGGTTTTGTTTCTTTTTTCCTCTTTTTGGAATTTATAAGATATTTTTAGAAAAAGCAGATCTTTTCATCTATGGCTTGGAAATCTTGACCTCCAAGAAATGAAAGTTCAACAAATTATATCAATTTAGGAATTAAAGCGTAACAACTTCCATTTTTCTTTAATGTAATTCTTTCATTTTCAGGGGATTACTTTTAAACGTGTAGGTGTTCCTTCTACAATGGATTTAGTTAAATCTAAAAGCATGGATGCCATCAGGTATGCTTTCTGACCTTGCTGAATAATTTTTTCTTTTGTATTAGGCTACTCATCTTTAAGCTCCTAGTCAAATGTCAGAAAATTCTAGACACCAGTTTTCCCAGCAGACATTTAAGTTATAATAAAATGTGAAAATATTATTCTTTCCTATTCATTCTCTTCTCTTTCCTTTGTCCCCTATGTCTTGATCAATAAAAATTACTCTCTTTAAACCATAGGTCTCTGGCATCTGTTTCTTATGCTGCTGTTGATTTTTTCCGACCATCAGCCCAAAGACTGATTGAAGAGAAAGGGGCAGTTGATGCATTGGCAGCAGCATTAGCACATATTTCTGGAGCATCAAGCTTTGAACCACGATCTTTGATCACCTCTGATAAGGTAAAATGAGTGAGAAACTTGTGTATGTTGATAGAAAGTTAAAACTGGCCTATAGGGGCTGGGAATATGGCCCAGTGGTAAAGTGCTCGCCTCGTATACATGAAGCCCTGGATTCGATTCCTCAGCACAACATATATAGAAAAACCTGGAAGAGGCGCTGTGGCTTAAGAGGTAGAGTGCTAGCCTTGAGCAAAAGGAAGCCAGGGACAGTGCTCAGGCCCTGAGTCCACGCCCCAGGACTGGCAACAAAAACACACACACACACACACACAAAAACTGGCCTATAGCAGTTATTGTGTAACAAATTACTGAATGTTGCATTTAATTTATTTCTTTAGTATGTTATTTTCTCTGTCTAGTAAAAAACTATTTCTTGGAAGTAGAGCTGTATCTCAAGTGGTAGAGTACTAGTTGAACAGAAAAGCTCAAGGAAAGGGCCCCAGGCCCTGAGTTGAAGCCCTAAGACAGACAGACAGATACACACTTTGTTAGAAATGGGTTTTCTTATGTAGTTCCAGGCCCTGAGTTCAAACCCCAAGACACACACACACACACACACACACACACACACACACACACACACACACACACACACACACACACACACACACACACACACACACACACACACACACACACACACACACACATGCACACATGCACACACACTTTCTGTTAGAAATGGGTTTTCTCATCTAGTCATGGTGGTGTATGCCCATAATCCCAGTACTAGGGAGGTTGAGGCAGGAGTTTGAGACTAGACTGAGGCCCAGTGGTAAAGTGCTCGCCTCCTACACATGAAGCTCTCGGTTCCATTCCCCAGCACCACATATATGAAAACGGCCAGAAGGGGCGCTGTGGCTCAGGTGGCAGAGTGCTAGCCTTGAGCGGGAAGAAGCCAGGGATGGTGCTCAGGCCCTGAGTCCAAGGCCCAGGACTGGCCAAAAAAAAAAAAAAAAAAAAAAAAACCCAAGAAAAATGAGGGAGGAGGTAACAAGCTTGATAAGAAATGTACTCACTGCCTTACATATGAAACTGTAACCCCTCTCTCGGTACATCACTTTTGACAATAAATTAATTAACAGATTAAAAAAACAACAACTAAGAAACAATAAATAAAGTCTCCCACTTTTTTTTTTTGCCAGTCCTGGAGCTTGAACTTAGGGTCTGGGTGCTGTCCCTGAGCTTCTTTTGGTAAAGGCTAGCACTCTACCACTTGACCCACAGTGCGACTTCTGGCTTTTTCTGTATGTGGTACTGAGGAATCGCACCCATGGCTTCTTGCATGCTAGGCAAACACTCTACCAATAAGCCACAGTCCCAGCCTCCCACTGTTATTGTGTTGGGGTCTGTGACATTCTATGAGTCTAAGAGTGTTTGTTTAATGTATTTAGGTGCTCTATTGTTTGGTGCCTATAAATATTAACTACTATAAGATTTCCCTTTATTTTTATGTAATGACATTCTTTGTCTCTTTGTGCTAATTATAATGAGAAGTTTATTTTATCGAATACCATTATGGCTACCCTGGCCTTCTTTCAAGATGCAATTGCATGAAAGATATTTTTCTGTTCCTTCACTCAGAATTTGTGTTTATCTTTGAATGTGAGATGAGTTTATTGGAGACAATAAATTGTTAGATTGTTTTTTGATCCAGTTTGCTGTTTGGTTGGGAAGTTGAGCCTGTTTATGTTTAATGTTACTCTGGAGAAATATGTCATGTTTCCTGCCATTTTGTTGTTTTCCTATACAGAGGGAAAAATAAGGAAGTGAGGAAAGGAATGAAGTGAAGAAGGAAGGAAACTAATGCCCAACTTCATCTCCTAAGAATAAGAATTTTCAGGCCAGATGCCAGTGGCTCATGCCTGTAATTCTAGCTACTCAGGACACTGAGATCTGAGGGATCATGGTTCAAATCCAACCTCAGGTGGAAAAGTCCATGAGACTCTTTATCTCCAGTTAATCATTACAAAGCCAGAAGTAAAACTGTAATTCAAATAATAGAGCCCTAGCTCACCTTGAACACAAAAGCTCAGGGACAGGGCTGGAATGTGGCTTAGCAGTAGAGTGCTTGCCTAGCATGAAGCCCTGGGGTTCGATTCCTCAGCACCATATAAACAGGGAAAGCCGGAAGTGGCACAGTGGCTTAAGTGATAGAGTGCTAGCTTTGAACAAAAGGAAAGCCAGGGACATTGTTCAAGCCCCAGGATTGGCAAAAAAAAAAAAAAAGGAAAGAAAAAAAAGCTCAGGGACAGCTCCCAGGACCTGAGTTCAAGCCCTGAGACTGGCACACACAAGAAAGAAAAGAATATTTAAGCAAGGCACCAGTAGTTCACACTTATAATTGTAGCTACTCAGAAGGCTGAGATCTGAGGATCATGGTTTGAAGCCAGCCTGGTCAGACAAATCTGAGAGACTTGTCTCCAATTAACCAGCATAAAGTTGGAAGTAGACATGTAGTTCAAGTGATAGACTGGCAGCCTGGAGCCAAAGTCCAAATGAGAACCTGAGACCCTAGTATGGTACAGAATATAAAAGGATAAGAATAAGAAATAAGCCAGACACCAGTGGCTCACATCTGTAATCCTAGCTACTCAGGAGGCTGAGATGTGAGGATCACAGTTCTAAGCTGGGCAGGAAAATTCGTGAGACTATCTTGAATAAACTACTCAGAAAAAGCCAGAAGTGGCACTGTGACTCAACTGGTAGAGCACTAGCCTTGAGCATAGAGAGGCTCAGGGAGGACAGAGTCCATACTAAGTTGAAGCCCCAGGACCAGCCCCCCAAAAAGATAAGAAATAAGAATATTCACTTACATAATTATAGTATTTTAGTCTCTGTACATGAAAAGTAGTAGTAGTACTAGCCAGGTGCCAGTGGTTCATGCCTCTCCTAGCTAGTCAGGAAGCTGAGATCTGAGAATCTCAGTTTGAAGCCACTATGGGCAGACAAATATTGAAGTGTCTATTTTCCATTAACTAGCATAAAGCCAAAAAAGAGAGTATAGCTTAAGTGGTAGAACACCAGCTGTAAGTGAAAAGGCTGGGAGAGACAGATACAAAGAGAGAGAGATAGCCACCAAAGTTTGAGCTCCAATTCTGGCATGCACACACAAAGAGTTCTTTAATTAGGCTGGTAATGTGGCTAAAGTGCTAGTGCGCTAGCCTTGAGCAAAAGAAGCTCAGGGACAGTGCCCAGGCTCTGAATTCAAGTCCCAGGACTAGAAAAAAAAAAGTTCATTAGTCATTTAATATCTAGTCTCTATTCAGATTTGAATTATTCCATCAAAAACATTTATGTTTGCCTGCAGGGAAATAAACCCTTACCTTGCACAGTACTATACTGTTTATTACATACCACAAAGTATTCTTTTTTTAAACAATTATTTTATTTAATTTTTTACTGTTATTAAAAAGTTGATGTTCAGGGGCTGGGAATATGGCCTAGTGGCAAGAGTGCTTGCCTCGTATACATGAGGCCCTGGGTTCGATTCCTCAGCACCACATATATAGAAAAGGCCAGAAGTGGCGCTGTGGCTCAAGTGGCAGAGTGCTAGCCTTGAGCAAAAAGAAGCCAGGGACAGTGCTCAGGCCTTGAGTCCAAGCCCCAGGACTGGCAAAAAAAAAAAAAAAAAGTTGATGTTCAGAGGGATTACAGTGATATAAGTCTGGTAAAGAGTATATTTCTTTTGGGACAGTGTCACCTCTTCCCTAACTCCCAGTTTTCCCTCCCATCCCCAACCACAAGTTGTAAAGTTCATTTTCAACATAGTGTCCAGTGAGATTTTTATTTTTTTAGTTGTTTATATTATAAAGGATGTGTGGAGGGATTACAATTACATAAGTCAGGTGATGAGTACATTTCTTTTTGGACAACATCACCCTTTTCTCTCTTGCTCCCAGTTTTCTTTCCTGTCCCTTCCACAAATTACATAGTTCATGTTCAGCATAGTTCATTTTCAACATAGAATTATTCATTTTGAGGTTGCTATGGAACCATGAAACTGAGCAATAGATTCTGTATAGTAAACACAGTAGTGTGCAATTTAAGGACTACTGTATGTGTGGACAAGGAGGGTGTTTGTGTTTCTGAGACTATATATATATAATTGATTCCAGATTGGTATCAGATAATGGAACATAGTTCACAAATCCAACATGGTAGCTTTACTGTAGCTACTTGGGACGCTGACTTGGGGAGGTTCAAGGCCAACCCAGACAAAAAATTCATGATCCATTAAGGCAGTGGTAGCTCATACTTGTAAACCTAGCTACTCAGGACACTGAGGTCTGAGGATTTTGGTTCAAAGCTAGCTCAGACAGGAAGGTCATGAGACTCTTCTCTCCAATTAACTACCAGAAAACTAGAAGTGGAGCTGTGGCTCAAAGTGGTAGAGCGATATCTTAGAGCAAAAAGACCTCAGGGACAGCACCCAGGTCCCAAGTTAAAGCTACATGACTGACCAAAAAACAACAAAAGAAGGTCATGGTCCATAGCTCAACTTATAAATAAAGTACTCTGGTTTAATATCTCTCCCACCTCCTACCTTCCCCAGAACTAAGGTTTGAACCTAGGGCTTCGCTTTTTGCTGCTTATTTTGAAGACGGAGTCTACTAACCTTTGCCCTGCTTAGGCTGGCTTTGAATCTCAGTCCTCCACATCTCAATCTTCTAAGTAACTAGGATTTTAAGTGTTAACCACTGGTACCAAATTTAAGTCTTAAAGCATAATGGTTAGAATCGTCTTTATATAACCTTAACAATAATACACAGAAAGATATTTTCAATGATGTTTAAAAATTGGTCTAACATTTTCAAAAAAGATTATTTTTTTAGCACCCATGTTATACTCTTGGCTCATAAGAGATGAAGAGTTGTGTCATGAAGGGATACAGACTTAGAGCTTTACTGTTTTGCTGCTACTGATTTTTTTGCAAATGCAGTGTGACTTCTATTCTTTAAGGGGTTTGTGACCATGACTCTAGAAAGCCCAGAAGAAATACAGGATATCAATTGTGCTTGGAAAGAACTTAACAGAAAGCTGAGTAATAATGCTGTATCCCAAATTACCAGAATGTGCCTCCTAAAAGGAAATATGGTAAGTTTTTCTAAATACTTGTAAAGACTTTTAATCAAATACCAAAAATGTACATAGAGACTGCTGAAGTTTTCTGTTTCTTTTTTTTGGAGCCTGATGTAATGAATAATACTGTTTTTTTCTTCTTAGTATTGGTTCATATCTACTTACATTTTTGGAGAATTATATAAAGGATACTTTATTCAGAGCTGTAATTTTGCTTCTGGTTTAATCAATACCCTAGTTATTAAAGTTTCTGGCATTGTAGATCTGTCATGTATGATTGTATATCTTGATTTTCTAGGACTTAGTAATTTATGCTTGCAACAGTTAAACAATAATTTAAAGAAGATACAATTTTGGTTTTTATTGTTATTATTTTTGGGTAGTAGGATCTAACTTAAGCTTGTTAGGCAGGCACCCTGCCACCTGAGCCATGCCCCAGCCTGACAGTATTTTTTAACTGCTATTGGTTGCTAGTGAGGACAGTCATATGGCATGATTAAAATGGTCATCTTAGTGACTTATTTTTATTTTTTTCTAATGGTTTTGAGAAAACATGTTTTATTCAGATAGCTATATAACACATGTTCATTCTAACAAAATTTATTGACTAGATTATTTATTGGAAATAATGAACTCTCAAGGTATGATATTTACTTCAACAAAAATTGAGTCAAATATGAGAAAAATATACACCTTCACAAAAGAATTTAGAGGAAAGGTTAAAGAAAAAGATACACAGGCTTAACCAGTTGTTGAATATCAAATTAACTTTCAATTTATAGTCAACCAAAACTTCAGAGGAAATGCATTGGGTTATACTAGTCTTATTATGTAATAACAGTGTAGCTTTTCATGTGAGAAACTTTGTGACACTAAATGTTAATTTAAGATATATTCTTTGTAGCACCTATGGATTGAACTTATTATTTTATACATGTTAGGGAAGCAATCTACCACTGACTTCTATCTGTAGCCATTCACTAAATTTTTAAACGAATTTGTTTAGAAGGATCATTTTATAAGGGCTATGGAATTTTGGTGTCTACAAAAATTCTAGAAAATCTTGTTGGTTCTAGTAGATTAGATATACTTCTCAGATTTAGGAAATCTGTTGTATGTTGTTATGGATTATCTATTTTAGGAGTCATGGAATGCACATAATTGTTTTCTTTGAGTAAATATGAGGTTATCACAAATACTTATTTGTTAGTAAAAATCAACCTGTGTATCTAAATGAGGATGTTTTTGTTTTGCTTTTAGGGTGTTTGCTTTGATGTTCCCACAACTGAATCAGAAAGATTACAGGTATTTTAATTTAAGTTAATTTAATTTTTTTTTTTGCTGGTCCTATCTCTGAGCTCCTTTTTGCTCAAGGCTAACACTCTGCCACTTGTAGCCAGAAGTGATTAATTGGAGATAAGGGTTTCAAGGACTTTGCTGCTGGTGCTGGCTTCAAACTGTGATCCTCAGATCTCAACTTCATAAATATCTAGGATTACAGATGTGAGCTACCAGTGCCAGGCCTATTTTAAATTTTTTTTTTTTTTTTGCCAGTCCTGGGGCTTGAACTCAGGGCCCAAGACCTGCCCCTGGCACCTTTTGCTCAAGGCTAGCACTTTACCACTTCAGCCACAGTGCTACTACTGGCTTTTTCTGCTTATGAGGTGCTGAGGAATTGAACCCAGGGCTTCATGTATGCTAGGTAAGCACTCTACCACTAAACCACATTCCCAGTCCTCTTATTTTAAATTTTGATCTGCTAAAATAGTTTACTATTTATCTTAAAATTACTATTTTTTTTCATACAAAGGGGTTTCAGTTCAACATGTCAGATTATGAGTACGATACATTTTGGCCAATATCACCTCTTCCACCATTTTTCTCCACTTGAGTAAGTATTAAGGTTATTTTGGAGCCAGCTACCGGTGACTTGTGCCTGTAATTGTAGCTGCTCAGAAGGCTGAGATCTGAGTATTGAGACTTAAAGCCAGCTTGGGCAGACAAGTCCCGCTTATCATCTCCAGGTTCTGGGGACTGGCACCAACAAAAATGGGAGAGAAAGAATAGGATTTTATGATTTTTAGTTTTTCTGTTTAGGTAGTTTCTTTTTAGTTGTATTTTTTTCTTTTCTTCCTTTCTTTCTTTTCTTTTCTTTTTTTTGCCAGTCCTGGGGCTTGGACTCAGGGCCTGAGCACTGTCCCTGGCTTCTTTTTTTTTGCTCAAGTTGAGCACTCTGTCACTTGAGCCACAGCGCCACTTCTGGCCGTTTTCTGTATATGTGGTGCTGGGGAATTGAACCCAGGGCTTCATGTATACGAGACAAGCACTCTTGGCATTAGGCCATATCCCCAGCCCCCTTCTTATCATTTTTGGTATTGGAGATCAAACCGAGGATGTTGCACTTTCTAGGCAAGCAATTTGCTTCTGGGCTACATCCCAGCTTGATTTTTAGTCATTTTAGAAATTCAGTATATATTATGTATACATTTCTATGCCAACTATATAGTTAATAATTAATTGACCTGTAGAATTTGATTATAGGTGTATCCCCATGGATCCTAATTTCTGAAACTTTTTCAGAAAGTTATTCCAATTTGCTATTATAAACAAGATTTCTCTGAACATTGGTATATCTAATTCATGCATTGCCACATTTATCTTATTTTATTTTTGCTAATCCTGGAGATTCAACCTAGAACTTTTTGCATGTTAGATAAACATCCTACCCTAAGCTACATTCCAAGCCTTTTGCTATGTTTATCTTTAACATGGTCTCTCTCTCTCTCTCTCTCTCTCTCTCTCCTTTCTGTTGTTGTGTTGGAATACTAGGCCTTTCCTTGAGCCATCCATCCCTTCTTTGCTTTTCAGTTATATTTCAGATAATGTTTCATGTTTTTGCCCAAATCTAGCCTTACCCCCTCACATTAAGCTGGGACTCAGGTGCGCATTACTAGTCTGTTTATTTGGCATATTTTTGCTTGGACTAGCTTCAAATCACAACCCAGTAAAAGTGATCTCTGTGTCCTGTAATATATAGGATTATTGACTGATCCATTAGAACTTATTTATATGTCTTAAATTGTTTTATACCAGTTCCGAATTGTTTCCAGGTCTTTTCAAGTTCTTGGCTGGTGTGGGCAGTTTTGTGATCCACATTTTCAGTTTATTTTTTGGTTCCTTAAATGTACTTCCTCGAAATACTTCATTGCTTATTAGTGGCATATCTCTGTGCTGACAAAGTAAATAATGCTCTCTTTTAGAATGTGTAAAATAGGCATGTTAGTGTATGCCTGTGATTCCAGCAGTCAAAAGGCTGAGGTAACAGGATCATGAGTTTGAGGCCATTCTAGGCTATATAGTGTGACCTTGTCTCAAAAACAAAAAAAGCAAACAGAAATATATAAATCAAGTATGAATTCAGTCTTGAAATGATTCTGAGAGCTTCTTCAGAGACTAAAATTTTATTGAATGAACTTTGAACTTTTTTGTTTCATTTTCTAGTTTTCATTTTGTTGCAGACATTTTAATTAAGGAACAGAGGGGTTCTTTAGCTAATAGATAATTTAAAATAACCAGGCACCAGTGGCTTATGCCTGTAATCCTAGCTACTTCTGAGGCTGGGATCCAAGGATTGTGGTTCAAAGCTCTCAATCGCCAGTTAACCACCAAAAAACTGGAAGAAGAGTTGTGGCTCAAGCTGTTGAGCACTAGCCTTGAACAAAAATACTCAGGGACAGTGCCCATTCCCTGAGTTCAAGCCCCCCACCCGTACACTTCTCCCTTTGCTTCCTCCCCCCCCCCCAAAAAAAAGGGCCTTTTTACTCACTGCTGGCTTATGATTTCTATTTTGCATTTAATATTAATCCTGGTAATTCCCCTTACAGGCAGATTGGCATGATTCAGATTGGATACTCTCAGTGCCAGCCAAATTACCTGAAATTGAAGAATATTATGATGGAAACACAACATCGAATTCCCGACAAAGGAGTGGGTGGTCAAGTGGCCGGTCAGGCCGGTCAGGCCGGTCAGGGGGCCGATCTGGTGGCCGGTCTGGTAGACAGAGTCGACAGGGAAGCAGGTCGGGAAGTCGACAAGATGGTAGAAGAAGAAGTGGGAACAGAAATCGATCAAGAAGTGGGGGCCACAAACGGAATTTTGACTGAGCATTTGACAGTTAATCTACCAGTGTGAGCTTGCCTATTTCTGCCTAATCATGTACATTATCCACCAAAAATTAGGTCATCATAGTTGAGGTATGTGTCTGCAATTTACGAAGAAGTTGGTCGTATTTTTTTAAAAAGTATTTCACCAGAATGGTTGTAACAAATCTACTTATCCAGTTATACCTTTGAATAATAAAAAAAAAATCTTTTATTATCTCTCTTCACGGTGTGTTGAGAATTTTCTCAGTATACTCTTAAAATTGGTTCTAAGACTTGGCAGTCAATTTTGCCTTAAGGTTTCTTACATTCTATAAAATGTGGTGTATTTATATTTTTATATTCAGAGCATTCATTTTATGTTATATGACAGAAAATAGATATCCTTTTTACCTTAAGGGCTGTATAAAGCTGGTAGCATGGCTAATTAGGTATAGCATTTTAAGTTCTGAATAAATTTTGTTAAAAAGTTATATAATTAATGCACAATCCTAAATTTATTCAGCATATTTACTGTCTGCTATGTGTCCATTGCTTTGCTAATCACAATAATATAGTTGTGAACAGGCACAGTCACTATCTTCATGAAAAGCAATAATGACAAGCAATAATGATAAGCAATTAACAAAGGTAAGAGAAAGATAGAGGTGGAATGCTAAGGACCCAGTTGGGGTATATGGTTTTAGGAAGGTTTTTTTTTTATTTAAGCAAATGATACACAGTAGAAAGAAAAGTGGAAATATTGATTTTGTTGTGTATATGTATGATGGGAAATGTTTAGAAGGCTTGCACACAGAGCAGCATATACAGGAACTCAGTAAGTTAGGACTTTCTGTTCAGTACAATTTGCATGTGGTAGGCATAGGACAGGAATAAGAAAAGATTTAGAGGTTTTAATGGGACAAGTAACATGGGAAGATTTTTGTATTAAGAGAAATCAGGCTGGATTGGAGAGGTCAAATTGGAGGCCAGTAAATCCTAAGACACTAGGAGGGCTGAGGCTGTATTCGCTCAATAGAATAGCTTTTGCCTGGTATACACAAGACTCTTGAGTTCAATCAACAGTAATAAAAATTTTTAAAAAGTAGGCTGTAGGAGTAACCCAAGATAGAGATGATGGTGACCTAAATCCATGGTGAATATACTTGAGAAGTTGGGGCTGGAAATATAGCCTAGTGGCAAGAGGGCTTGCCTTGTATACATGAAGCCCTGGGTTCGATTCCCCAGCACCACATATAAAGAAAACGGACAGAAGTGGCGCTGTGGCTCAAGTGGCAGAGTGCTAGCCTTGAGCAAAAAGAAGCCAGGGACAGTGCTCAGGCCCTGAGTCCAAGCCCAGGACTGGCAAAAAACAACAAAACAAAATACTTGAGAAGTTGTTACCAGAAATCACATCTGGAGACCATTGTGAGTTATGATTCCAACACAGAGAATTCTTAACTGTTAAGCTAAATAGAGGCAGTAGACATTTAAAAATAAGTAGATTTCAGTCAGGCATTTGTGGCTCACACCTGTAGTCCTAGCTACTCAGGAGGCTGAGATGTGAGGATTACAGTTGGAAGCCAGACTGGTCAGGAAAGTCCATGAGACACTCATATCTCCAAATAACCACCTAAAAACCAGAAGTGGAGCTGTGGCTCAAAGTCATAGATCACTAACCTTGAGCACAAAAGCTCAGTGGTTTTTGTTGTTGTTTTGCCAGTCCTGGGGCAGGACTCAGGGCCTGAGCACTGTCCCTGGCTTCTTTTTGCTCAAAGCTAGCACTCTGCCACTTGAGCCACAGTGCCACTTCTGGCCGTTTTCTATATATGTGGTGCCGAGGAATCGAACCTAGGGTTTCATGTATAAGCATTCTTACCACTAGGCCATATTCCCAGCCCCGAAACTCAGCGTTTTTGTAGAAAATTTTAGAATAAATGTTAGGACTCAGATATTGATAGACTGGAAGAGGAGATAGGCAAAAGAATGAAACTTACATTTTCTTTGGACATTGAAGTAGCATACTAGGAGGTATAACAAAACAAGAAAAGGCAGAAAGTAGGAATATGGTTAATCAAGATATTTTAATATTGTGGCCCTCATATGAAGTTTTTAAGAGATGAGCAGTTTGGCAATCGGGTTCAGGGGTCTGAAGCTCATATTTGTCCACAAATGGGAACAATAAAAAGCTGAAATTGTAAAAATACAGTATGTGGATTTTCCAGGAAAAGAATAGTAGGAAAGGACTGAGAAAAGGAACTTGCAAGATACACTAGTGCACTTCTAAAAGGGTGCAGGGCTCACTCCTGTCATCCTATTCAGGAGGATGAGATCTAAGGATCATGTTTCAAAGTCAGTTCAGGCAGGAAAGTCTATGACACTCTTCAATTAACCAGTAAAGAGCAGGAAGTGGAGCTGTGGCTCTAGCGTAAGAACTCTAGCCTTGAGAACAAAAGGTCAAGGACAGCACCCAGACCTTGAGTTCAAGCCCCACGACTGGGACAAATAAATAGCTGAGAAACTCAAAAGATGATGAGAAGGTGCGCCCCTTTGATTGGATCCTACATGCCTCCAGCGTTTGCATGCAAAGGACGCTCATTACAGCGCTATTTCTCTCAACTGACTGAAAGAACACTCGGGATTTTGGAGCGAGTGCATGAATGAATGTCCCGATCCTACTGAATTCTGGTTCTTATCCTGGATCGGGCGTGTGGCCGTCACCACGAATCGGTGTCCACACACCTGTTTGTACGACGGAGCTGGCAATCTTACAAACGCACTCTAGAGGCAACACGAAAGCAGCTTGACGTCTTCATTATCAGGCAGGTCTAGGCCGGGCTTCCCTCCATTCCACCCTTTGGTGGGCGCCGCCTGGGGCCCGCAAGCTGCCCATCCTCTACACCCAGCGAAAGCCAGCGGCCGCTATTGCCTAGCTACTACCAGGAATTCCGACTTCCTCGTAGACGCTGCCTCCGCCGGAAGTTCTATGCCACCGGAAGTGACGACAGCTGGGTGGGCCTAGGGGGACGTACTACCTCTTCCTCTGCACGCGGTTAAGGAGACCGGTCGTCCTCGGGCAGCTGGTGCTGAGTTATGCCGGGAAAACTCCGTAGTGACGCCGATTTGGAATCAGACGCAGCTGTGGAAAAGATGGAGCCACTGCGAAAGCAAAATGAAAAGGTAATACCGGGGCACATGGGGCAAGGCAGGACTTGGGGCCGGGAACGCCGAGAGGAGCCGGGCCCTGGGGTACGGGACACGCGGAGGCTCGGTACTCCCGGAGGCTGGCGGAGCGGCTTGGCAGGCCGGTGTCCATTAGTGCTGCTGTCCCGGCCCAGCGGGCCCCACGACCTTTCGTGTTGCCGACCTGTCGTGCCGGGTTTTAAACTTCTCTCTAGCCGGGAGGCGGGCTCTGAGACCCTGGAGTGCCGGTGCCCACGTGGTCTTGGGAGATGGAACACCGGCACCTCAGCAGTGCAGTGTTCGCGTTTAGGCCTCAGGGTTGAGGTTCAGCCTTTGCGTCGGGTGTGAGCGGGCACGAAGGGAGTTTGAATTGAACACAAAGCTTTAGAATACTGAGGTCCTAAACTCTCTGCCGCACGTGGCTGAGTCTGCATTGACATTTCTGTTTCCCATAATGAGAGAAGTGGGTTTTGTTTTCGGGTTAGGTAATGGGCTGGTCGCTCACCCCTGTAATCCTATTCCTCAAGAGGCTAAATTGTGGGCTGGGAACATGTGGCTTAGTGGTAGAGTGCTTGCCTAGCATGCATGAAGCCCTGGGCTGGATTCCTCAGCACCACATAAACAAAAAAAGTCGGAAGTGGCCCTGTGGCTCAAGTGGTAGAGTGCTAGCCTTGAGCAAAAAGAAGCCAGGGACAGTGCTCAGACCCTGAGTTCAAGCCTCGGGACTGGCAAAGAAAAAATAAAAGGCTAAATTGTGAGGATCGCGGTTCAAAACCAGCCTGGGGAGGAAAGTTTTGGAGGCATAATTTTTTTTAAAGCCAGAAGTGGAGCTGTGGCTCAAGTGGTATAGCGCTATCCTTAAGCAAATGAAGCTTACAGCTCCGGGGCCCTGAGTTCAAGCCCTGGACCTGACACACACACACACACACACACACCAAAAAATACCTATCTTCTGTGGCAGTGTGAATGTTGTGGTGGTGGGCCCCTACTTTCTTACATAGAATATTAGGGTAACACATTGTTAAGCCTTTTTTTTTTCTTAAGTAGTTGTATAAAGAGGTTTAGTTCCACAAGTAAGATTATGATTACAGCAATGTTGCCCATTTCATCCTTACCGCTAAGTCACATTCCCAGGTCCTCTTTTAAAACTTATTTTTAGTGCTAGGGATCAAACCCAGGGCCTTGCCTTTGCTAAGCAAGAGCTCTTCCACTGCTAAACCCCAAAGCAGCCTTATGACTGATATAACTTGGTTTGAGCCTGAGATAAAGTTGGTGGGTATTCCCTATATTGCACACCCATACAATTCCCTTTTTTCCTGTTTGTGGGTTTTCTGATGGAAGCTCTTACAGAAGTGTTTTGGCCTAGGAACACAGACCTGTTAGTTACAGGTGGTAGGGAGATAATTGTTTCTGGTATACTGACTCATCAGTCACTATAGGATATGTCAGTATATGTCAATTATACAATGCCCAGAAGAGGGACCATACTCCTTTACTTAGGAGACATGAACTCCTGGGACATGAACTCACCCTGGGTACTGTCCCTGAACTTTTTGGCTCAAGGCTTGTGCTCTGTCAGTTGAACCACAGCTCTGCCATATTTGGTGGTTAATCGGAAATAAGAGTCACAGATTTTCCTGCCCAGGCTGGCTTTGAATCTTGATCCTTAGATCTCAGCCTCCTTAGTACTTAGGATTACAGGTATGAGCCACCTGTGCCCGGCTCACATCCATAGTAAATTTTTATAGCATAGTAAGTTTTTATAGCATTTTACTTCATAGTATCCTTATGTTAATCCATTTTGCACTTTTGAGATAGATATGCTTATATGTTTCTCTGTTTTACCTGTTTTTTTACAGGAATTTTAGCAGGGAGAAAAACATGCTTAGCATCTGTCATATATCTGTGGACATATATGACTTAATTTCTCTGTTTGGATTAAATCTAGGCAATATGTTCACTTTGTGAACTATGTAGTTAGGAGCCTATTGGGGTATCTCAAAAACCAATTGAAATGTCTTAGGAAAGTTCAGTTTTACAATGGTTTGACCAGTATGAATTGAGAAGTTGGTAAGAGCCACTGTGGATGGTCCACTCTAATGAAAATGTTTGAAATGTATTTGTATCCATATAGCTAACAAATGGTACTAAAAAGCATTCTGTTTGATTTCTTTCCTTACCACAGTGTGAAAATACAAATGTTGGAATCCCTGAAAATTAAGTTCCTCATAACTACAAGTAATCTTGAAATAGTATAGAATCAGTGGATCATACAAATGGGATAGATGCTCTATTTACTGTTTGATCTTTATTATTATCTTTTTTGTTGTTTTTTTTTAGAAAGCTAAAAAAGAGAAGGCAAAACCCAAGAAGACCGAAGAGTCAGCAGAAATTCAGGAAGAAACTGTGTCCCCTAAAACTAAAAAAAAGAAAGTGGGATCTTCTGAAGTTGATATGAATTCTCCTAAATCCAAAAAGGCAAAAAAACAAGAGGAGTCATCTCAAAATGATAGTATTTCTTCTAAAGCCCAAAATGCTAAAAAGAAAAAAGAGGTTGTTGACAAGAAAGCTGTCTCCCCTAAAACTAAAAAAGTGCAAAAAAGTGAGGAGGATTCTGAAGCTCCTAAGCCAAAGAAAATGAAGAAAAAAGAAGTGAATGGAGAAATTGTAGAGAAAAATCCCAAACTTAAGAATGGATTCTCTCATTCTGAACCTGACTCTCACTCCAGTGAAGAAAACAGTGAGACAGAGCAGGTAAAGTTCCACTGTAATAGATAGCACATAAATACTTTTTATCGTTGCAGAAAAATACATAATTACTACACTTACTGACCCCCACTTTAGTGCTAGGAATTAAACCTTGGTCCTTTTGCATACACATACTAACTTAATAGTAGAAGGAAATTTGATAAGTCAGCACTTTTTTTTTTTTTTTTTTTTTTTTTTTTTTTGGGCCAGTCCTGGGGCTTGGACTCTGGGCCTGAGCACTGTCCCTGGCTTCTTTTTGCGCAAGGCCAGCACTCTGCCACTTGAGCCACAGCGCCACTTCTAGCCATTTTCTGTATATGTGGTGCTGGGGAATCGAACCCAGGGCCTCATGTATATGAGGCAGGCACTCTTGCCACTAGGCCATATCCCCAGCCCAAGTCAGCACTTCTTGAGTGGTAACCTTCAACCTCATGGTGAGACATCAAAAAATTGCAGTTTTAAAGTGTATCATTTGCAAATAATAGGTCTTTTATGTTGTTGTTGTTGTTGTTGGTCATGGGGCTTGAACTCTGCCTGGGCACTGTCCCTGAACTCTTTAGCTCAATGCTAATGTACTTGCACTTGAGCCACAGCACTACTCCGGGTTTTCTGGTGGTTAATTGGAGCTAAGAGTCCCACTGACTCTCCTGCTTGGGCTGGCTTTGAACCTCTATTCTCAGATCCCAGCCTCCTGAGTAGCTAGGATTACAGGTGTGAGCTACCAGCACCCAGATATAACAAATCTTTTTAAGCTTAGGGAAGTCTCACTCTGCTTTATTTGCAAGTCAGAAATTACTAGTAGAGGTCATACACTTGGGTTCTACCACTGAACTATATCCCTAGCCCTTGGGTTGATTTAATTTCTTTTCCATTTTTTGAAACAGTCTCACTGTGTAGCCTAAACTGACTTTGATTCATGTAATCCTGCTGACTCAACCTCTGAGTACTGGAATGATAAGCATGTACCACCACATCTAGCTTCCTTTGGTTGGCCTTTTTTTTTGCTAGTCGTGGGGCTTGAACTCAGGGCCTGGACGCTGTCCCTGAGCTTCTTTTGATTAAGGTTAACACTCTACCACTGGAGCCATAGTGCCACTTCTGGCTTTTTCTGTTTATGTGGTACTGAGGAATGGAACCTAGGGCTTCGTGAATGCTAGGCAAGCACTCTACCACTAAGCCACATTCCTAGCTCCTGTTTGCTATCTTTTGAGGTTGAATATGTGGATTTTTTTCCTCCCTCATAAAAATGGGGTTATTTTCTCTTGTTGGTTGTGGAGCTTGAACTCAGGGCCTGGGCACTGTCCCTAAGCTCTTTTGCTCAAGGCTAGCATTCTACCACTTGAGCCATAGTGCTACTTGTGGCTTTTTCTGTGTGGTACTGAGGAATCAACCCAGGGCTTCATGCATGCTAGGCAAGCACTCTGCCACTAAGCCACATTCCCAGCCCAGACTTAAAAAAATTTTTTTTGCCAGTCCTGAGTCTTGAACTTGAGGGACCCAGGTACTGCCCCTGAGTTCAGTTCTTTCGCTCAAGCCTAGGGATCTACCACTTTGAGCCACAGCTTTACTTCTGGTTTTTTGGTGGTTAATTGGACATAGAAGTCTCATGGATTTTCCTAGCTGGGATCACAGGTGTGAGTCAGCAGCACCCAGCCCTTTGGTTGACTTTAAACTGGTGTTTTAAGAAGAGTTGCTTTACAGTAGGTTTTCTTTGTTTTAACTTGTTTATGAGTTACTGATTTCCTTCTGTGGTTCTTTGTTAGGAAGTACCTGTGGAACAAAAAGAAGGAGCTTTCTCTAATTTTCCCATATCTGAAGAGACTATTAAGCTTCTCAAAGGTAATATTCTTGGAGCTATCATGTATAATGTTAGAAAATATTGGAAAGCATTTGGCATTTTTCTGGACGTGAGCCAAGACACTCTTACTGTAGGATATGTGCATCCATATAGTTATGTAGATGTGTGTATTAACACTATTCAGAAATGTAACACTTCAGCAGTGACGGTAACATGAAATAATTACTTGATGTTATGTCAGTGTTTTCTTTTTTAATCCTTTTTCACTTGAGGCCTATTTAGGTTAAGGATAGCAGACTGACTCAACTTATTTTAGCAACCTATCAACTAGTCAAGTGGTTCTAGATGGCCCACTAGTTGTTTTCTTAGGTATAACAAAGTCTGGATTGCAGCACTAAGTTTTCTAGCTCAAACTGGCCTGTTGATGAGATTTTATGACAACTGACTTACTGTCATTAAAACAATAGATATTTACTATATTTTCATTTAAATAGATTCTCAGTTACCAAAATGCATTTGGAACTGACTTTGTAGATGTGATCAGAGGGAGGAGTTCTTTAATTCCACAGACCAGAAGCATGAGTATGAAGCGTGGATATGCTGGTAGTTTTTTGTTCGTATGTTTTTAACAATTGACATGAGGGGCTGAGGTATAGCTCGGTGGCCAATTGTGTGCTTAAATATGCACAAGGTTTTTGGATTTGAATCCCAAGACCACAAAAGTTGTGATTTAAATAACATGGTTGATTTATTCACAGCCCGTGGAGTGACCTTCCTATTTCCTATACAAGCAAAGACATTTCACCATGTCTACAGTGGGAAAGACTTAATCGCACAGGCACGGACAGGAACTGGGAAGACATTCTCCTTTGCCATCCCTTTGATTGAGAAACTACAGGGTGGGCTGCAGGACAGGAAGAGAGGCCGAGCTCCTCAGGTAATTAAAATGCATGCCTCAGACTTCATTTACATATCCCACTAGTTTATTAGGTTCCCCGTGAGGCCTCCAATTACGTTTACTGTAGATCTTTTGGTACGTGAACATAGGTTCTGGGTGCTGTCCCTGAGCTTCTTTTGCTCAATGCTAGCGCACTACCACTTGAGGCACAGTTCTACTTCTGGCTTTTTTTGGTTACTAATTGGAGAAAGGGGTCTCGTGGACTTTCCTGACCGGGCTGGTTTCAAACTAATCCTCAGATCAGGCATGAGCCATTTGACCCCACTTTTATTATACATCTTCATCTGAGGGTAAACCAGGATAGTTCTTTTATGGTTGTATGCCATAAACTCTGTATGTTTACATATTGCAATCTGTCCCGTGGTTGTTATCACTTGTATTATTCATCACATCCCCTTCAAAAAAAACCAAATGTGCTCAGAGCTGACAGGTTTTTTTTTTTGTTTTTTTTTTTGGCCAGTCCTGGGGCTTGGACTCAGGGCCTGAGCACTGTCCCTGGCTTCTACCTGCTCAAGGCTAGCACTCTGCGACCTGAGCCACAGCGCCACTTATGGCCATTTTCCGTATATGTGGTGGTGGGGAATCGAACCCAGGGCCTCATGTATATGAGGCAGGCACTCTTGCCACTAGGCCATATCCCCAGCCAGAGCTGACAGGTTTGAACAAGTGTCTGACTTGTCTGCCTATATGGCAAAAGTATTTTTATGTTTTAGTAGAACTTGTCTACATATTTTGGAACCTGACCACCTGAGTATAAATCCAAACAGTAAATCTCTGCTACCAACTAGCCTTTTGTTGGTTTTTAATTTTTTATTTAAAAATACTTTATTGTGTCTTTTTGTTTTATTCAAGTTATTTCCCCTCTATATTTACTTCCAAGATGGTGTGGAGAATTGAATCAGAATAATACATATGAAGTAATTAGTAGACTCTAGGAGCAGAGTAGAAGCAGAAATACTAACTATCATCATGAATGTAGTTTCTTGTTAACATTTTCAAGGAATGCTCTTCTGAAAGCCTGCACAGGACCTATAGACCTATGTTTCACGTAACCTTCTGAAGTACTGTGGTTTGGATGCTTACTTCTTGGTGTGGCAGTGAGCTGAGTGTATTTGTCAGGAGCTGTGTTATTTTTATGATCCTTTAAAGCACATTGTAGAGCATATAATGGATGTTTGGAAAATGGATCAACATTATGGTGAATTCTAGACTGATCAAGAAAACATACTGCATAGTACTTTGAGTTCAGTGGTTAGTTTTTCTCTTCTAGGTCCTTGTTCTTGCACCTACAAGAGAGTTGGCAAGTCAAGTCAGCAGAGACTTCAGCGACATCACAAAAAAGCTATCTGTGGCTTGCTTCTATGGTGGAACTCCCTATGGAGGGCAGAGTAAGTAAATTGAAAAGCAAAGAGGTGAAAATGACCTCTTCTAGTGTTTATGCTCATTGTTTTTGTTGTTTGTGGCTCTTACTTAAAGATAATGGTTGGGATCATGGTCCTGAACGATGATGTGTAAATTCTATATATGGTTCTTGGAAGTTTTTTGTCAGTATACCTGTCAATATTTACTTCAAGGGCACAAAGGTAATTTTTTGTGCCTAAATGGAAAGATAGACTCCAGTTTATTTGTTTCTGCACTGTTTTCCATGCTGTAAGCAAGTTTTTGGTAGCTTTCTCTCCCCGCCCCCTTTTTTGGGGGTGGGGGGGGGGAAAGAATGTAGAAAGGTTGTAAAAAGACTTAAGGCATTAAAAGAATTCTACATTGACACACAGACCTTGTGATGATCACTTTCCAGGTTTAATGGTTCTAACTTAGAGTTTCACATCAGAAAAGCCTGGCTTTGAATCTAGACTGATGACATAGTAGATAGTAGTTAGTGACTATGCTCAAGTTGCTAAGTTTAACTTTGACTTTTTTATTTATAACAAGGATTACTAATCTCATGAAGATTGAATTAAATAATGTGTGTAAAGTACCTGATAAAATCTTTAGATTGCAATAGGAGATTTTTTTTTTTTTTTTGGTTTTTTGTTTTTGTTGCCAGTCCTGGGGCTTGAACTCAGGGCCTGATAAGCACTGTTCCTGGCTTCTTCTTTTTGCTCAAGGCTTGCACTCTGCCACTTGAGCCACAGCGCCACTTCTGGCTTTTCCTATGAATGTGGTGCTGAGGAATTGAACCCAGGGCTTCATGTATACAAGACGAGTGCTTTACCACTAGGCCATATTCCCAGCCCCTGCAATAGCAGATAATTTTTGAAAGCTGTGCTTATTATTACCATCTCATCTATTTATATTGAATTCCTCCTTTTCCCTGAGCATTTCTATATCTTGTTGAAATATTTGTTTATCCAGGCTCTTCTGCCCTATAGTTGTTTATTACAAAATAAAAACTTATTCTAAGCTAGGTATGGTGATTCATGCCTATAATCCTAGCACTCATGTTATTTAGACAGAAGACTAAAAGTTTGAGGTCAGCCTGGTCACATGGAAAGACTGCCTCAGGAAAACAAACAAAAACAATAGTTCCTATTTCTTTGAAATTCTTACTTTGTCTGAAACTTTGACATTTTTCACTAGTTGAGGGAGTCATTCTTCCCTGATGCTGACGTGCCCTAATCAGACATTTCCCTTTAATTCACTTAATACACTTGCTGTTGGTTCTTTCTTACAAATTTTCCACACTGGATCAGGAACACCTTGAGTGGTGCTGCCTTCATTAGTTAGCATATTACTCTGGAGCTGTCTAATACATATGGTAAAGTTGAAAATACATTGAAATGGTGTTCCAACCTGACTAGTGTGCTAGTTATTTCTTTGTTTGTTTTGCCAGTCCTGGGGCTTGAACTCAGGGCCTGGGCTCTGGGCTTGAGCTTCTTTTGCTCTAGGCTAGCACTCCCACTTGAGCCACAGTGCCACTTCTGGTTTTTTTTGTTTATGTAGTACTGAGAAATTGAACCCAGGGCTTCATACATGGTAGGCCAGCACTCTACCATTAAGCCACATTCCAAGCCCAAGTGTCTTATTTTAAAACAGCAAAACTTTTTGTTGGTGTTCCCTATAGTTGAGCGGATGCGGAATGGGATTGATATCCTGGTTGGGACCCCAGGTCGAATCAAAGACCACCTACAGAATGGCAAGCTTGATCTCACCAAGCTTAAGCATGTTGTGCTGGATGAAGTTGACCAGATGTTGGATATGGGTTTTGCAGATCAAGTAGAAGAGATCTTATGTGTGGCCTACAAGAAAGGTAAACTCCAAACTTTGATATAGAGAAGGACCAGTGGAAGGGTAGTCTTTCAAGAGAAGTGTACCATTGGGAAATTGGAAGGGCTTAGCTTCAGGAAAAAAACTTGGGAGTTTTTTAAAAGTCATGATTTAGTACCTATAATGAAAACTTTAAAAAGCAAGAGAAATGATCTGTCTTACCAGTTGGTGTACCTTGATTTCTATGTTCTATGTGTGCTAGTTATAATAAATTAACCATATATATTAAAGACTCAGCTTGATATTACATGATTTCCAATACCCACCTATTTCCCTTATTATTGCATGTAAGTCTATTTAGTCATGCAAGGAGATCTCACATAGCAATTTCTAGATTGGTTCTTTAGGACAGATTTCTAGAAGTAGGATTACTAGGTAAAGAGTTGTAAATACTATTCCTCTACGTAATCACATTGCTCTCTTCAACAGGTTCTATCAGCTCATTGCCGTTTAAAATATGAGAATTTTAGTGATAAATTTTACATGAGAAAGGTACACTTTTTATCTGTACAGACACAAAAATCATAGGTGACCTCACAATTGGAGTTCTTTTTACTTGTTTTCTATTTTTTGTGATGCTGAATATATAGGGCTTTGTACATGGACACCTCTAGCCAAGGAATTTTCTTTTTCACCAATACCAAGATTTGAACCCTGGGCCTTATGATTGCTTGGGCACTCTATCACTTGAGCTATGCCTCCAGCCCAACTTTTTCCTACCTATATTGGAGATATCTTGAGCCTGTTTCAAACTGATACTTGGTATCTCAGTCTCGTAAGTAGCTAAGCTTACAGGCATGAGCCATCAGTGACCAGCTAGCTGGGGAATTGTAAATTCACAAAAAAATAATAAACTGGTTTTGTTAGGTTACTTGTTTAGATATTTGTATTTGTGACTACTAGACTTGATGAATTGGTGTTGTACAATTAGTAAGTAGGCCTTACTATATTCCATATATTTCCTTTGAAGAATCCTTTGCATAGGTCTTTCAGTTGTTGGGAAGCTTTGATGGTACATTTTTGTGTCCCCAATGCCTGGCTGGCCTCAAGTGGTTCCTGGTGAATACTGGTGGTGGACACTGGAAGGACTAGGGTGATGTAGAGTGCTCTGTAGGTTTGTTTGAATTACTCATACTGACTTTTTTCCCCCCAAAGATTCTGAAGACAATCCCCAAACATTGCTTTTTTCTGCAACTTGCCCTCATTGGGTATTTAATGTTGCTAAGAAATATATGAAATCTACATATGAACAGGTGGACCTGATTGGTAAAAAGACTCAGAAAACAGCAGTAACTGTGGAGGTAAACAATTTATTTAGTTGCCGGAATTCATATTAAGTCTTCTCATTTGTTTCCTCTTTGATAGTATTAAGACTGGCAAATACAAGTCCTTTGGTCCAAATAAGTACTAAATTTGTATGAAGAGCAAACTAAAGATGCATTTCTATTTGAGTTGTACATGATATCTGTTTGAGTATTTTATCATCTGGTAACATGAATAAAAAAATCACTTGGAACCTAAGTATGCCTGAATTACGTAGACAATGAAATTAAACTTAGGATTTAGCTGGTAGAGAAGAGCAGCACATGCTTTATCTTCAAGCTTTTCATCTTGAGCTCCAATACCTAGATGAATTCATTTCGCCCAAGAAACAGACCTGTATAGTAAATAATAACATTCTTTTTTAAGTGATCAAAGGACAAGACCTACAGAAACTTTTATTGCAATTTACTTGGTTTCCTTTAGGAATCTGAGAGTGGCATTTCTTGTATTTTGTGGTTAAGTGAGAAAAAAGCTAGATACTCTGGAAAAAGGAGAGGCAAGGTGCCAGACCCCATCACATTGCTCTTCACTTTGATGGTGTATTTAGTTTTGTTGTATTCTTTATGCAAAAGTGACACTGTCAGCTCAATCTTGAGAAGTGGTTTATGATACCAAGATATTAATTAGCCAGTTAGAATTGAGAAGATAACTGCAGATTTCCACAAAGCTTGACTAAAAACGTTTTTTTTTTCTTTTTTCTTTTTTCCTTAAAAGCACTTGGCTATCAAGTGTCACTGGACTGAGAGGGCAGCAGTTATTGGTGATGTGATCCGAGTGTACAGTGGTCATCAGGGACGCACGATTATCTTCTGTGAAACCAAGAAAGAAGCCCAAGAACTGTCACAGAGTACAGCTATGAAGCAGGTTAGTCTTTATCATGACTATACAACTGGGACCACCAATAAATCTGCATCTTGTATATATGTCTGTTTTTATCTCATGATTTCCAGCTTTTAAGTTCAGTCCCATCTCATCTCACTGAGAGAAAGGCGACTCAAACCTAAAGCTTTATGACAAAGTAGGACTTATTACTCTTGTCTGAGTTCTCAGCCTTGATGAATGTTTTATATAATTAGTTGATTTACTGACTGAGAATCTGGAGGTAATTTGGAAGTTGCAAGACACGTGTTTGCCTCTCTGTATTATTTTAAGCAGAATCAAAATATGAATGTCTTTACAAGCCATAATTGAGGATGTATTATTGGATTTGGCAGGAAGCCCAGTCATTACATGGCGATATTCCACAGAAGCAAAGGGAAATCACCCTGAAAGGTTTTAGAAATGGTGATTTTGGAGTTTTGGTGGCAACCAATGTCGCTGCACGTGGTTTAGACATCCCTGAGGTTGATTTGGTTGTACAGAGTTCCCCACCAAAGGTATGTGTTCTATACTTAGATTGTAAGATTGGATTTTGTTTCTTTGGGATTCTGAAACAAGTTGTATACTAGCCGTCTCTACAGTGTTATAGGGTGCTAAGGGTGACTTTGAAAGTTAGCCTCTTATGGGTTCCCTGTTGCCCTGGTCTCAGGGCTGACAGAGCAAGAACAGTAGTGGCTAGAATTGGAAAGATGCCTTCTGCTGCCAACGTGCTCTGGAAGTCTTCATGGAGGGCAGGGTAGTATAATTCTTTTTTTTTTTTTTTTTGTCAGTCCTGGGCCTTGGACTCAGAGCACCTTCCCTGGCTTCTTCCTGCTCAAGGCTAGCACTCTGCCGCCTGAGCCACAGCGCCCCTCTGGCTGTTTTCCATATATGTGGTGCTGAGGAATCGAACCGAGAGCTTCATATGTAGGAGGCAAGCACTCTTGCCACTAGGCCATATTCCCAGCCCAGGGTAGTATAATTCTGAGAGGACCTTGAAGTTATGGAGAAGATGAGGTAGATGTAGGAATAAGTAAATGTGCAAGCTAGAAGACAAAATGGAAAAGTCAATAACCTTGTGTTGAAGCTGCTGAGGCTTGTGGATTATGGAACCTTTTAATTGAAGCATAGTTTCATTTTTTTTATTTATTATGTATCCTGAAGATTTAAAAGTTAGTCAATATCATGTTTAATATTAGGATAAACCTATTTTATATAAATAGCATTTTGAAGTGTGAAGACTTGGATGCAGAGTTAATTAAATAAGACATTATAAGTTTTTTCTTTTCAAAGTATATTACGGCTACTTGCAATTGAAATACATGCTTTGTCAGACAATGCTCTTTGCAAATTTGCTTACAGGATAGGAAGGACTACTGTTGAAGAGACATTCTACACCTTCCATAGGCATTTGCTTTGAAGTGTCAGCTGGTTGCTTGCCTCACACATGTAGTCCTCAGGAGGTTGAGGTCTGGGGATCACAATTCAAAGTCAGCCTGAGCAGGAAAGTCCTGAGACTCTTACTAACCACTGAAAAGCTAGAAAGGGGAGCTATGGCTCTCAAGAGATAGAAGTGCTGTCCTTGAGCAATGCTCAGGAACAATGCCCAAGCTCTGAGTTGAATACCCAGGACTGGCACACACATGCAAAAAAAATTGAAGTGTTAAGGGACTTCCTGCCTCAGGCCTGGAGCATGTAACTACACTCACTAGTGTTCACAGGCCTCTGCATAGGGTGTCAGGTAGGTGTCTCTGTTGTGTCACTCATGTTTTTCTTTAATAGGATGTGGAGTCCTACATTCATCGTTCTGGGCGTACAGGTCGAGCTGGAAGAACAGGGGTTTGCATCTGTTTCTATCAGCACAAGGAAGAGTACCAGTTAGCACAAGTAGAGCAAAAAGCGGTAAAATTTCTTTCCTTACTTTGATTTAGTATATGTTGGGTTTTGTTATTTGTTGTTTTTTCCCAGCCTTGGGGCTTGAACTCAGGTCCTGGATGCTGTCCCTGAGTCTCCTTGTGCTCAAGGCTAGTACTTTACCACTTGAGCCAAAGTACTACTTCTGGCTTTTTATGAGTAGTTTATTGGAAGTAAAAGTCACAGACTTTCCTGCCTGGGTGTGCTGGCTTCAAACCATGATCCTCAAATCTCAGCCTCCTGGGTAGCTGAGATTACAGGTGTGAGCCACTGACACCCAGTGTTGTTTGTTTAAATTTATATGACTTGTTTCTAACATGGTGAGTTACAACTTACTACGTACATATTATTTTTGTGTGCTGTCGTGTTATAAAATAGCCCCTTTTAGAACTTTGCATTTGTAAACAGTACTTTCCTTTTCATGTGCTTTAAAAGGCAGTTTTCAGATAACAAATGAGCAAGCACATCAGAAATGTTTAAGCAGATTAAGGGGCACCGAAAGGGGCTCTCAGGATATACAGCCCAGTGGTAGTATGCTTGCCTAAAATGAACAAGGCTTTGGGTTCAGCCTCCATAAAAAAAAGATAAATGGTGAGGAAAGGCAGGCATACCTTACAGAATTTAAATAAATTTTGTAGATTCTTCTTCTGGGGTAGAACTTAACCTACTCCCTTTGAGTAGACTATACTTGGAGATTTATTTAGGGAAAATAGAATACAGTAGAGAGTGAGGACTTTACAGTGGAGAGTCCTCAAACTGCCCAGGCCAGGAAGTCATGGGTCACATCATCTGTATGTGTCCCTGGTACGAGGTGGCCAGATGCATTCACCTCTGAAAATCTTGTTAAATCCTATAACCCTGGTCCCTTAGATATCAGACTTCAAACTAAAATCATTAAGTTCATGGAAAACAAGGAAAGACGTGGAACTCAGTCCTGGATTCTTAGTTCTAACAAATCTACCCTAGTAACGTAAGATGCTAGCTATAGCAGACTTGTGCTCCTTACTTCTGCAACTTTGACTGCATAGGATAAAGCTTATTTAGGTTTATTTGTTCGTGTATGTTTTAGATGAGTATGTAGTAGGTTATACACAGGCTATGTAGCTTAAGCTGCCCTCACCCTTTCTTCCATCCTCCTGAGTGTTGTACTCCTATGCCAGGCCCTGAAAACTTTTTTTGATAACTATAATGCATTTTTTTGGTAGGTATCTATGTGAATACTTGATAGTCATTTCTGTGTTAAATTATGATTCATTTTTGTACAGGGAATTAAATTTAAACGAATAGGTGTTCCTTCTGCAACAGAAATAATAAAAGCTTCCAGCAAAGATGCCATCAGGTATGTTCACCTGTTATTATCAAAGTGTGTTTTAGTGCTTGGTCTGTGTCTTTAGCACAGTAGTGCCTTGATTGATTCCTTTTTATTTCAGAGTATAAACTATGCACACTTTGTATTTAAGTTCTAATTTTTTTCCTAATGCAAACACTGTCATTGTCAACATGTAAAATTAATTTCTTCATTATAAAGAATTGATAACCTACTTATCCTATAAACCCTTAGACTATGCTAAGGTAGCACAGCCTAATCACCCCTGCCCAATTCTGTCCCAGAGAGGAAACCACTGTGAGTAGTTTGGTTTATCACCTCAGATATGAGGGCGGTACTTCTATGCTGTGGTTGATCAGATTGGATCACAGTTTACATTCCACATCTAATTTAGTCCCCCCTTGGCAAAATAAAAACTAATTGTTTAAGTCAGCAAGTATTGGGTTAAGTAGCAGTGGTGTTACTGACCCACTACTGGTGCACGCATGTGCGCACGCACACACACACATGGAGTTTGGGGTCCAGCATGTTGTGAAGGACTTAGCATTCAATATGGTGAGCAGGTCTGCTATTAGAACATTAGGCCAGAGGCTGGTTAGTATTAGTAAATGGTATTACAGTGTTGTCAGGCTTAAAGAAATGAGTTAATTTGAGATGTCACAATATGTGAAAATGATGGTATGAAGGAAACCATAAGAAAAATATTTGTTGGTGTTAGTACTGGCATTTGAACTTACGACCTGGGTTCCTTAGTTTTTTTTTTTTTGCTTAAGGTTGGTGCTTTACTACTTGAGCCATGTTTCCAATGTGGTTATTTTAGAGCTGGAGTCTCAGACTTTTGTGCCTTCTGGGTTCAACCCTCTGTCCTCTCAGGCTCCATTTCTTAGTAGCTAGAATTACAGATGTGAACCACTAGATATATATCAGATTATATTTTGCTTTTGTTTAAAGCTTATCTTGCTACATATAACGATCTCTATTATCTCAGCATTTTAACATGTCATCTTTTTTTTTTTTAATGTCTTTTTTTTTTTGCCAGTCCTGGGCCTTGGACTCAGGGCCTAAGCACTGTCCCTGGCTTCTTTTTGCTCAAGGCTAGCACTCTGCCACTTGAGCCACAGCACCACTTCTGGCCATTTTCTGTATACATGGTGCTGGGGAATCGAACCCAGAGCTTCATGTATAGGAGGCAAGCACTCTTGCCACTAGGCCATATCCCCAGCCCTTTATTGTCAGAGTTCTATAGGGTACCAATTCAGAAAATTTGAGGTTATGTGGCTGAGAAGGAGACAAGAGATGCTAGTGGTTTATAAGAGACAGCCTCCAGTAGCAGCCCTGTCTCAGAGGCATCTCAGTGTGGTTGTGGTCTTGCTCATTCTAGTACTGGAGAATATCTTTCAACTTGGAGACCTGATGGGTTCTATTGCCAAGTTAATACTCACCTCCTAACAATAATATTGTCTCGTAAGTCATCATTAAGTTCTAAATGTTTTCCTAATTGCAAACACTGTCATTGTAATCATAGGCTTTTAGATACTGTGCCTCCCACTGCCATTAGCCACTTCAAGCAGTCAGCTGAGAAGCTCATAGAGGAGAAGGGAGCCGTGGAGGCCCTGGCTGCAGCCCTGGCTCAGATTTCAGGTGCCACATCAGTGGATCAGCGCTCCTTGATCAACTCACAGGCGGCAAGTTTTGAACATATTATAATTTGGGGTTTGAGCAGACTTGAGTTTATTCAAAATTTCCTGTTTCATTTTCTAATGAAGAAAAGGTATTTTTTAAAAAATCACTTTCCTGATTAAGAGCATGCAAATTTATAGATACAAAATGATGATTGGTGTCAGGGAGAGAGTGGAGGAGAAATAGTGACTGCTGCTAGACATAGGGTTTATAAACAGAACTGATTTGCACACTTGAATATGGTGAACTTTATAGTATGTGAATTATATCTTGATTTTTTTGGATTCTTAGGAGCCCAAAAATATATATCCATAAATGTAATATAAGTACATTTAGCAGCATGTATAGATCTTTAGAGGATGTTTGCTTTTTTTTCTTTTATACATTGAAAATTTTAAATTCGAGTAAGATGATTGTAGATCCACATGTAGTTTTAAGAATAATGTACCAATTCCTTGTACACCCCACCCATTTCCCTCCATTGGCAATGTTTTAGAAAAACTATTACCATGACCAGATGTTAACATTGATATAATGCACCAATCTTACTGAATCCCATAGTTTTACTTGTATTAACTGTTCCCTTCTACCATAGGGTTTTGTGACCATGATCCTAAAGTGTTCAATTGAAATGCCAAACATTAGTTATGCTTGGAAAGAACTTAAGGAGCAGCTGGGCGAGAGCATCGATTCCAAAATAAGGGGAATGGTTTTTCTAAAGGGAAAGCTGGTAAGTCTAGGGCCAGTGCTGTGACACATTTTTGTGTGTGTGTGTGTGTGACACATTTCTTAATGTGGTCAGGGATACAGGGTTGTGTTCTACCTCTTCACATTGGGCACACTTAAGCTTTTCAGTCTCTGAGTGATATTTTCCATGACATTAGTTGCCATTTGGTTACTGGTAACTACTGTCTATATCCATTCCAAATCATTCTGTAAATAATGCCAGACAACTCTACATATATTAACTGAGTAACATATATAACTACACCTTTACAATTAAAATCCCATATTCTTACTTATTGTAGACTTCACTGTAACTCTGTGGGAGAATAAGAAGGGAAAAGGCAGGTAATACATAAATACGCTGTGAAAATAGTTTGACTTTGTGGGATCCTTGAAGGGTTAGAGGTGCATGGGAACCAGTTTAGATTTATCCCAAAAGTTATTGTGGACGTGCTTGTAGAGGTAAGCCAGGCCTAGTGAGTTGTCTTCTCATGTGAAGTGCAAGCTGGACCTGTACTGTTGAATGTTTGTCCCACTATGGTGTTCTGTTTTTTGTTTTTTTTTGTTTGTTTGTTTTTTTGTTTTGGCCAGTCCTGGGCCTTGGACTCAGGGCCTGAGCACTGTCCCTGGCTTCTTCCCGCTCAAGGCTAGCACTCTGCCACTTGAGCCACAGCGCCGCTTCTGGCCGTTTTCTGTATATGTGGTGCTGGGGAATCGAACCTAGGGCCTCATGTATATGAGGCAGGCACTCTTGCCACTAGGCTATATCCCCAGCCCATCCACTATGGTGTTCTTAATGACTTTGCTTCTCAACTCTATGAGAAGCTTACCGGCCAGGGTTAGCAAGCATCCATATCTGCACTTCAGCATTCTTAGGATAAAACTTTTATTCAGTTGTTTTTACTTTGCTATGCTTTCTTACTAACTGAAAGCCTAGTGAGCACTGTGGCATACTCTAGGGAAAATCCTGCTTTGTAGTTACTGACTAACCAATGCATGGTGTTCTGTGTGAAATACTTATGTGAGTGAAGAGACCCACTAATGGCAGAATCCATCAGTATTTGGTATACCTGTGTTGGGTAAATGGTTGGATGCAATGAGTGTTTCTCATAAAATTCTGCAGGAGCTAGGCACCAATTGGTCAAGTCTATAATCCTAGCTATTCATTCACGAGGCTGAGATCTGAGGATCAGGGTTCAAAGCCAGCCCAGGCAGACTCTTTATCTCCAATAAACTACTCAGAGAAAGCTACAAGTGTCACTGTGGCTCAAATGGTAGAGCTCTGGCCTTGAGTACAAAGAAATTCAGGGAACAAGCCCTGAGTTCAAGCCACATAACCAGGGAAAAATGCTACAGTAATATTTTCAGTTGTTTTGGGTTTTTTTTGGTGGAGCTGGGGTTCAAATCCAGGGCATTCTACATATTAGACATGTGCCCTACCACTCAAGTCACTCATTAGCCCAAAATACTGCAGTTAAAGATGGCAGGGAGAAGTGTGGCACCTGTACAGCAGTTGTTTAACATCTTGTTCTTGACTTCCTTGCCTGGCAGGCAGGGAAAGCACTTATCAGAGAGTGATCCTGGAAACTATTCTTTCTCACATTGTCTCAGGAGGCTGAATTATGAAACATTAGAAATTAGCAATAGATCTTTTATTTTTCTGCTTTAAGTTTAGCTTGTTTGAGGGAAAATGGAAAGGAGTAGGTGGTAATGATTTTAGAACCTTACAAAGAATGGCTTTTTATTGTTGTTTGTTTGCTTGTTTTTGTGCTGCTAACGTTCACCACTAACACCTAACCACTTGAGCCACAGCTCCAGCCTGGCTTCTTGCTGTTAAACTGGTGATAGAATGTCACAGACTTTTTTGCTTAAGCTGGTTTTGAACCTCGATACTCCAGGTCTCAGCCTCCTTAGTGGCTAGTTTTACAGAAATGAGACACCAAGGCCCCAGCTCAGACTGTGTTTTTAAGTACTGCTCCATTTCACAGCTATGAGCCTCAGTACCATGTAGTTACTAATAGACTTTTTGTGCTGCCTAAAGAGGAGGCCATTCTATGTTCTTGTCATAACTTGAAGGACTGACAATGTCTAGAGTGATAAAATAAACCTTTTCATATATGTGTAGAAAAGCATATAGCTACTTCAGGGGTTGCACAGTATGTTCTGCTTGGAATAACTTTATTTTCTTCCTAGGGTGTTTGTTTTGATGTACCTACTGCAGCTGTCACAGAAATACAGGTATTCGCTCTTAAACTTACAGTTAATATGCCTAAATTGTAAAGTGTTTATTAGAAAATACAGAGTTGATGAGACACAATTGCTAAAATCAGTCCCCTAACTAAAAGACAGTCAAGTTTTACATTTACAATTTTATTTCCTCTTTATTCTGCTATGTATTTGTTGAGTCTGCATTTTGTCCTTCCTACCATTTTGATCAGTATTTCCCCCCCAAGGTTACTCTGGGTTGTTTGTTTGTTTGTTTGTTTTTGCCGGTCCTGGTGCTTGGACTCAAGGCCTGAGCACTGTCCCTGGCTTTTTTTTTGCTCAAGGCTAGCTAGCACTCTACCACTTGAGCCACAGCACCACTTCTGGCCTTTTCTATATATATGATGCTGAGGAATCAAACCCAGGGCTTCATGTATATGAGGCAAGCACTCTTGCCACTAGGCCATATTCCCAGCCCCTTTATATACATTTTAAAATTGATCCATCTTAATACAGTATTCCTGGGACAAGTGTGTCTGTCTATATGTGTCATATTTGGACTTTGGGGGGGGGGTGCGTGCACGCCTGTGTGCACTAATCTTAGGGTTTAAATTCTGGGCCTGGGCAATGACTGTCCCTTATTTTTTGCTCAAGGCTAGAGTTCTGACACTTGAGCCACAGCTTTTTGGTAGTTCATTGGACATAAGAGTCTTACAGACTTTCCTGCATGGGCTGCCTTCGAACCTCAGTCCTCAGATCTTAGCCTCTTGAGTAAGAGTACAGGCTCAAGCCACTGGCACCCGGCCTCATAGTTTTGTTTTATTACTTCTGACTTCCATAGAGTCTTAACAAAAGGCTGGAATATAATGTAGTGATGGTGAAACAAGTGTTTCCAGATGTCATTGGCTTCTGGACTGAGAGAATCATTGTTGCTAGTCTAGCAACCTTTAAAGCACTTGTTATCTCCCTAGTTGCTGTTGTGCGTGTGGGAGGGTGTATAGATGTGGCTTTCTTTTAAAAATGTGTTATTATAAAGATGTACAGAAGGGTTACAGTTATATATTGGGTCCAGTTATTTTGAAAAATACTTTTCTCATGCCTTTTTCAAATTTAGTAAAAACCAGAGCAGGTGAAAACAAAATCTTTTCTCAACAGGAGAAATGGCATGATTCACGCCGTTGGCAACTGTCTGTGGCTACAGAGCAACCAGAGCTGGAAGGACCACCAGAAGGATTCCGAGGTGGCAGGGGTCCACGAGATGGCAGCCGAGGTGGCAGGGGACAGCGAGATGGCAGCCGAGGTTTCAGGGGACAGCGGAATGGAACCAGAAACTTCAGGGGGGGACAGCGGGGTGGAAATAGAAGTTTCAGGGGACAGCAGTCAGGAGGTGGCAGCCAAAGTAATAGAGGGCAGAAACGGAGTTTCAATAAAGCGTTTGGTCAGTGAGGAGAAGTTGAGGACATATAACTATGTTTGACCACATGAACTCCATTTCTCACACAATCCAAAGAAGTTTGTGCTGCCTTTGGTCCCATGTCCAGTCCCCATCCCCTAAAGAGACAGGCTTCTTCCAACCATCCCATCTGACATTACCACTTGCATCGTTATTTCTACCACTTTTCTTAATTTTTCATCTTGAGAAGGAATACAAATCTATTGCAATATATTTTCTAATATATTGCCTGTAGATTATAAGATTGAATCAGTCATCATGTTTCTTCCTGTATTTATAAGTTGGTCTTTTTTCATAATGCTGGGAATTGAACCCAAAACCTTACATATACTAAGTATGTGCCCTTTGACGAAGTTTTATCCCCTGTCCCCCTAAGTCTCTCAATAATGTTCTCTAAAGTAAATATTCCTTGGCCTCCTGCCAAGCAATTCCTCCTAGTGTCCTATACTGTACTTTCTGAGAATTAATAATGAGCAATGTTTTGAAACAAGGTTTCAGACTTAGATGAGTTGTATTATAGTTTATGCCTGCCTCTTTTGAATTTGAGGGATGAAATACACTATGGATTACCCATAGTTTTGCTCATTTTAGTATGCTTAGCTTCTCTTTACAAGGTGATTCAGGCTCCAGCAAAAGTGTTGACAATAGTGTATATAGAAGTACCTTTGAATATAAAGCCAGTGTTTTTAAGATTAAATTCAAATGTATATGATGGCTCCATAGCTTCCTTTGTAAATTAGGAGGCTGGTTAAATGCTGTTTAGATACTTGTACTGCAGTTTCAAAAGTTTAGCATTACTGTGAGGAATTAAGAGACCAAGGGGCCTAGTTATATATTGCTGAAAACATTCTTATGTAAGGAAGTGATCACAACTAATGCACAAAAAAAGGAATGAGTACATGCCAAAGCATTTTTTTAGTGAGTCATGAGTGTTCAAGAGGTTAACTTCTAGTGTGCAATCTGGGTTTTTAGGTAGTAATACAGTCCTAATTTTTGTTTCTCAGTAGCCTAGATCTTAAGCCACAACATAGTATCTACTCTGTTAAAAGTATTTCTCCATCAAGAGGTGTCCACTGATTAGACACTTCTGTTAATGACAGCTCCATGATTATTTTACGTTGTTGCTTCACAGGAACTAAAGAAATGTGTCTAGTGCTGGACAAATGACTTGGACATAATTTCTCTGGAAAACATTCTACATAGCCTAGAACCTTAGTTTCTGGAAATTCTACTGAGCGTCAGAACATAGTCTGTCATTCTCAGCCAGTTAGTTTGAACAACTAAACTCTTTACAGGCTCTTGTTTCTGTATCTGGTTTCGCTAACTGCCTCCTACTTGGTCTTGGTCCCCTTGCAGTAGGAATTCTGACAACCACTTTATCCTGGTCCCTGAGGCAAGTTCCTATCCCATTTTCAGAATTCTCTTAGCTTTTTAAGAAATTGTTATTGTAAAGATGATTTTTACAGAGAGATTACATGTCAGGTAATTAAGTACATTTCTTTGGACAGTGTTGGACCTTCCCTTGCTCTCTCCTGGCTTTTATTTTCTGATCCTCGTGTCAGTTTTCACTTTATTCCTGTGCTTTGTGGCTTCCCATCAAGCTACAGGGAATTAGGAAAGGTGTTTGATAGTAGTCCACATGTGCCTTGTGGTTATAATTTATGGGATTTTGGTTTTTCCCCAAATACTGGTCATGCTATAACAGTAACCAAATATCCAGTCTGGATAAGTTTGTCAAGCAAATTAAAAAGGTTACAGTACCTGCTCTTTGTGAAGGAGTAGCTAAAATAAAGATGTGGATTATGGAATAGCAGAGTAAAATGACCAGACATAAAGAGATTAATAAGAATTTTAAGTATACAACTTAATTTTTTTTTTTTTGGCCAGTCCTGGGGCTTGGACTCAGGGCCTGAGCACTGTCCCTGGCTTCTTCTTGCTCAAGGCTAGCACTCTGCCACTTGAGCCACAGCGCCACTTCTGGTCATTTTCTGTATGTGTGGTGCTGGGGAATCGAACCTAGGGCCTCATGTATACGAGGCAAGCACTCTAGCCACTAGGCCATATCCCCAGCCCCCTTTTTTTTGGCCAGTCCTGGGCCTTGGACTCAGGGCCTGAGCACTGTCCCTGGCTTCTTCTTGCTCAAGGCTAGCACTCTGCCACTTGAGCCACAGCGCCACTTCTGGCCGTTTTCTGTATATGTGGTGCTGGGGAATTGAACCCAGGGCCTCATGTATATGAGGCAAGCACTCTTGCCACTAGGCCATCTCCTCAGCCCCTACAGCTTAATTTTAAGAGAAGTATTCTCCCCCGCCCCCTCTTTTGGTGTTAATACCAGTGCTTAAACTCAGGGCCTCAAGCAAGACTCAGCTTTTTCAATCAAGGCTGACGTGCTACCACTTGAACTGTACCTCCAGTTCACCTTTTTTGCTGGTAAATTGGAGTTAGATTCCCTTGGACGAATTCTTTCCTAGGCTGGCTTTAAACCATAGTCCTTGGACCTAGGATTATAAGCATGGGCCACTGGCTCCTGACCAAGCAGTTTTTTCAATAAATGAAGTTAACTTTTTTTCTAGATTTGAGTTCAAACCATATTTATAAATGTGTAATTCATCTACTATTGGTTTAAATGGGCTTATTGGTCTAAATGGGGAAATGTTATCATTTTGCTACAGAGAAAATATTTTCCAGTTTATGTATCAACTCGATGTACTTTTAAAATTAAACCCATTTTTTTATGTTAGAGCAATTTGTGTAATGGATTCTCTGCAGTTGTACATAAAATGTTTTTACAGTAAACTGAGTTAATGTGTAAAATACTGCTTTAATGCCATAATAAAAAATTAATACGTTATGGGCTTGGTGGCTTTTTTAAATGAAAAGACTTGAAATTTTTATTATAAAAATGAGGTATAAAAAGCTAGTGCCAGCAGTGTACAAATGGCGGGTAATCAAGGCAGAGGATAAGTGGGAAGATTGCCAATTCCAGACGTCTGGGTGCTACACCAGCATGCACACCTGTGAATCCAGTACTTGGGAGCGATGTCAGAAGGATTGAATTTGAGGGGAACCTGGGCTACACAGGGCCAATGGTCTATAGATCTGTCTGAAACCAAACAACCCCCCCTCTCCCCAAAGCTAAACCCATTTGGGAAAGCAACAGATCTAGTGTCAATTTTTCATAAGTGCTATATGGATATGCCACTGGACATTTAACCAAGACCACCAATCTTAGTGGTTCCTATTTTAATTTCACTGTTAAAACAACTGTAAAGTTAATGTGTGAATGTTTGCGTAGTTGTCATTTTACTAGGTTTTGTGTAGATAAAAGTTGTATGGTGGAAGTAAATATGCTTCAGATTTTGGTGCAAATCACTCCAAAAATAATTTATCTCCCTTTAGTTTTTCCCATAGTACTGCAGCAGCAGATTGCACTTGGTGTTTACTAGGGACAAAGTAAAATTGGGTCTTTTTGATTTGGTTTTTGCTGGTACTAGGGTTTGAGTTCAGGGCCTCACACTTGATAGGCAGGTGCACTACCAGTTGGGTCATACTTCCAAGCCCTTTTCCCAGATGGTCTGGAACTTTGTACCTTGTCTGGCCTTGGACACGGTATACTTCTCATGTATCTTGAACAAGCATTGTGGGTGTTCCCATGTCTAGCTTGTATGTTGAGGTGGGACTTGTCAACTTCGTGCTAGGATTATAGACATGAGCGCCCGACATCACCAACCCCTCACCCTCGGTCAGTCGTGGGGCTTAAACTGGGCGCTGTCCCTGAACCCTTGCTCAAGGACAACGCTCCACTAACTTGGGAGTCATAGCCCCACTTCTGATTTCCTGTGGTTAATTGGAGGTTGGAGTCTGGCCGGTCTGGTTTATAACCACCATCCTCAGATCTCAGTCTCCTGAGTAATTGGGATTTCAGACGTGAGCCATAAGCTCCCTGCTTGCTGCCGATCGTTTTTATGTACAGTACACATCCATCTATCCAAAAAACAGTGAACCTAGAAGTCACACTGCAGGGGGTAGTACTGGAGGAGGAGAGGTCCTCATTGGCAGCCTCGTTTCCATGGCCATAGCTGCTATAGAGACCACTATGCCTCCCTATTGGCCATTGCCCAGCATACTGCGGCTCCATTGGTGGACTTCATTGGCTGCCGTTCCACAGCGCTCTCGCTCTGCCTCCGGCCGTAAGTGAAATGTCGTAAAGCAGGCGGAAGGCGGGAGTCCCGACGGCAAGCTTCGAGACAGCCCAGTTTGTGGAGGCCGCTATGGCTACCGCTCCGTGGGCCGAGATCCGCGAGAAATTCCAGGCGGCCCTGGCCCTGTCGCGGGTGGAATTACATAAAAACCCGGAGAAGGAGCCGTACAAGTCCAAATACAGCGCCCGGGCGCTGCTGGAGGAGGTCAAGGCGCTGCTCGGCCCCGCGCCGGAGGATGAGGACGAGCGGCCTCTGGCCGACGAGGGCTTGGGCGCGGGGGACCACGCCCTGGGGCCGCCTACCGAGGCCGTGGAGCCCGAGGGGCCCGCTGCGCAGCGGGCAGTGCGGCTGGCGGTTCTCGAGTTCCACCTCGGGGTGAACCATATCGACACGGAGGAGCTGTCGGCCGGGGAGGAGCACCTGGTGAAGAGCTTGAGGCTGCTGAGCCGGTACCGGCTCTCGCATCGCTGCGTCTCGCTCTACGTGCAGGCGCAGGTGAGAGGGCCGCGGCGGCCGGCCTCCACACCCGGGGCCCACTTTAGAGGCTGCTGGGTAGCCGGGCACCAGAGGCGCGCGCCTGGCAGCCCAGGTACTCAGTAGGCTGAGACCCGTGAATCTCAGCACCAGGCTCTATTGGAAAACTTCAGGGACAGATCCCAGACCTTGAGTTCACGCCCCAGGAGCAGAACGGAAAATTTACAATCTTTCCCATTTTAGTATCTCTGAACCTCCTTATGAGTTGACCAATGCTGTATTACAGTTTTCTTGTTCATACAAAAGTGATGTCCTACAGTTGTGACTTATTTTTTATTTTGTGACAGTATCTCTATAGCTCTAGCTCCCTTGAACTTTTGATCCTGGTGCCTCTGCTTCCCAACTTGTGGGTTTACAGGCATGAGACACCCCCACCTGACAACTGTAATATCTTACTCATGGTAAAATATCAAATTCTCCCCCGATAGCTACGAAGGATTACTTGTGGGATAAAATGTTTGTTTTCATGGGAATTCATGATATTTAACTACATTGCCTCAATCTGTTATCTTTGGAGAACTACCGGACCCACCATAGATTGTTAAACCTTCATCAAGTTCTGGAGGCCTAGGAATAATTTTTCTCTGGCATTCCTTCTCATCTTTGCTGTTTACAATATATACTGGTATTTATCTGTGGTAGCAGAAGAAAGTTGGTACAATGGAAACCAAGCCAAAGAGCTCAATAAGGAAAAGAGAAAGAAGAATCAATAACTTTGATGGATGGGATTTTGTGTGTGTGTGTGTGTGTGTCTGTGTGTGTCTGTGTGTGTCTGTGTGTGTGCGCGCATGCGCGCGCATTAACCAGGCATGGTCCCTATGCTTTTTGCTCAAGGCTAGTGCTCCACTTTTGGTTTTGCTGGTTAATTGGAGATAAGAATCTCACAAACTTTCTTGCCTTGATTGGCTTCAAACTTGGATCCTGGGATCTCAGCCTTTTGAGTAGCTAGAAATATAAATATGAACCATCAGTGCCCAACAATTTTATAACAATTTTAAGAACACTCAAAGCCAGTGGTGGTCATGAGTTTGAGGCCAACCTGGATTACATAGCAAGATTTTGTCACAAAAACCACTCTAAAGTATAAACATGTTTTATTATTTAAAATAATAAATGGATGCCAAAGTATTTTGTAGCCTGATCTTAGTGTGATTTTCTATCACCTCTCCCAAATTGCAGTTTTAGCAGCAAGTCACTCACTGCAGCTCACGCTCATGGCAAAGAGACAGCACAAAGGGTAGGAGCACCAGAAGGCAGGGGTCACTGCAGATCCATCTTAGCAGTTGTCTACCACAGTATGTTTGTCAGTATTATGAGTAACTCATTGTTACTCAAACTCCATTACTGGTTAGTAAGTAGTATCATTAAAATTATGGTTGGTAGGGCTGAAGGTGTGGTTCAGGGATATTGAACCAGCCTAACAAGCTCCAGGCTCAGTCCAAACCCCTCCCCAACCAAAAAAGACCTCTGAAATTACAAATTTAATTTTTGTTTGTTAGCATACATTAGTTATACAAGAGTGAGAATTCATTGTGACATTTCCATATTAAATAATGGCATAATGTACTCCATCAATCTCAACCTCACCTCCTTTATCACTTCTCTGCCCCCTTTCTAATACAATTTGTAGATATTGCTTTAATTGTAAGTCTTAAGTCATCACTGTTTCTCTTCTTTGCAGAATAACCTGGGCATCTTATGGTCTGAAAGGGAAGAAATTGAAACTGCACGGGCTTACCTAGAATCATCAGAAGCTCTGTATAATCAATACATGAAAGAGGTGTGTTGCAAGTCAGATTAAAATTTAAATTTAGGCTGAAAGTAGTCAAGAACTGGTCGAAGAATTCCTCATTCACGATGAGGTAATTCTTCAGTGCACCCAAGAATTTCTCTGGAACTTCTGGGAAGTTACCTGAAAGCTGAAATGACTATATAGTGAAGACTTTGGGTTTGTAAAAATAATACTTGGGTAGGGTATAATGGCAGCCTACACTTGAATGTAGTCATCAAGGAAATAGTTTGTTATCCCCAAATACCACTTGGATATTTTTTGTATTTGTGTTCAAAATTTTCTACTTTGATCCCACTAGAAATAGCAGAGCTAAAAGAAAACAAGGGAAATATGTGCCCTAAAGATTTCAGATACATTGCTCATATTAAGCCACCAGCTCTTGGCGTAATAAGTTTTTTACATGAAAGGAATCATTAGGCAACATATTTCCTTTTTTTCTTTCTTTCTTTCTTTTTTTTTTTTTTTTTTTGCCTGTCCTGGGGCTTGAACTTAGGGCTGGGGTACTACCCCTGAGCCTCGTTGTACTCAAGACTAGCTCTCTATCACTTGTGCCACGTACCACTTCTGGTTTTTTTGAGTAATTTATTGGAGATAAAAGTCTCATGGACTTTCCTGCCCTGGCTGGCTTTGAACCATGATCCTCAGATCTTAGCCACCTTGAGTAGCTAGGATTATAAGCGTGTGCCGTGCCACAGGCACCCGGCTAGGCAACATATTTCTTGTCGATTACTATTTGTTATGGTTATCTGCTTTAAAAGTTGCTTATTAAAATGCTATTTCTACCTGAAAAAAAAAATGTTGTTCTAGTACCAGGACTTGAATTCAGAACCTCTTGCATTCACTTGGTAATTTTGTTTATAAATGCACTCTACCAGTTGAACCACACATCGAGTTCAGCATTTTTGCTGGTTAATTGGAGGTAGCATCTGAATGATTTTTCTGTCTGTATGGGCTAAAACTGTGATCTTCAGATTTCAGCCTCTTGAGTAGCTAGCATTATAGACATGCGCCACTGGTATCCATATGAAAGAAATTTAAAATAATATTATATATGACATAAACAGGCCCATGTTCAATGGTGCATGTCTTTAATCCTAGCTACTTGGGAGGAGAAGATTGGATAGATCAGGACCCAAAGCGAGCCAGCCCAACAAAAAGTTGGTGAAACTGTCTCAGCAAATAAGCCAAGTATAGTATTATAAGCCTGTAATCTCAGCTACTCGATGAGTGACATAAATAGTGGATTTCTGATCTAGGAAGGCCCAGGGAAGAAAATGACCTTATCCAAAGCATAGAAAAATAAAAAGGACTGGAGGTGCCTAACATACAAAAATGTACTTGCTAACCATCAGGATGTATGACTACAAAAGAAACAAAACTCTCATATTTTCCAAAGTAGTGACATTATATTCATAAGATTATCCCCCCCTCCTTTTTATTTTTTTTTTGCCAGTCCTGGGGCTTGGACTCAGGGCCTGAGCACTGTCCCTGGCTTCTTTTTGCTCAAGGCTAGCACTCTGCCACTTGAGTCACAGCGCCACTTCTGGCCTTTTTGTATTTATGTGGTGCTGAGGAATTGAACCCAGGGCTTCACGTATACCAGGCAAGCACTGTACCATTAGGCCATATTCCCAGCCCCTATCCCCCCCTCCTTTTTTTTTGAGGTAGAGTCTATGTAGCCATGTTACCCCCTTACCCCCAACTCATGATCCTCTGCCTCAGCTTCTCAAGTGCTGAGACTATAGCCATACAACACCACACTTAGAAATTTGTAGTTTTTCTTTAAGAACAGTTTACATATAAACTGGGAGTAGTGATGCATGCCTTTAATCTAAGAATTTAAGAGTCTGAGGCAGGAAGGAGGATAGTGTTCAAAGCCAGCATGAACTACATAGTGAAACCTTTTCTCCAAATATCCCCCTCAAAAGATGGAAAAAAAAAACCCCAAAAACGTAACAACTCAAAATTGATTTCTTCCATTCCCCAGAAGAGGGTGCTTGATGTTCACAGTTTGAAATTTTAAAGAGTTTTTGTTGTTTAATCATAGATTGGGAGACCTCCTCTTGATCCTACAGAACACTTTCTTCCTGAAGAAGAGAAGCTAACTGAACAGGAGAGATCAAAAAGGTTAGTTGGTATAGAAATCAACAGGTGTTCCTACATAGTATAAATAAAATGATTGTTTCAAAAGAGCCTGATGTTTGCTGCTTGCAGGTCATCCAAGTGAAACTGTGGATTACCCACCCTTACCCTCTATAGCACAAGGTTTGAACTCAGTACCTTGGGCTTGCTTGGCAAGCTCTTTATCATTTGAGCCACACTCCAGCCCTACTCTGTGGAATAAACTTCCATTTGCCACTTACAAGTGATGTCATCTTGGTTAGGTCTGAGACTCTTTCCTATCATATAAATACATGTACCAAATACAACTCAAGGATTGTTGGGAGGATCAAGAAAACTACATATGAAATTTACTTATAAGCCAGGCACTGGTAGCTCACGCCTGTAATCTGAGCTACTCAGGAGGCTGAGATCTGAGGGCCACTGTTCAAAGCTAGCCCAAGCAGGATAGTTCATGAGACTCTTATTTCTGATTAACCACCAGAAAACCAGAAGTGGCTCTGTGGTTCCAAGTGAAAGAGCACTAGCTTTGAGCAAAAGACCCTGGGACTGTGTGCAGGTCCTGAGTTCAAACCCCATGACCAACCAGAAACAACAACAAAAAGAAATTTACTTATAAATGACAAACCATTATGCAATACGGACTTTTCTTCACAGATTTGAGAAGGTTTATACTCATAACCTGTATTACCTGGCTCAAGTCTACCAGCATATGGAAATGTTTGAGAAGGCCGCTCACTATTGCCACAGCACACTGAAACGCCAGCTTGAGCACAATGCTTATCATCCTATGGAGTGGGCTATTAATGCTGCTACCTTGTCCCAGTTTTACATCAATAAGGTAAGTAATTACCTAAAAGAATATAAAAAGGAGCCAGTTATAGCCCGAAGATACCATCCTTTAAAAGCTAGTGGCTTAGCACAAAGGCACAACAATATTTACCAAAACAAACTCCAGGAAATGGAAACAAGAAGTTTTATCTATGCTACTTTTTCTTTTCTTTTTGTCTTGTTTGCTTATCTGCTTTGGGAGTGTAAGTGGGGGTTCAGAAATGGAGGGAGGGGCTGGGGATATGGCCTAGTGGCAAGAGTGCTTGCCTCGTATACAGGAGGCCCTGGGTTCAATTCCCCAGCACCACATATACAGAAAATGGCCAGAAGTGGCGCTGTGGCTCAAGTGGCAGAGTGCTAGCCTTGAGCAAAAAGAAGCCAGGGACAGTGCTCAGAACCTGAGTCCAAGCCCCAGGACTGGGCAAAAAAAAAAAAAAGAAATGGAGGGAAAAATGGTGAACAAATGCAGCAGTGGTACTCACTTGACACTGTTGAAAATGAACTATACAACTTGTGGGTGGGTATTGGAAGGAAAAACTGGGAAAGAATGAGGGAAGGGGTGGTGTTCTCTAAAGCAAAATGTAGTCACTACCTGACTTACGTAACAGTAACTCCTCTGTACATTATCTTTATAATAACAATTTTTAAAAAGGCTTGTATTTTGTGATGTAAACTAAGCAGAAAAATGCAGCTCAATTTGTTACTTGCTAGTATATTAAGTTTGTAACGTGGGTGTGGGTGCCAATCCTGGGGCTTGAACTCAGGGCCTGGGTGCTGTTTCTGAGCTCTTTGGCTTAAGACTATCAGTTTACTACTTGAGTCATAGTTCCACTTGCAGCCTTTTTGCTGCTTAACTGGAGATAGGAGTCTCATGGACTTTCCTGCCTGGGCTGGCTTCAACCTTGATCTTCCAGATCACAGATTCCTGAGTAGCTAAGGCTACATGGCTTCAGTTCTTTTTTGATTATGGGTGTACTATTTAAATTCACCTTAGTGATAAATTACCTTTTATTGCAAATTTTTTCTTGTGGTAGACAGAATTTTATCTATGTAATGGTAATCTGTAATGAGAATTTATCTGAGGAAGTTGACTGTTAAATGTGGGCTTTGGTAAAAGCATGTGATACATTTCAGTTATTTCTCAGAATGAACTGTTCTGTAGTAATGTGGATATTGTAAATGTCTCTGCTGATTTCCATAATTCCAGGGTTTTATGACATGCTTTCTGGACTGTTACATAGGGACAAATATGTGTTCCTTATTTGTTTAATTCGAATTCCTCAGAATCAATTTGCTGTACTTTTGCAGACCCATTTCTTCTGTCATCCTTCAGTTTCTAATGCTAAGATTTTTTTTTTTTTTTGGCTAGTCCTGGGGCTTACACTCAGAGCCTGAGCACTGTCCCTGGCTTCCTTTTTGCTCAAGGCTAGTACTTTACCACTTGAGCCACAGTGCCACTTCTGGCTTTTTCTGTATACGTGGTACTGAGGAACTGAACACAGGGCCTCATGTATATGAGGCAAGCACTCTACCATTAGGCCATGTTCTCAGCCCTGCTAAGACATTTTTTAAAAAATTCATTAATTAAACAAATTTTTTTGACAAGGTGTTGTGCAAAAGGGGTTCAGTTACATAATAGGGCAGTGTGTACATTTCTTGTGATATCTTACACCCTGTTTTTCTTTCCCTTCCCTAGATCAGGTAGACATATATACATTACACAGTGTACCAAAAACATATACAGTAGCCACATGGCCTATGCCAAAGGATATTCACCTAGGACTTTAAATGTAACGTCAACAATAGAGTTTGCTTATCCTTGTCTTATATGAACATACATACATAGCTTTTGAGCTATTGTGCTCCACTGAGAGGTCTATTTTTTGCCTTTATATGTTGAGTAGTTGTTTGGTTTTAGTTACATAATGTAGGGTCGCTGACCCAAACCTGTGGGAAATACCATTTGACAAGAAGTTTTTGGTTTCGCAGACCTGGTCTCTACTGTCTCCCCTCCCCCCACCTTAACAGTCATATATCAAGGAGATCATGCCCCTTTGTTTTCTGTGTTCTAGGCTTGTCTCGCTCAACATTATTTGTTCAAGTTCTGACAATTTCCCTACGAATACCAATATATCACCATTTCTAATTGCTATGTAGTATTCCATTGTGTATAGGTACCATATTTTTTGGATCCATTCATCTGTGGAGGGGCATCTGGGTTGTGTCCATATTTTGGCTATTGTGAATTGTACAGCGATAAACATGGAAGTACAGATGTCTTTTTGATATCGTGGGACTTGTTGTTCAGGATAGATGCCTAGGAGTGGTATGGCTGGGTTATAGGGTAGGTCTATATTGAGCTTTTTGAGGAACCTCCATACTGCTCTCCAAAGTGGTTGTACTAATTTGCACTCCCACCAACAATGGAGAAGGGTTCCTCTTTCCCCGCACCCTCTCCAGCATTTGTTGTTGCCTGAGTTCAGAGTATAGGCCATTCTAACTGGAGTGAGGTGGTATCTCAGGGTTGTTTTTATTTGCATTTCCTTTACTGCCAGGGATGTTGAACATTTCCTCATTGTTTCTTTGCCATTTTTATCTCTTGTGAAGTCTCTCTTTAGCTCCTTAGCCCATTTCCTAATTGGTTTACTGGGCTTGGAGGGGCTTAGTTTTTTGAGTTCTCTGTAGATGATGGATATTAGGCCTTTGTCTGTTGCTGTGCTGGTAAAGATCCTTTCCCATATGGTTGGCTGTCTTTCTAGTTTGGTGGCTATGTCCTTCGCTGTGCAGAAACTTTTTATTTTGTAGTAGTCCCATTTGTCAAGTCTCTCCCCTATCTGTTGTGCCCTTGGGACTCTATTCAGGAAGTTCCTTCCTGTGCCTGTAAGTTCTCTGCTAAGACATTTTTAAGCTACATTTCCAACCAGATAGTTTAGTCTTAGTAAGATACCTCACCAATAGATTACTTTTTATTATATTTCTCTCTCTCTCTCTCTCTCTCTCTCGCCAGTCCTGGTTCTTGAACTCAGGGCCTGGGCACTGTCTCTGAGCTTCTTTTGCTCAAGGCTAGCACTCTACCACTCGAGCCATAGCACCACCTCAGCTTTCTGTTTATATGGTACTGAAGAATCAAACTCAGGGCTTCATGCATGCTAGGCAAGCACTCTACCACTAAGCCACATTTCCAGTCCCTTATTTATATTTCTTATTCACAAGCCACAAGAATTATGGAAATTCTCTGCTTGTCAGAGTTCCAACTTCTTTCATCTCTCTAGTTATCCTCTGCCTTATACTTAGACCTTTATTCTTTCCAAGATTTTTGTTGTTGTTAGTGCTAGTTCTGTAAATGTGCCTGTCTTTAAAATATTGCTCCACAGAATTTCATTCAGATGAACTATTAGCAGGAGCCAATAAGACTATTTGCAGCATCACTTCTAGGACTTTGGTCTAAGGTCAAGTGTGTAAGTAATACTGCTGTGTATACTCAGAACATCCAGTTAAGCCTAATTCTCATGAATCCGTTTTACTGTGGTCCTTAGAAAACCTGCCTCTGCTTATAGCTTCCTGTTACAGTTATTTGAAGAACCCTTGTTTAGCAGCTTTAAAAGTACATATTCATTATGGTTTAATTCACACTTAAAGCTCCATTTGCGGGACTGGGAATATGGTTTAGTGGTAGAGTGCTTGCCTAGCATGCATGAAGCCCTGGGTTCGATTCCTCACCAGCACATAAACAGAAAAGGCCAGAAGTGGTGCTTTGACTCCAGTGGTAGAGTGCTAGCCTTGAGCAAAAAGAAGCCATGGACAGTGCTCAGGCCCTGAGTTCAAGACCCAGAACTGGCAAAAAAAAAAAAAAGCTCCATTTGCCAGGCAGGCCTGTAAGTGCAGCTACTTGGGAGGCTGAGATCTGAGAATTGCCATTCAGAGACAGCCTGGGCCAGGAAAGTCCATGGGACACTTACCTCCAGTTAACCAGTACAAAGCTGGAAGTGGAGATGTGGCTCAAGTAGGAGAACACAGCCTAGAGCCCAAAAGCTCGGAGACAGCATCAGGGCCCAGGGTTCAAGCCTCAGGACCCACACAAGAAAACAAAACAAGCTCCATGCATGTTTATATTGTTAATACATGTAGATATTAATGTGTGAAGAATCTCCCTTTGAATGGTGGGATATAAAAAGCCCTCTTAACCTAATAAAAATTGAATCTTCTTACTCGGACAGAATATAAGAATTGGAGGGGCTGGGGATATGGCCTAGTGGCAAGAGTGCTTGCCTTGTATACATGAAACCCTGGGTTCAATTCCCCAGCACCACATATATAGAAAATGGCCAGAAGTGGTACTGTGGCTCAAGTGGCAGAGTGCTAGCCTTGAGCAAAAAGAAGCCAGGGACAGTGCTCAGGCCCTGAGTCCAAGGCCCAGGTCTGGAAAAAAAAAAAAGCAAGAATTGGAGTTTAGGATGAGAGTTGTTCCCATCTGTGTTCTGGTTATGGGAAGACAGCTGACTTTCAGTCCACAGTTAGCTCTGTGCCAGTTTAAGTCAGTTTTAGGAGTTTGGCATTGTCATTTTAATCTCTGAGGTAACTTTTTAACATATCACTGTAATGTGCCTTTCATACCTTTTTGCTGTCCAGCACCTGTACAGGCCTCCTTCATAGTGGATCACACCTGATAGTATAGTTTTCCCATAGAAATATTCAAATATCAATTGTAAATAAGACTTTGTGAGACTTATATTCTTTCTCATTTATTTTTCCAACAGCTATGCTTTATGGAAGCCAGACACTGTTTGTCAGCTGCTAATGTTATTTTTGGTCAAATTGGGAAAATTCCAGCCACAGAAGACAGTAAGTTTATGTGTGCATGTTTCCTTATGTAGCTGTTTTCTGAGACAGGGTCTTGCTATGTAGTTCAGGCTGACCTTGAATGCATTGTCCTGCTTCAGCCTTCCAAGTAATGGGACTACAGACTACTAGGTCACTGTGTCCTGGTACTATAAGCTTTAATTTTTTTTAGTTTTGAAATTCAATCTTTTAATATTAAACATTTTAAATTTTAGGAAAGTAACAAAAGTAGAACAAGAAACTATTTTCTCAACTAAACTCACCAATTTTGTTGTTGTTGTCATTGCTTTGATTTTTGGACAGGATCTTACGGTCTAACCCAAGCCTGGCCTTCAAATCAAGATCCTTCTGCCGCAGCCTCTTAAGTAGCTAGAATTACAGATGTGTGCCACCAGGCCTAACTTATTCACTAGTTTGCCTCATTTTCATCCACATATTAAGTTAATATCTAGATGTTACTTTTTTTTTTTTTTTTTGCCAGTCCTGGGGCTTGGACTCAGGGCCTGAGCACTGTCCCTGGCTTCTTTTTGCTCAAGGCTAGCACTCTGCCACTTGAGCCACAGTGCCACTTCCGGCCATTTTCTGTATATGTGGTGCTGGGGAGTTGAACCCAGGGCCTCATGTATACGAGGCAAGCACTCTTGCCACTAGGCCATATCCCCAGCCCTAGATGTTACCTTTTATTGTTGTTGAATGGGGCTTGAACTTAGGACCTGGGCACTGTCCCTGTACTCTTTTGTTCAAGGCTAGCACTCTGCCGTTTTGTGCCAAAGCTCCACTTCCAGTTTTCTGATGGTTAATTGCAGATAAGAGTCTCCTCAACTTTCCTACCAGGGCTGGCTTTGGTTTTTTGTTTTTGTTTTTTTGGCCAGTCCTGGGGCTTGGAATCAGGGCCTGAGCACTGTCCCTGGCTTCTTTTGGCTCAAGGCTAGCACTCTGCCACTTGAGCCACAGTGCCACTTCTGGCCATTTTCTATATATGTGGTGCTGGGGAATCGAACCCAGGGCTTCATGTATATGAGGCAAGCACTCTTGCCACTAGGCCATATTCCCAGCCAGGGCTGGCTTTGAACCGAGATCTCTTCCTCCTGAGTAGCTAGGATTATAGGCATGAGCCACCAACACCTGGCTTAGATGTCACATTTTATTTTTCTTTCTTAACCACTGAGAAGTGATTGCATATACATTTCCTAACAAGAATATCTTCTTGCATAATCATAGAACAGTTAGCAAATTCAGGAAATGAAACATTTGCTACAATTTTTAAGAATCTTATTTCTCTTTATACAATTGTCTCCATAATATCCATTATAGCAATGTTTTGGGTTTTTTTTCAGTCCTAGCTCACTGAGTTTAAGATTGTGATCAGTTGTCACACTGTCTTAGTCTCTGTCCTCTGGAATAGTCCTGTCAGCCTTTCTCTTCCATCATTAACGTTTAAGCAGGATACAGTTATTTCATAGGATTTCATCAGTTGGGGTTTGTGTGCCATTTCCTTTAGCCAAGATTGAATTGATACATTTTTTTATTAGAATACTCCATGCATAAGTGGTGTGAGCTTACATCTATCATTTTTAAACTTTTTGTTTGCTTTACAATGATGGAGATGGAACGTAGGACCTTTCGTATACTATGCAAATACTGTACAATGGACCTACATCCCCAGTACTTAACAGTGTTTCATTTAGCATGCAAAAAATCATGGCTATCATGTATATTTGAGGTATTTAACAAGTTTGGCAATAAATTCAACATCTTTTTAATTCTCTGATTTTGTCACTATCATTGAACAGTCTGCAATCTTAAAGAGGTTTTAGATTTTGAAATACCATGTTTTCTTTACAAATGAATGTTCTATAGCTGGGCACAGTGACCTATAATCCCAGCTGAACAGGATGCATTAGTAGGAGGATCACCCTCCAGATATCCCTGGGCAAGAAACCTGAAGCACTATGTGAAAAATAAAGCTGAAAGGACTGGAAGTAAGAGTATGGCCCAGGGGGTAGAGTGCCTATCTAGCAAGCTGGAGGCCCTCAGTTCAAGCCCCAGTACCACCAAAAAAGAAAATGAGTAAACGTTTTAATTGTGAACAATGCAGAGCCTCTGAAGAATTAGAAAGAATGTGCAGTATTAGATTGAATAGTTGTTTTGTTTCATTTACTTACTATCTTGGATTAATTATAGATGAGTTGAAATTCTAAGAAATTTTATCTAAAAATTAAACCTCCAAGAAGCACCATTTTGCTTTTACTTCTCAAAATAGAAAGCTGTGGGGGCTGGGGATGCAGCTCAGGTAGAAGCTGTGCTTAGATGGCCAGGGCCCTGGGCCTGGTCCTCACTACCAGAAAGCAAGAAGTGGAAGAAGTGACAATGTCTTCAGAACAGAATGCTTCCTGCAGACATCTTAAATATGGTTGGGTAGTGTATCTATTGAGAATTACTCAGCCGTGTTAAGAAATTTAAAATTTTATAAATTCTTTCACATTCTAGGAATTCCATTTCTAGGATTCTATTCTAAGGTTGTAATTCAAAAGCAGACAAATTTAGGCACAAAGACTGTCATGTTATATAGTAAAGAACTAGAAACAATGAACTCCCTATATTAGAAGGGCTAAAGTATAAAATAGCTAATGGTTTTATAATGCTCTACTAAAAGAGCCAAAGGGTTGGTAAGTGTTGGTATAATGTGTGAAGGAAAAGTTGTGTTCAAGGTTGGCTACATGTTATGTCCTTAATTTTTTAATATAGATAAAGCACAAGAAAATATATAGAAAGTAATCTACAGCGATAATAGCAACATCCCCAGGTGCCACTGAATTCAGTACACATTGAAAACCATACTTGGAACTTCTAGCCTATACAAGTCATGTGTGTTTTTTAGCTCCTGAAGCAGAAGGAGATATGCCAGAGCTTTATCATCAGAGGAAAGGGGAGATAGCAAGATGCTGGATCAAGTACTGTCTGACACTCATGCAGAATGCCCAGCTTTCCATGCAGGTAATACAGGCCAGAGTTGCCTTGTTCTCTCTTCATGAGCAGAATATAAATGAAAGCTGACCCTGGGGATTGTGATTCTTGGGTTTATTGTGTGTTAATTATAGAGGTATGTAGTATGTGCTCTCACAAATAATTGTTTCTTGCCCTCATCACCTCCTTTGAAAATCTTACTCATCAAATGCTGGGTACTGTCCCTGAGCTCCTTCTGCTAAAGGCTAGCACTCTTACCACTGGAGCCACAGCACCACTTCCAGCCTTTTCTGTGACTATTTGGAGATAAGAGTCTCATAGACTTCCTGCCTAGGCTGGCTTTGAACTGTGAGCCTCAGATCTTAGCCCCCTGAGTAGCTAGGATTTTAGATGTGAGCCTCTGGCACTGGAGATTTCCTGAATTTTTAATACATACAATTGGAAGAAAGAAGTTTTTTAAAGTTTAATGCATGTGGCTTAGTGGTAGAGTGCTTGTGTAGCATGCATGAAGCCCTGGGTTTGATTCCTCAGCACCACGTAAACAGAAAAGGCTGGAAGTAGAGCTGTGGCTCAAGAGGTAGAGTGCTAGCCTTGAGCAAAAAGAAGCCAGGGACAATACTCAGGCTCTGAGTTCAAGCCCCAGGACTAGCAAAAAAAGAAGAAAAAAAAAACAGTTTAATACTTGGCTGGTGTTCATGCCTATAGTCCCAGAACTCCAAAAAGACTGAGATAGTATGATTGAGAGTTCAAGGCCAACTTGAGCTACGTGGTAAGATTGTTTAAAAAAAAAAATAAAATAAAATGGAAGATTCTAGTGCCTTCAGTGGGCTGGTACTACAGCTTAGTGGTGGAACATTTGCCTAGTTTGCTCCAGGCCTGTGGTTCCACTCCCAGCACCAAAACAAAATAAGTTATAATTTCTCCCTCAGCTAGGCTGGGAGGAAAGAGTTTTCTTTATTTTTAGTTTTGCTTTTTAAATTTTATTGGACAGCAAGAAATATCCTATTTAACTGTAGCACCTTTTACTTTCAGGACAACATAGGCGAGCTTGATTTTGACAAACAGTCTGAACTTCGAGCTTTAAGGAAAAAAGAACTAGATGAGGAGGAGAGCATCAGGAAGAAAGCTGTGCAGTTTGGAACAGGGGAGCTATGCGATGCCATTTCCGCAGTGGAGGAGAAAGTGAGGTATTTGAGACCTTTAGACTTTGAAGAAGCCAGAGAACTCTTCTTACTGGGTCAACACTATGTCTCTGAGGCAAAAGAGTTCTTCCAAATCGATGGGTATGTCACTGACCATATTGAAGTTGTCCAAGACCACAGCGCTCTGTTCAAGGTCCTGGCCTTCTTTGAAACTGACATGGAGAGGAGGTGCAAGATGCATAAACGCAGAATAGCTATGCTAGAGCCCCTCACGGTGGACCTGAATCCACAGTATTACCTATTGATCAATAGGCAGATTCAGTTTGAAATTGCACACGCTTATTATGATATGATGGATTTGAAGGTTGCCATTGCTGACAAGTTAAGGGATCCTGATTCACACATTGTAAAAAAAATCAATAACCTTAATAAGTCAGCCCTGAAGTACTACCAGCTCTTCTTAGACTCCCTGAGGGACCCAAATAAAGTATTTCCTGAGCATCTAGGGGAGGATGTTCTTCGCCCCGCCATGCTTGCTAAGTTTCGCGTTGCTCGTCTCTATGGCAAAATCATCACTGCTGATCCCAAGAAAGAGCTAGAGAATTTGGCAACCTCATTGGAACATTACAAATTTATTGTCGATTACTGTGAAAAGCACCCTGAGGCTGCCCAGGAAATTGAAGTTGAGCTAGAACTTAGTAAAGAGATGGTTAGTCTTCTCCCGACAAAAATGGAGAGATTCAGAACCAAGATGGCTCTGACTTAAATGTTTTTTTAAAAACAAGAAATGTGCACTACTGGTGATTTTTTCCCCCCAGTATTCAGGCAGACCCATTTCCATTGTGATGCTTCCCTACAGAGCAGATGAGTGCCGTGTAAGGGGGGTACAGCCAGACCACCTCGGCAACAGAAAGTTAATAATTTATACCTAATTATGTAAATTGTCTTGTTCAAGTGACATGTGATTTGCACTCTAGATTGCTTGTTTCCTATCTAAATAGAAGCATTCCCTGTGCTAGGCATGGTATTACATGCCTGTAATCTCAGATCTTGGAAGGCAGAGGCAGGGAGATCTGGAGTTTGAGACCAGCCTGGCTATACAGTGAGTTCAAAGCCAACCTGAGCTACATATTGAGATCTTGTCTCAAACAGAAAAGAAAACATAAACAATAACATGTATGTTATATATGTATTGTTATATACATACATATATACTATAATGCATATGTAGGTATAGATGAACATTTTTTGCCTCCATTTCTAAACATGGATTCTTTGGTGGCTGATGCTTGCTAGATTCCTCACAAGGAAAAATACTGGGTGATGTACCTGGTAGACAAGTCTGTTACTGTACTAACTTTGAAATAGTAACTTTCTGTAGTTTTGCTTTCTAAAATATTTACTAAGTTCCAAAGAAATCTTTCCCTTTTCAAAATACTATAAACTTAAGTTATATTGTTGTAAAGTGTTGTAAAATGGTTTATATTAACTATAGGGTAAAAGCCTTGGAAATATAATAAACACTTATTTCAACTAAGAAAAACTTGATTTTCTCTCTTGTTTCCTTGTAAACAATCAGTCTTACTTTTTGACACCTCAAAAAGTATTAGCTAGGCTCACACCTATAATCCTAGCTACCCAGTAAGTGGCTATCAAGAAGATCAAGGTTCAAAGCCACACTAGGCAAAAAGTTAGCAAGACTCCATCCGTCTCCACTAGCAATCTGGGCATAGTGATACATACTTGTTATCTTGGCTACACGGGAAGCCTAAGTAGGAGGATCTCCGAGGCTAGTAGTCCCAGAGGTTAGCCCCTGCAAATAGGTGCTCACTGAACAAATAAAAAAGGCTGGGATGTGGTTCAAGTAGTAGAGCCTGGTGGGTGCCTAGTAAACACAAGGTCCAGAGTTCAAACTCCAGCACCTCAAAAAAAGAATAGAAGCTGGGCATTGGTGGCTCACACCTGTAATCCTAGCTACTCCGGAGGCTGAGAACTGAGGTTCAATGCCAGCCCAGGCAGGAAAGTCCATGAGACTCTCCAGTTAACCACTCAAAAACGGGAAGTGGTGCAGTGGCTCAAGCAGTAGAGTACTAGCCTTGAGCAAAAGAGCTCAGGGGCAGTGCCCAGACCCTGAGCTCAAACACCATGACAAAAAAAGAATAGGAGATAAAGCTAAAGAAGATTAAGGAATGGGAAGGGATGGGATGAGGCAGGCATAGAAAGTCAAGATGGAGGGCTGGGAATATGGCCTAGTGGCAAGAGTGTTTGCGTGGTATACATGAAGCTCTGGGTTTGATTCCTCAGCACCACATATATAGAAAATAGCCAGAAGTGGTGCTGTGGCTCAAGTGGCAGAGTGCTAGCCTTGAGCAAAAAGAAGCCAGGGACAGTGCTCAGGCCCTGAGTTCAAGCCCCAGGACTGGCAAAAAAAAAAAGTCAAGGGGCTGGGGATATGGCCTAGTGGCAAGAGTGCTTGCCTCGTATACATGAAGCCCTGGGTTCAATTCCCCAGCACCACATATACAGAAAATGGCCAGAAGTGGCACTGTGGCTCAAGTGGCAGAGTGCTAGCCTTGAGCAAAAAGAAGCCAGGGACAGTGCTCAGGCCCTGAGTCCAAGCCCCAGGACTGGCCAAAAAAAAAAAAAAAAAAAAAAAAAAAGTCAAGATGGAGGGGCCTTGTGGGTAAAGCTAAAGAGTTTTACTGGCATGATCTAAATGGAGTTTTTAAGGGGAGAATGGTTAATGGTTCCTATGGGGAGAGCGGATTGAAGAGTGGAGAAGCAGAGAGAAACTAGTTTTTATTAAGATTAGTCTAAATGAGAGAGTTAGGGAGACTACAAAGTGGGGTAGGTATGGGGAGATGGGTAAGTGCAGGATCTGTTTTTGGAAGCAAAACTACATGACTTACTAGAAGGTTAAGTGTAGGGCATGAGAGGCAAAGAATCAAGAACCAAGCGGAGGTGAGGAAGAGTTCAATCAAAGTGTGTTTACATTGGGGGGTTTCTATTTAGATCATGGTGAGTTTAGCATGTTAAACTTGAGTTGAACCCGGCACCAGTGGCTCACACCTGTTCAGAGCCAGTGCAGGCAGGAAAGTCCATGAGACTCTTGTCTCCATTTCACCACCAGAAAACTGGAAGTGGCCACTGTGGCTCAAGTACTAAAGTGTTAGCCTTGAGCTGAGGAGCTCTGGGACAGTGCCCAGGCCCAGAGTTCAAGCCCCATCTCTGACAAAAATAAAGATAATGATAATAAAAGCTTGAGTTGAAATGATTGCTGCTTAATTTTCTTTCACTAGGCATGGTAGTGCACACCTGTAATCCTAGCACCCAGACGTCTGAAGGATCTTAGTTCTAGGCTAGCCTGGTCTATATAGCAACATCACCTTGACTCAGAAGAAGAAAAGAAAGTGGGAAAGGTGGAGGGAAGAAGGACTTTTGTGTATGTGTATGTGTGTGTGAGGCTCGAACTCAGGGCCTAGATGCTGTCTCTGAGCTCTTTTGCTCAAGGCTAGCACTCTACCACTTTGGACCACAGCTCCACTTCAGTTTTCTGGTGGTTGGTCCAGATCTCCTATCCAAGGAACAAATTGAATCCTTTGATTACTCAGAACCCACTGACTTGGGTTGAGTCTGGAGTCATGGCAATGCCATGTTTTTACTTGTTACTTTACCACAGACTGTATTGGATTTACTGGTAATGCTGGATTTTTACATCCTATCAGTTTGAACTCTACCTAAACTATGTGTTTGCTTGTTTTTGTTTTTCCATCTCTGTTACTGTAGAGTTGCTAAGGGGTAATTAGGGGTTCTTGTTCTCACTTAGACAGCTGGTTTCTTACTCTATGCTAATTCAGGAAAATCTTACATGAAGGTCTTATGCCCAGAACAGTTAGAAGTGTTGGCCACATGGTAGAATTTGGGTCAGAGTTAATCAACTGCCAGAGCCACAGAATAAATTTTTTGTCCCTCCTTCCTCCATCCCTAAACTCAGTTACTGGGGCAAAGATTACATACCGAGCTCATAAAACTCCTCCTTTGGCACAGAAATCCCTTGCAAATTCCTTCTTAGTCTTGCTAGTTTAGCTTAATAAATATGCTTAAGCCATCATTAATTCATTTCTTCATTCACTTATTTGCTTACTCAATATATATTCAACACTTCTTAACAGAATACTGCATATTACTCACCAATTTTATAGCAGTCTGTGAAATAGAATGAAAACACTCTTGTACAACTAAGCATCAGTCTAGGTGCTGGCCTAGCTACTCATGAGACTGATAACTGAGAGAGTTCCAAGTGAGTCAAAGCAGGTAAATCTGGAGACTCATCTTCAAGTAACCAGTAAAAAGCCAGAAGTAGAGGCATGTCTCAAGTTGTAGAGCACCAGCCTTGAGTGAGAAAACCAAGGAAGACCACAAGATCCTGAATTCAAGCCCTACTACACATACACACTCAGAGACAGACGTTTTCTTTTCTCGAGACCTGGACTCAAACTGAGGATCTGACGCTTTTACTCATTGGCTGGTGCTCTACCACCTGAGCCATGCCTTCAACACTCATAGGAATTTTTTATTCAAGTTAATTCTGTTGAGCACCATCCAGTGGAGCTGTTCAGCCCTGCTCAGGGCCTCACGTGCGTGTTCTGCACTTGTCTCAAAAGCCCTGTGACAAAGGTTCTGTTACTCTCCATGTGCCCCTGGTGACTCTGAGGTCCAGGGCACCTTGGGGGGACATCCAAGGACATAAAGTGAACAGCAGGCCTCGCTGAACCAAGGTCAGTATCCTGCAGAGTTAAGCCACGTGTTTCATCAGTTTAGTTTGGATGTGCTGTGAGAAGGGACAGCCACGCCTCAAATAAGATTGCTGAAATCCACTAAGCCAGGTGGAAGCCATCAGAAGGGGAAACCTGCCCAAACCACACAAGGTCCTAACCAGCATTACAGCTACTTACAGAAGTTGTTGTGAATTCTCCATGTTGTTTTTTTTAAAGTGCACATCTGGTTTTTGATGATCACAATTGGTTATTAATCATGAGTGATGAAGACAGAAAACTCAAATATGCTGCAGTGACAATGACATTGTTTACAAGGGCCCAGTATATACATCGATATATTTATATTGTAAACAGCAGCACACAAGCAGGCCTTTGGTTATTTTATTTTATTTTATTTATTTATTTATTTTTATTTATTTATTTTTTTGCCAGTCCTGGGCCTTGGACTCAGGTCCTGAGCACTGTTCCTGTCTTCTCTTTGCTCAAGACTAGCACTCTGCCACTTGAGCCACAGCGCCACTTCTGGCCATTTTCTATATATGTGGTGCTGGGGAATCGAACCCAGGCCTTCATGTCTACGAATCAAGCACTCTTGCCACTAGGCCATATTCCCAGCCCTGGTTATTTTATACTCCAGGGAGATATAATATCCTTGAAAAAAATAAATGGAACACATTATTTCTATTTTGATCATTTATCATCATCAGGCCATGTGTGTGTACATGTATATAGGTGTGTGTTGGAAATTGAACCCAGGACTTTTTGCACATACTAAGCACAATCTCCCCTGGTGCACCCCTAGCCTCTATTATTTAAGATTTATCAAACAACTAGGACAGGAAAAAATATTGCAGAATTTGCAGAGAACTATCAAGAAGAAAGTCTGAAGAGATAACATCTCTCCATATCTCACCTCTAGCCATAATCCAGCCAGAGTCATCAAGGCCAGCAATGTCCTCCTCAAGGTCATGACCAAAATGAATTTCTTTTCATCTCCGGGAAATGACAGCAAGGCCTTATAAGAATGCTCTCTGTCAAAATGGGATTGAAAAGTAGAGTTAAAGAAGGCAAATGTGAAAAGGTGTTGATAGTGAGTTGCCAAAGGTGCCATAACTTGCCCTCTCCTCCACTTCCTTGGCAGCTACTGTTCACTTTCCCCATGCCTATCTTCATCGCTTTGCCTTCCTGTTACTACCCTGGTATCCGGCTCATCACCATCATCAGCTGTAATTTCGTGTGGGTAATTTTTACCCTCTTTAATATTCATCAAAAGCTAATAGCTGGGATATGAAGAGAATGGTCCAATCATGGAAGAAATGCTAACAGTGAAAACCAAGTAATCTGTAGACTGCTTGCCCTCCTGCTTATGGAAGACTGTGGCAGCTTTCCGTTGTGAACTTGTGCTTTTCACTCAGCAGTTGTGAATTCTGCTTCCGAGCTGTTGTCTGGTTTTCTCTGTGTATAGCGCCTGTAAAATCCAATTATTCACCAATAAAGGAAACATTTACCAAGCAGACCAGGAAAGCAGTTTCATTCATTGGGGTTGTGTCAGAGTACCCCCAACTTGGGAAAAGTTATTAATCCCACAGGTGAAAGACAATTTTACCTTCTTGAATCAAAAAAATAACATATTATGCTGAGTGCTGGTGTCCTATAATCCTAGCTGCTCAGGAGTCTGAGATCTGAGGATCATGGTTCAAAGTCAGTGGGGCAGGAAACTCCATGAGACACTTATCTCCAAAAAACTACTCAAAAAAGCTACATGTGGCTCTGTGGCTCAAGTAGTAGAGTGCTTGCCTTGAGTAAAAGCAGTTCAGGGACAGTGCCCAGGCCCAGAGTTCAAGCCCTAAGACTAGCAATCAATCAGTAATAGGGCTGGGAATGTGGCTTAGTGGTAGAGTGCTTGCCTACTATGCATGGAGCCCTGGGTTCGATTCCTCAGCACCACATAAACAGAAAAAGCTGAAAGTGGCTCTGTGGCTCAAGTGCTAGAGTACTAGCCTTGAGCAAAAGCTCAAGAATAGTGCCAAGGCCCTGAGTTCAAGCCTCAGGACTGGCTAAATAAACAAATAAAATAATAACCCTAACATATTACTTAATTCAACAGGGCATGTGACCCAAATCTAGGGAATATGTTTGAAATTGTTTTTTCACAAAATACACATTTTAAAGGCATCACTTAAGAGTTACCTCTGGATGCTTAGAGAACCAAGCAGATCCCCAAAGAGCAGATTGCAGTAGCTGCCAGGGGCGCCCCACTCAGCACTTTGGCTCCCACTTCCTTCTGAGTTGCCCCACTCACTTTTTGTCCACTGGTTATCTGTTTTCCTCTCTTGGCAGTACTATGGTTTGAACTCAGGACCTGGCACTTATGAGGCAGTGTTGAGCCATACCAGTCCTTTCCACTCTAGTTCAATTTTCCAGTAGGGTCTCAGGCTGTATATTCTTTAGCGGGCTTGGACCATGATTCTTTATATAGTTGCTGTGTAGTTGGGATTACAGGCGTAGGCTACTGATAGGCGTAGCTATCAGTTGAAGCTGAGTCTTCAGCTGTTTTGCTCAAGCTGGCCTCAAGTGCTAGCCTGATCTCCGTCTCCTGAGTGGCTTGGTCACTCCCAGCCCCTCACTGGGTTCTGCAGGCCATCTTAATCACTTTGCCTTTAAGCAGAAAACAAATAGGTCTCACCTAGGAGCCAAATTAAAGTACTGCTTGCTGTTAGTGAAGCTGCTTCTCACATGGGTGGTGGTGTCCCGGGTCACCATAGGTTTCTGTATGGGATAACTGATTGACAGTAAATAATAATTATGCTTGAGATCATATTATTTTTAGGAGTAGTTATGTGTTATGGTAATTTATGTCATTGTTTTCTAGACACAAGTCCTGGGACTTCCTGCTTCAGTATCATTTGACAGCTTAAAAATGCAGATCCCCAGGCGCTAGCCAGCCTTTGGAAACTCAACTCATCTTGAATGAAACTCATTGAAAGAAACTCATCTTGGGTTTCATCTTTCTTTTTTCCTTTTTAAAAATTTTTGCCAGTCCTGTGGCTTGAACTCAGGGCCTGGGCACTATCCTTGAGCGACTCTTGCTCAAGGCTAGCACTCTACCACTTGAGCCACAGCATCACTTCCAACTTTTTCTGTTTTTGTGGTACTGAGGAATCGAACCCAAGGCTTCATTCATGCTAGGCAAGCACTCTACCACTAAGCCACATTCCCAGCCTTGGGTTTCATCTGAACAAAACTCAACATCTGGTGGAGTCAACATCTTAACTAGAATGCTGGGTGGCTCGTCACAGTGCTGTAGTGCTAGAACACCTGCAGTGGAGTTAGGAGAAGAAAGTGAGAGCACAGACTCAGTGTCTCACTGGGACAGGTATCCTGGCCTAGCTCCCCAGGGGCCCCCGTGTGGGCATGAGCATTCCCAGCTGCTTTAGCTAGCCTGGCCTCAGGGCCCCCTTGCTGGTGCTCTGCCCTGGGAGAAGGACTCTGCTGAGCCCATGCCAGCTGGGGCTGAAGTGGTAACCATGACACTGGGTCTCAGCACCCAGGGGGAGGTCTCTTAGATCAAAAGTATTCCCGGGTGACCTCTGAGGAATATTCTAGGTTGCCTCAAGGGAAGTGAAGAAAGGCAAAGACAAATTGTTTGGGAACATAGTAAGCAAGCAGAAATCCTTGTGGGATTTGATTTTGTTTGCTCTTTGGAATTTTTTTTAATTTTTTTTTATTGTCAAAGTGATGTACAGAGAGGCTACAGTTTCATACATCAGGCATTGGATACATTTCTTGTACTGTTTGTTACCTCCTGGAAGTTTTTTTGTTCTGTTTTTGTTTTAGGTATAAGTTGCTATGTGGAATTTATTGAATTCTCTCTGTCTCTAGCTCCCCCACACCCCCAATCCCAGCTCTTGGGAGGCTAAGGTAGGTTAATGAGTTCAAGCCTGTAATCCTAGCTACCTGGGAGGCAGAGACCAAAATGTCACAATCTGAGACCAACCTGGGCAGCCAAGTTCACGACACTGACATGACCATGTGGTCATGAGACCAAAGGAAGCACAAAGGGGAGAATTGGTAGCCCAGGTTGGAGTGCTTAATTTTAAAAAGAAATTTCAAGAGTTTAAAATAAAAAATAACATTCCCCAGAATTATTGTTCCTGACTTATTCCACTTAGCCACTCCCAGGAGGGAGCCGTTTAACTGTCTTTTGGTGGTTACTTAAAGATGTTGTAATAATATGCTCAGTCACCTTTTTTTTTTCCATTCCCTGTGTAGTCCAGACTGACCTCGAACTTGTGATTCTCAGCTTCTCAAGTGGTGGGATTGTGGCATGTGTCACTATGCCTGGCCAATCCATTGTTTCCTTGTTTATTTGTTTGAAACACTGTCTTGCTCAGTCACCCAGGCTGGCCTAGAACTCACTATATGTGTTAAATTTAATTTCAACTATTTTAGGACAATACTAATGTCTAGAAACTTGGATAGTGCAGGTCTAGAAACTTCTCTATACTTTGAATGTCAGTTTTTAAAGAAAGAATTTCTTTTCTTTCTTTTTGTTGTTGTTGATCATGGGGCTTGAACTCAGGGCCTGGGTGCTATCCCTGAGCTCTTTTGCTCAAGGCTAGCACTCTACCACTGTGAACCACAGCTCTACTTCCGGTTTTTTGAGTAGTTAATTGGAGATAAGAGTCTCATGGGCTTTCCTACCTGGTCTGGCCTTGAACCTCAATCCTCACATCTCAGCCTCCTGAATAGCTAGGATTAGCTGATGAGCCACCAGCACCTGATGAGAAAGAATTTCTTATCCAGATTTAATGGCCTTAGGCTGGAGTGTCAGTGTTCAGGAGATTGAGGCAGGAGGCTTGCTAACTCAAGGCCAGCCTGGGCCTGGTAAGAGATCCAGATAAACAAAACTCAATTTCCTTTCACACATTTTTCTTGTGCTTTTTTAACCTTACCAAAAGGTTCACCAAAAGGTTCACCTTTTGGTAAGGCTTTCTTTAATGGCTGCAACTGAGGGCCTTGTTTTTTGGGGGTTTGTTTGTTTGTTTTTTGCCAGTCCTGGGCTTGATCTCAGGGCCTGGGCACTGTCCCTGGCTTCTTTTGTTCAAGGATAGCACTCTACCACTTGAGCCACAGCGCCACTTCTGGCTTTTTCTGTTTATGTGGTGCTGAGGACCTGATCCCAGGGCTTCATGCATGCTAGAAAAGCACTCTACCACTAATCCACATTCCCAACCCAAGGGGCCTAGTAACTGATTTGTCATTGGAGCCTGAGGCCCTCTGGCTCCAGCTCCTTTCTGTGGATGCATTGCCACTGCTGTCCTCAGGGAGGAGCTCTAGAGCAACCCCTGCCTCTGAAGACAGCAGCTGCAGGCAATAGAAGCAGAGGGGCACTGTTGTGCCCTCCTCCAGGCTGCCACTGACACACAGCCTGAGTCAGCCCTTCCCATTCTGACGCCAGGGACCCTCTCTGACCTAATAAGATTCATAACCCACAGACTGCTACACACACCCATGTGCCCCTTGTCAAAGCCTTCCAAATCCTTTCTAGAACTTGCGTTTTCTCCAGGCCCAGTCCTAAGCCAGGAGGCTTTGGTGGCGATCAGTGTGTCAGCCTCCCTAGGCTGCGGTGCAGTTATTCATTGTCAAGCATTGGTCTCAGGCTGAGAGGGGAGCTGAGGGGAAAGCCCTTGCTTGTCGCTTGTGTGACATTGTTCTGGATGCTTTCATAAAGGTATTTAGGGGATGAGAGTAACCTTCAGCAGTAGACTTATATAAAACAGATTGTCATCTACAATGGGGTGGACCTCACCTAATCAGCTGAAGGCTGAAAAGACTGAGAGGAATTCTGGATCCAGGTGGCCATTGAAGTCAAGATTGCAATATTAACCCTGGATAGAACTTCCATTCTCCCAGACAGCCCTGGGGATTTGACTTGTCAGTGCCACAATGACACAAACACTGCCCCCAAATACATAGCTGCCATGAAGACAGGGATATGTTCTGAGAAACTTCTTGTTGGTTGGGCCAACACTATAGAGTGTACTTATACAAGTTGGGTGCAGTGGCACAAGCCTGTGATTTTAGCTACTGGGAAAGCTGAGGAGGGAGGATCACAGCAATTTAGTGAGACTGTCTCAAAAAAAAAGAAAAGAAAAGAAAAGAAAAACAAGAGGCTGGGAATATGGCCGAGTGGCAAGAGTGCTTGCCTTGTATACATGAAGCCCTGGATTCCATTCTCCAGCACCACATATATAGAAAACAGCCAGAAGTGGCGCTGTGGCTTAAGTGACAGAGTGCTAGCCTTGAGCAAAAAAAAAAAGAAAAAAAAAAAAGAAGTCAGGGACAGAAGCTCAGGCCCTGAGTCCAAGGCCCAGGACTGGCAAAAAAATAAATAAATAAAATAATAATAAAAACAAGAAAAGATGAACGGATGTAACTCAATGGTAGATTACTTATTCACCACACACAAGTATTGCCAAAATAAATAATCGGTACAGAATATGTTTGCACAGACTGAGATGGCACATAGGTTCACTGATCAATGTGGCTTTTTTTGCGGGGGGCAGAGGGAAGGTTTGAACTCAGGGCCTCATGCTCAATTGGCTTGCTTGCTTGGCTGAGCCACACTTCCAGCCCCACTGTTTTGCTGATCATTTTAGAGGTGGAGACTTGAAAACTTTCTGTCTAGGCTGGCTTTGAACCATGATCTTCTAGATCTCACCCTTCTGAGTAGCTAGTATTTCAAGTGTGGGACTCAGGTACCTGGTTTCTGTTATGGCCCATGACCCATGATGCTGTGTGTGTACACACTATATAATTTATGTAGGTACGTACATATACATATATAAATATATATGTATGTATATGTATACATGCATTCATACATATCATAGAAACTCTCCTGACCAATACAAGGCCTGAGCTGGGCTAGAAGGCCCCACTTGGCCTTCCAACTGCTGACTGCCAGCTCTTGACTTGCAACAGTTAAACCAGGGCTTAACCAAGCAAAGTGTGGGGATGAAATGTGCACACAGCTGTGGCCTCACCCAGGGGGCCTTCTAGGCCTTCTGATTCCTCCTCAGCTCCAGCCTTCTTGAGGTCAGAAATTAGCCTTCACCCTAGGAAGGTAGCGTGAGCTCCTTGACTCTTCTGCCTTGCCTTGGAGCAGATCTGATCTTGTTTTTGTTTTTTGCCAATCCCAGGGCTTGAACTCGGGACCTGGGCACTGTCCATGAGCAGCAGCAGAAGCTGCTTCTCCTCCTCTTCCTTCTTCTTTTGCTGTGTGTGTGTGTGTGTGTGTGTGTGTGTGTGTGTGCGCGCGCGCGCGCATGTGTGAGATGGGATTCAAACCCAGGACCTTTCACAGTGCCAGGCAAGCACTGTACTAATGAGCTTCATCTGTGATGTAGACTTCCTGAGTTGAATTGGAGTCCCATCACTAAGCAGATGCCGGATGCAGGGCTGAGCATGTGTGGGCCTTGGTTTAACTCTGTGTATGACATGGCTCTGTGGGTCTTGGGGCTTGCCTTGGATGGAGGGGTAACTAGAAGGGGTGCAGACACAGGCCTGAGTGAAGGCTATGGTCAGTAAGGTTTGCATGAGAAACAGTTGGGACTGGGCATGGCGAGCCAGTAGCAGAACCTCCCTAGCTCCTCCAGTGAGCGGGAGCGAACGCAGCTGCTGAGCCACACCTGAAGGAGGCTTCTTTCCTCCATGTGTCATTCATGATTGTGAAGTATCAGGAACCCACTGGCTCCCTTGCTGATTCTGCACACACAGCAGGGCCTGCTCTGTGCCAGGCACTGTGCTGGATCCCGAGCCCCCACAGGGACACACACACCCCCACCCTACCCCTGCACAGCTGCTCCCCTTGGGAGCGTGCAGTCCATGTGTCTCCTAGGTGTGAAGGGAAGTGATGAACATCAGTATTGAGGCCAATGGGGAATTTAGTTAGACAGGATATGGTTTCACATGTGTGTAATCCCAGCACTTGGAGGCTGAGACAGGAAAGCCAAGGCTGAGGGGAGAGCATGACTCAAGTGGTAGAGGGCCTGCCTAGCAAGCACAAGGCCCCTGAGTTCAAACCCCAGTACTACCACAAAAAGAAAAGTTTGCAACTCACAGACTGAATTCTTTATTGTTACAACCAAGGCCTGATGAAGTTAATAATGCTTCCCACTTGAATGGAAAACATTAGCATTGTTTTAGAGTAGGCTGCAAGAAGAGTCCCCTCTGGCTACCAGCTCTGTGCACCAACTCTAGCACCTTCTTTCTCTACCCTCATGTGGTTTTGGTCGATGAACTCTGAGCTGTCGTTCCAGCCCCAGCTAGGCCTGGGCTTACATCCTGGCCATACCATTCACCAATTATCACCTTGGCTTGGTGACTTAACCTCTCTCTGCTCTGTACTTTCCCGGATGAAGCTGATGGGGAATTTAGTGCGTGGACTCATAGCACGGCCCCTCACAGAAGTGCTAAGTAAATGTTAACCTCTCCAGGATTATTGCCCGTATTGTTACTTATCTCTTTGTTTACCTACATTACTGATTACTCAAGGACAAGGACCTTTTCCTTGTCCCCTCACCCGCCTCCTGATCCTCTAGAGAATTGAAGACAAATCCCAGATGATAAGAAAAACCTGAAAATGGAGCCAACTGAGACACTCACAGAGAAACACACGCCTCACTTTGGCAAGTTGTAGGATTGGTGCTAAGCTTCCATGAAAGACAGGCGAAAAGGGCACCTGGACCAATAACCCAATTCCACATAGCCTTTCATGAAATAAAACAATGCTAACAACTCAGGAGAAACACGTGGACTCTTTTTTCTTTTATTTTCTTTCTATTTCTATTCTTTATCTGGTGATGCATTTTACTGAAGGGAAGACCACTGGGAAAAAGTCTTCCTGAACATAACAGAGGGTCTGACCCAAGTGAGCCCCACTTCCTTGCCCTGCATCATCCTCCCCTGATCCAATAGAGAGCTAATTCCTGGCCAGAGCACTGATCTTGCAAAAGGACAGTGTTTCTGTATTTCTGAAACCAGAAAGCATCACACACAGATAACAAACAAGATGTGTGCACTGTGGTTAGGCCGTTTTGTAGCAACACTCACTTCCTCTCTTTTGCAATGTCAAGTTCAGCATGACTTGACCTACCCAGGCAGTGTGTGGCCCCAGTCCTCAGGCTGATCTAACTCAGGTCCAGGCCACAAGTGGATTTGAATTTCCACTTCCACTCCTGGGTGCAGCAATCAGCAAAGCTTTACCGAGCATTCCTTCTGTGCTGGGCCCTGCCTGGAAAATTCAGGTTTCCAGCTTCCAGAAACACACGGAAGAGGGGCAGGAAGTCCAAGTGTTGGGAACTCAGAGGAGGAAGTCTGCAAACTCAGGGGGGCAGGAGAGTATGGAAACATCACAGAGAATGGAGAATGTGGGATTTTAGGATGAGGAGGCAGGAGGGAGGTAGAGACCATCTGTGAAGACAAGGACTCAGGCTGTCAGGGTCCAGCCATGTTCAGGCACCAGGAGGAGGTGGGCCTGCTTGGGATGGGGATCCCCCGAGGGGAGGAGGGGAAGGGGATGTGGATATCAGCAGGCTCAGAGAGGTTAGGCTGCTCCTCGTCTCTTTTCACGGTCATCAGGGAGCTCCATGCTTGGCTCTCATTTTCCTTAGGCGATATTTGAAGCTATCCAGAATGGGACTCTCTGAAACAATATCACTTAAGTGTACATACTTAAAAAATATTTCTCTCAGTACGCATGTCATGGTCAGTATTGCCATTTCTGTGCGGTGGAAATCCCAGGGCCCCACCACGGACTGTGTAGGAAGCAGCAGGTCAGCGTTGAATGCCTGGGTCTGTGTATAGGATTGGACCTCCATGTGTCTTGGATTCGTATCAAGATGTTGAAACTGGCCAGGTGTCTGTAGTTCACACTTGTAATCCTAGCAACTCAGGAAGCCGAGATCTAAAGATCACAATTCAAAGCCATTCTGGGAGGAAAAGTTTGTGAGACTCTTATCTCCAGTTAAACACTAAAAATCTGGAAATAGAGCTGTGGTTCAACTGGTACAGCACCAGCCTTGAGTCAAAAGGCTAAGGGACAGCACCCACACACTCAGAGCTGAATTTGACTGCAGGAATATTCTTTCCCATCCTTTGGAGGACAATAACTATAGCTGCCTAGTTTTGGTATCATGGATATGATGGTTTGGATATGACGTGGTCCCCCAAAACCCAGGTGTTGAAGACTGGGTCCCTAGTGCAGCAGTATTCAGAGATGGGGCCCTTCGGGGATGACTGGATCCTGAGGGCCCTAACCCCATAGGTGGATTCATTCCAATCAACCTTTCTCTTATTTAAGTTGCTTTCTCATAAGGCATTTTATTCCAGTGATGGAAATCAAACAAAGCAGGAACCCAAGGAAGAACCTTGAACCAAAATGTGATCTGACACATTCGGGTGCTCATCTGTTGGGACTCCCAGAGCATAATCCCCTGTGAGAAGAGGAGACCAGCAAGGAGGGCGGAGGGGGTTGGGAGGGAGGATCAAGCCCAGGGCAGAGCCCTCACAGCTAGGAATCATCTAACCCCATGTTAACTTTATTCTGCATGGCAACAAATAAAAACCCAAGGGCTAAAGAAAACTTGCCCCTTGCCATGGAGCTGGGGAGAGGCCAGAGTGTGAATTCCACCTTCAGATGACTGCAAAGGCCAGCTTCCCCCAGCCATAGCGGTCTCCCCCAGGAAAAACTCCAAGCAAAGAACACAACCACCAGGCCAGCAGGTTCCCAAGCCAGCGGACAAGTGCTAGGCCCCTACATGACTCTGATGACAGCTCGCCTGGGCATGGAGCACTCTGGCAGGTGTGCCGCTGGTGGGTATGAAAGGTTTCTGCTGGGCACCAGCCTCTGAGAGGCAGGGCAGGGCAAAACCCACCAATGAAACTGGAGGTTGGATGGGTGATAAGGGAAAGCAGAAAGGAGGAAGCTGCCTGCTGCAAGAACTTCTGTGAGAATCACGTTGAGCCCAGAATGTATCACTCTTTCAGGCAGCGGCTGTGGAAACTGACAAAGGTTGACACAGGACCGCCCCCTCATGCCCTCTCTTTGCTGATGTCATTTCGAGAATGTCAGCTGACCCAAGCTGGTGCCTTCTCCCAAGAGAGGAACTCCTTTCTCACACCACAGACTTCTGTCTTGCAGAGGGGAAGACCCCATCTGTGAATCTGTACCTACTGCAGGGGTTCAGCCTTTTGGGGACCCAGACCCCTTTGAAAATCTAATACACATCTCCTGAAGAAAAGAACAGCCACCAAATCCTGGCCAACCATCTTGGAGAAATCTGTGGACTTCCCACAGCTCTGTCAACAAGCCTCCAGTCTCCTGGGGCCATGGGAAGCCCCACCAGTGTGTTGGGGAGCTTCTGCTGATGCCCCATCCAGACTGCCAGCCTCCAGCTACAAGAAGCCATGGAGCACTTGAAACATGGCTGCTCTGAACTCTGGGCTGAAGGGCAAAGCAATATGGAAGAGGTATGCTCAAAGAGTGTGAGCTACGAGCTAGCTCTACTACACAAGACCCTGGCTGACTCCCCAGGAACAAAAATAAATAAATCTCACTGATTTCTATACTAATTAGATACTAAAACACAAGTTATATATTTAGGGTTAAAATAAATGTGGGGCCCGGCACTGGTGGCTCAGGCCTAGAATCCTCGTTACTCAGGAGTCTGAGATCTGAGGATCAGGGTACAAAGCCAGCCTAGGCAGTAAAGTCTGGGAGACTCATCTCTAATTGACCACCAAAAAAAAAAAACTGGAAGTGGAGCTGTGGCTCAAGTGGTAGAGCACTAGCCTTGAGCACAAAAGCTAAGGGACAGTGCCCAGGCCCTGGGCTGTATGTAGCTCAGTGGTAGAAAACTTGCCTAGTGCGTACAAGGCCCCGGGTCCCATCCCCAGAACTGAAAAAAGGAAAAACCCACCCTATTTATTTTTCATCTATTTCTTCTCACTGAAAATGTGGCTGGGACATCCACCTGCAGGCTGCGTGGCCCTGTGTGTGGATTGGCCTGGGGTGCTGAGATGACACCCTGCCCCCTACCCTCTCAGTCTCATCAGTCCCAGTTTTAAAGGCTCATCATTTCCTCTTTCTGGAAGGTGCAGTGACAAGAATGGGCTGGGAAATCCTTGTGAAAAGCTGCTGGAAGTCACATGTTCCAGTGACGTAGAAAGTTCCTTGAAGAAGAGGACTAGCTGGATGTACTGGGTACCAGTTCTGTAGAAACAGGGCTTCCATGCTGTTCCCTATGCCCAGCACCAGGCCTCGCCCACACCACACCCTTGGTAGATGAAGCCTCTGCGTGAACAGGCTCCAGTCCCCAGCGTGGGCTCAAGGCCCTGGGTGGGGATGTCTCCTTCTCTCTGGTTGTTTGGGAGAGTCTGAATTCCCTTGGGGAATTTCCAACCACACTGACGCTGAGGGCCCAATTCCAGTGTTCATATTCTATCAGGTGATTTGATGGGCTGAGCCGGGTTTGAGAATAGCTTTTCTAGAAGTTTCCATATGACTGGAACCTGCAAGGATCCAGGTTTAGAATTCTTAATCTTGTAGCTGTACAGACAAAATTCAAAAAGGAGCACCTGACTTTGAACAGAAATAAAGGACACCTTAATTTTCATGAATCCCTATCTATGTAAATATAGATGTCAAGCTGCAGCAGTGTCCACAGTACCTGGGACTTGGTCTCCAGAGAAATCACAGGTATTTTATCGCTTTATGGTTGTTGTGAGTGTTCTGAAATATTTAAGCTCATTCCTGCTTTCAGAATTGAGATGTGGCTAAATGGGTAGAGTTTGTGCTTAGCATGCATGAGGTCCTGGGTTCTATTTTCAGCACTGATGTTCTCCCAAACCTCAGTGTTCTGAGAAGGGGGTGGTTCCATGGGTTTCCCACACAGCCAATAGATCCCTGACCAAAGAAAGCAGGGGGCTCCCTGTCTCCATGGGAGGCACAGTGACATGTGGTAGTAAGTTCCTGTCTTGTCCTTTATGGGTTGCAGGTCACACCACACATGACTGGTCTTCCCTGGGGGTGGGTACCCCATTCATACTGCTTCTCATTTCTTGGAGGAAGTGTGCCCAATGGCTTGTCATAGCAAGTTCTGGAGGAGGCCCAGTACAGCCTTTCCTTTCTGCCAGTGGGCAGGGCCCCCCAGACAGGGAGGAAATAAGAACAGTTGAACAGGAGAGCGATCCCAAGCCTCAGCTGGCCCTATCTGCCTTTCACATCCTATCTTCTCAAGTTTAGCAGCATTTGGGCTCAAGGATAGAAAGGGCAGCCCTGCGTGTGCGCTACTGGCCACCCCAGGGAACTCAGCCAGGTCAGGAAATCAGGGCTAGGAGAGCCCAAGATGAAAGGTACACCAGCTGGGGCCGGTGCAGGTGTGCCACAAGGCGAAACCAGCTGGGCTGACTTCCCAGGGCCCCCATTCTCCATGTGGCTGAGACTTTGTGGGTGGGGGGCAACGGGGAGCTGAGGCCTGCAACTGGCCTGTGCTGCTCTGCTCCTGCAGAGAGATACCAGGTCCAGGCAGCCGGTGTGAGCCTTCTGGCCCGCTTCCCTTTCAGGTAGGGAGGGTAGACACGCAATCTGGGGTTCCCTTTCTCATTTTGGCCCTGAACTCTTCTCTGCTTGAGGAACAAGAGCTTGGGTAGAGAAGAGGCTGGAGGCGGTGGTGTCATTATGGGGGAACTTGACTTCCCAGGCTAGCGGGCAAAAACAAAGCTTTGTTCGAGCCTAAGAGAGAGTGGTGGATGGCAAGAGCTCTGGGCATCTGCAGGCATAGCTGAGCTTCCATGTGATCTGCAACCAGAAAACAAGGTCCTGAAACTCCACCTTTCTCCTTCTTGAGGTCAGAAAACTATTCTAGCCCCTGGAGCCAAGCATATGTGTCATCTGAATTCTGTGCACTGGCGCAAACCATGTCATCCAAAGGTGATAAGGAGGAAGAAGCAGAAAGAGAGCAGAGAAAGAGAGGTGGATGACAGCACCATGGTTAGCTGATGGGCTGAGCCTGGTGGTACATTGCCTGTCTCCCTGCTTTCTCCTTTCCTTCACTGTCTCAGACAGGAGGAAGTAACCTGGGAGTAGGGCTAGCCCATACTTCTGGTTCCACACTGGGGTGTGTGTGTGTGTGTGTGTGTGTGTGTGTGTGTGTGTGTGTGTGTGTGTTGTTTGCACATGCACTCGTTGTTAGAAATAAACACAGGACCAAAGGAGGTAGCAGCCTTGGGTCCTCTCTGGTTCTCAGCCTCCCCCTGATGTCTTGATTTCAGAACCAGACCAATATAAGAACTAAACCACAGCAACCTCAGCATGTCCACCTTTGTTGGAACCTGAGAGGGAAGTGGCCAGAGGTGAGTGCTCCTGGCTGCCTGGAAGTGGTGTTCTTGCAGCAAGAGCTCCGCAACCAGGCCAGACTCCTCTTCCCTCTTCTGGGACTCCCCTTGGCAAGAGTAGAAGGGCTGCTACCAACAGGAATTACGGAAACAAGTGGGGTGTGGTTCCCCCCCCCCCCCCCCCACACACACCTCAAAGGGCTCCAGGCTGGGCTTTTAAGGAGCAATGCCTGAGGCTCTGCATTTTCTGAGTCTCATTTTATACATGCTATTACCCTCCAGTTACTGAGTCAGAAACCATTGTCATTCAGGTTCAGCCAAGTCCTGGGATTTATAGAAGGGGATACAGAAGCCCGGGATTAAAGGGTTGCCCCCAGCCTTCCTTCTCTGGGCCTCATCAGTCCTGGTCATTGTTAGATCATGGTGGACCAGTTCATTCCTCTTCTGCTTCCTGTCTTCCTTCTCACTGTCCATTGTGAGTCACCAGCAAAGGAGAACCGCCCCTTTTGGGGGGCCTTCAGTCAGTTTTTTTAATATTAAGGTCCAATTTTATCAATTTTATCAATTTTATCCAATATCCTTGAATCATGAGGCCCAGGCTCTGTTGCCCTGGTTTGTAAATACATTTATTCTGTCTCATAAGTTTGCTAAGCAAAGGCCCAAATGGACAAGATGTCTCTGAGCCTAAACTCATATTCCTGGCCTTCTCCTGTCCTTGTGTCTGCAGTCTAGGGAGGAAGCAGGCCCTACTTCTCAACAGCCCCAAATTCTGAAACAATAGCCCTCTCTGCCTCTTGGAATTTCCACAGAACAAAAATGAAAACCACTTCATTTATCTCTCTATAGCTTCCATTTTTTAGATTCTTGCTCATTACTGTGGAAAAAGGTCTGTAATTTTTTTTTTTTTTTTTGCCAGTCCTGGGGCTTGGACTCAGGGCCTGAGCACTGTCCCTGGCTGCCTTTTTTTGCTCAAGGCTAGCACTCTGCCACTTGAGTCACAGTACCACTTCTGGCTTTTTCTGTATATTAGGTACTGAGGAATTGAACCCAGGGCTATATGCATACTAGGCAAGCATTCTACCAGTAAGCCACATTCCCAGCCCCTGTAATCTTCTTTTTAAGACAAATAAGCAACTCCTTGGTAATGAAGGTCATTTGAAGAAGAGACACCTCACCCACCCCCATCTCCAAAGGCAAGCATGTGATTCATTGTACCTTTGTGAAGACTGGATGTGAACAGTGCAGTGACTCAAGCTGTAATCCTAGCTACTTGGGAGGTGGAGATTAGGGAGGATCATTGTTTGAAGCCAGCCAAGACATAGAAGTTTCAGCGATTCCATCTTAACCAATGGCTGGGGTAGGTGATACACATCTGTCACCCCAGCTAATAGGGAAGGAAGTTGAATACCATGCCTACTCTCTAATGTCAGCTTTTCTACAGCCTTCCAAAAAGGAGGTCCCAGCCTCGTGAATATTCCATGGGCATTATTCTCTTCATTTATGTCTACCAAAGATTGATCTGCTCTTCTATGAGGTCAGAGCCCTCCTCTCACTTGCTCATCTCCCCAGAATTTCCCTCAGTCAGTATTTGCTGATTGAATGAAGCATTCTGACTTATTCTTTTGAGGAATTCATGTGATGAAGGGACAAACTGGCTTCCAAGAACATGGTGGCCCCTCATTCCTGGCCTTTTGGAGAGGCTTATTCCTGATTAGGTCTAGGCAGCCTTTGTTCTGGAGAAGGCTGACTGTATCTTGGGCTGGAACAGGTATTCTTTCCGTTATCTCTCTCAAGGACAATGGTTGGAGATGTTCACTGATCACCCTCCAGTACCGCCAAGACTGCATGTCTGCTTCCTTCCATATGTGATCTCAGACAGCTGTGGGTGGGTGGTTGGATGGGTGAGATTCTAGAATCACCATCTTTGAGATGTGAGAGGGATTCAGGGATCTTATAGCCAAGTAAGTCTAGAGAGTTCATCTTATAGATGGAGAATCTGAGTCTTGGATTAAGGAAATGCTTAAAAATATAAGAATAATCTCATGGTTATAGTCAGTTGCTGAGTAGAGAGTTTATCAATGCTTTGTGGTGTGTGTGTGTGTGTGTGTGTGTGTGTGTGTGTGTGTGTGTGTGTGTGTGACATGCTAGGGACCTGTCACCTGCTAGGCAAGTAATTGACCCCTAAGCAGCACCCTCCAGTCCCTCATCTGTGTCCTAAAGGGGGTTTCTATAATGTCTTAGGGGGCTAAAGCACTTTGAAGGAACTCCTTTGAGAAGAAGTAGTTTATCATTTCCCCTAAGCCTAGAAATGCTAGGCTCACACAGATGTTCAACTGCTGTCTATTGAATGACTAAGTGAATGAGAGGGAAAAGAATGCACAAACAGGTAAGTGGCCTAACAAATTAACTATCTCCCGTATTTAATTCCAGTAGGGTGTGTGTGTGTGTGTGTGTTTGGGGGTGTTGCTAAAGATTGAACCCAGGGCCTTGCTTATGCTAAGCAAGCACTCTGACCACCACTGACAAGGCTAGTAGAGTGCCAGTCAATGAGTGAAAGCCTTAGGTACTGAGTTTGAATCTCAGTCTCAGACCTAAATAAATAAACAAGAAGACAAATAACCATCACTGAGCTATGCCCCCAGCTCTTCTGAGTCTTTTTTTTACTAAATCCCAAATGCAGAAAGTCAACCCTAGCCCCATAAATAACCCAGGACACTGGATCTGTGGCTGAGCCCTTCCCCTCTGGGAGGATATCCCAGTCAGGGACTGACTCTGGTCTGATAGACATTGACGTGCAATCTCTAAGCCCCTTGGTTGGACCAGAAAGTCAGCTGATTGAAAATGATCCTATTGTATGTAAAAAGACGCTTAAGCATTCCCTATATGAGTTTGTCAGGTACCCCAGCTCTTTCCCTGGAAGACAGGATCCCTAGGGGTCTGAGACCTTCCTCTTCTCCAGCCTCAAGCAGGGCAGGTACAGTTGGCAGACTGGTGAGTGGCTAGAGGTTTGTACTTTCATGCCTTTTCTGGATGTGACCATGTGATTCTCTGTGAAATGGGGGATGGAGGGCTTTTTTTTTTAACACATAGTAAGTTCTTTTATCTATGTATGTATGTATGTATGTATGTATGTATGTATGTATGTATGTATGTATGTATCTATCTATCTATCTATCTATCTATCTATCTATCTATCTATCTATTTTGCCAGTCCTGGGGCTTGAACTCAGGGTCTGGATAGTGTTCCTATTTTTGCTGAAGGCTAGTGCTCCACCCCTTGAGTCATGGCTCCACTGCTGGCTTTTTCTGTTTATGTGGTACTGAGGAATTGAACCCAGGGCTTCATGCATGCTAGGCAAGCACTCTACCACTAAGTCACATTCCCAGCCCACCTCGCCTCCTTTTTTAAGGAAAAAATCAGGGTTAGGGGAGGTCACAGAATTGAGGAAGAAGGGTGAAAAAAGTGCAGCAGTGGAGCACATTGGACATTGATGAAAGAACTATGGCACATTGGACATTGATGAAAGAGAATTATGCAAGTCACAGGTGGAGATGGGAGGGAGGGGATGGGAGAGTATAAGGGCACTGATGACACTGTATGAAAGGAAATGTACTTATTACCTGATATATGTAAATGTTACCCTTTTGTATGTCACCTCTATAACAACAATAAAGTACATTAATTTAAAAAGAAAAAGATCACCAGGCAGGTCTTCCTGTTGCAGCACTCTGTCACTTTGGCCAGGACAAAGCCAGACTAAGGGTGAGGGAAATAAGTAGTAAAGAAAGGAAGAGCTGGACTCAAGGCTGGGCAGGCTGAGGGCTTGGGGGACGACAGGGAGGCTGGGAGCTGCGCACAGATTTCCATCAGAAGCATGGTCCCTTCTGTGTTCCAGCCTGCACACTTACACTGCCTTCTCCCCTTCTGGCTTTGATTGTCATCAGTACTGTGAGAACTTTCTGCATTCTCTGATAGTCCGTATCAGGAAAGAGTGCCAGAGTTGGAGTCTAGAAGCCTGGCCTGAGCTTAGCTTGGTGCCCCTTCAGCTGAAGGGGCCAGTCTTTAAAGATAGAGCCTTGTTCAAATCCTGACTCTCCCCTAGCCTAGTACGTGACCTGCTCTATGTGTGGAGTCTCAGTTTCCGCACCTGTAAGAGGGGGACCCTGGCCCACTGGAAGCCCCAGCATGTTATTCACTCTCTCCTAGGAGCTTGGGGACAGGTCTGAGAGGATGGATTGTCCATTGGTCCATCATTGGCTGGAAGGAGGGACTGTCCTTTGTCTCATTGGCTGGAATGAGGCATTTTTCCTTTACATTGAAACCTGCTATCAAGGGAGGCCCCTGGGGCCAAAGGAAAGTAAAATACTAAATGCTTATTTTGAGGAATTTCCCAAATCCAGAGCCTCTGATTGGCCCTGCCTCATTCTCCCTCCTTCAGCCCATTTTTTTTTTATGCCAGTACTGAGGCTTGAACTCTGGGCCTGAGTGCTGTCCCTTAGCCTTTTTCCGCCCCCCTCTTAAGATTGGTACTATGTCAACTTGATCCACAGCTCCACATCCAAATTTTTTGATAGTTAATTGAAAATGGAAGTCTCATGGACTTTCCTGTCCAGGCTAGCTTTGAACTCAATCCTCAGATCTCAGTCTCCTGAGTAACTAGGATTATAGGTGTGAGCCACCAGCATTCAGTGCATTCTTTCTCTTCTTTTAAGTTGTTCTTCACAGCAATATGTCAAGGCATTATTTCCTGAGTTTTTTTAGACAAGGAAAGTGAGAAGGAGGCTGTACTTTTGTTTACTGCTTCGGTAGGCCATTTCTTAACAATTCTAGGACATGGGCAAGCTTGCGGTACAGCAGGGAGCTACACTTCTCATGCTTGGATTCCATAAATGCTCTTCATTCATAAGCAAAGTTGGCTTTTGATTGAGAAAACCTGACCCTACAAGGCATAGAACTCTCTTCTCACTGAGGATGAAGAGAGAATGAGTGACAGAGAGAGAAAGAACCAAATATTGGAGTAAGAGTGTCCACAGACCATCCAATCAGAACAAAAAGAGTCGTGCACAGTAGGGGATGAGTAGAGAGAGCAGAGTCAAAGGACCAAGTCCAAACCTGCTCCTCTCCAGGACACTGCAGCCTTGGCTGAGGCTTAGCACCCAAGGGCTCAGTCCTGACTGCCTGATAAGTGTCCTAAGCACATATCTTGGCTCACATCAGAATCATCAGGGTCATTATAAAAACAAGACCTCATTCAGAAGGTCCCACCATATCCTGGAATCTGTCTAGTCTGTCCTCAGAGTTCTTCAGTGATTCCAACTCAGCAAATACCAGAATCACAGTAAGGCATTTGCATATTAAAACACCAATTCTTGGCAGGGTGGCTGGCATTATGAAAATGTTCCCATATACGACAGAATGGGCAGATTCCTACAGTGGGCAGCTGCTCACTGTGATTCTACCATGCACGTTGCACTATGCTTACTTTGCCACACGCCTAGCCATTCCTCATTCTCCTGCCCCTGGGACTTCTGAAAGTCCTCAGTTCCCCATTACCTAGCCAAGTTTGGAAAGCAAGGGGCTAGTGTTTAGGGGCTTCTCCTCTGTGATCTTTCTGGCTGTAATCTGGGGTTCTCTACAGATGCCCTGCCTGTCCCCTGGGCTTTGCCAGCAAGGAAGACAATGTGTACTTATCCAGTACCTACTGAGCTCCAGTGGGAATCCCCTTCTCTTGAGCTGAGTCCGGGGGGAGAGGAGCTTTGTGTTTTGTGATGGTTTGTTTGGCTCTATTTTAGTACTGGGTAATGGAACCTAGGGCCTTGTGTATGCCCAACACATGCTCTGCCACTGAGCTACCTGCCAGAGAATGCCAGCCCAAGGAGTCAAATGTACTTAGTATGCACCTCTTGTTGGTGTTTGATCGTCATCAGGACTGACTGGAGCTGGATGTGCTTTATCCTGTGTCCAGACCAGAAGAGATGTATCTTCCAGAAAGAACTCCTTATTTACTGATTCCAGAATACTGACTAAGCTTTGGTTTGTGTTCTGGGCCCTTCCCTCAGAACTCAGGCTTCCTAAGACTAAGTAAACAGCTCTTCACAATGCAGTGGGAGCTGATGTGATAAGTGCTCTGGCAAATCCCCCAAGGCCAGCAAAACACTGGAGATAGCCTTGCTGTGTAGAAATTCCCAGAAGGGTAAATCCAGCCAAAAAAACACCTGTCCCTTCCCCACACCATTGTACTTATGGCTGCTCCTGTGGGACCTTGGAATATAGAAGAATATAGAAGAAGAACAATCTGCCCTTCTTCCCTCGCCCCCTCACCCCCCGGCCCCACACACTCACAAACCTATCCTAGGATATCTGAATTTCCAGCTGCGCATCTTTGGTTTTGCTATGTAACCCAGGTTCACCTTGAATTTGTGATTCTCCTTTCTCAGCCTCTGAAGAGTCTCTCTCCCTCTCTCTTTCTTCCTCTTTTTCCTTCCTTCCTATTTTTCCTTCCTTCCTTCCTTCCTTCCTTCCTTCCTTCCTTCCTTCCTTCCTTCCTTCCTTCCTTTCTTCCTTCCTTCCTTCCTTCTTTCCTTCCATCCGTCCTTCCTTCCTTCCTGTTTCTTTCTTTCTTCTTTGTTTTTTAAAATGGAATCTCTCTTTTCTTTTCTGTTCTTTTTTTGCCAGTCCTGGGACTTGAACTCAGGGCCTGGGCACTGTCCCTGAGCTGCTTTGGCTCAAGGCTAGCATTCTCCCACTTGAGCCACTTCCGGCTTTTTCTGAGTCTTTATTGGAGATAAGAATCTCATGGAGTTTCCTGTTCAGGCTGGCTCCAAACCTCCATCCTCATGTCGCAGCCTCCTGAGTAGCTAGTATTACAGGTGTGCACTACTGGTGCCCCACTTGGAGTCTAATTTCTATTTCTAAGTAAACTGGAAAAATTGTTCAAGGTGGAAATCCAATCCATACTGAACATTTAACTTACAATCCTTGTGGTCAGGCGAGGGTGTGGGACCTTCTGGAGGGTCAGTAGGGTTAGAAAGTTCATCTGGGGGCTGGGAATATGGCCTAGTGGTAAAGTGCTTGTCTCATATACATGAAGCCCTGGGTTTGATTCCTTAGCACCACATAAACAGAAAAGTCTGGAAGTGGTGCTATGGCTTAAGTGGTAGAGTGCTAGCCATGAGCAAAAAGAAGTCAGGGACAGTGCTTAGACCCTGAATTCAAGCCCCAGGACTGGCAAAAAAAAAAGCTCATCTGAAGTAAACGTGAGTGGTTTATACCCAGTCACCAATGAGATCAAAAGACTTGGCTTTTAGGCTGGGAATATGGCCTAGTGGCAAGCGTGCTTGCCTCGTATACATGAAGCCCAAGGCCCAGGACTGGCAAAAAAAAAAAAAAAAAAGAGTTGGCTTTTAGAAATAGAACCTTACGTGGAAGAAGTTTTAGCCTTGCTGGTGGCTACAATTTATGAGCAGAATCCCCCCATTCTATTCCAGTTCTTCTAAGGGTGTATAACTCTTTTGTTCTTTCTGGACCTTTTGGTGTGATTCATGTTATATGATTTCCAAAGAATTTTCACTTTTTTTGTGTGTCCCCATCCTGGGACTTGAACTTAGGGGTCTGGGAGCTGTCCCTGAGCTTTTGCTCAAGGCTAGTGCTCTACCACTTGAGCCACAGCACGACTTAGGGTGTTTTTGGTAGTTAATTGGAGATATGAGTCTCATAGGCTTTCCTGCCCAGGCTCATTTCAGACCGTAATTCTCAGATCTCAGCCTTCTGAGTAGCTAGGCTTACAGGCATGAGCTTCTGGTGCTTACCTTCATATTTTATAGAAATAGCCTGTTAGTGTTCCTTTTGTATTTAAGGCCCAATATGGCACCTTATATTCTGTGAGCCACCATTGGGTGGCTGACCATTGGGTCCTAAAATCACAGTGATCTCCACAGGATGTCACAGAGGCATTCCTAAGTCTCTGAAACTGCAGTTTCCCACACTTACAGAGAGAAAAAAACAACCAAAACCACATCTACAATCCCAGCAGTCAAGAGGCTGAGGTAAAAGAATCATGAGTTCAAAACCAGTCTAGGCTATCTAGTAAGATCTTGCCTGCAAAATCCCTACCAACACCTCCTGCAAACAAACAAACAAAAAAAAAAAAGAGGAGGGGGAAGAAACCCCCAAATAGGAAAAATCCAAAATCCAAAACTAGGAGAATAGTTTTGTCATTTCTGGCATCAGAACTAGAATTACAGGAACCCAAGAATCTCTCATCTCGGTTGCTTATAAGTCAGTTTTTTTAGTGAAGTAGTATAGTAAATGTGTAAACCAATTACTTGCTTGTTTATACTTCTAAGCTTTTTATGTGTAACCACATTACTTCTTTATTTATACCTCTAAGCCTTTTCACTTGTAAATAAAATAACAGGAGGAGACAAAAGCCTTTTTCAGATAAGGGACCCCATTTGGGGTTCAGAATCCAGAACAAACCCTGCCAGGAAGATGGAGCTCCTGCTTAACTGATGACCCCTTCATCCTGAAGCAAAACGAGTAACCACAGGGTGACCTTTCCCAGCTTGGGATGGCTGTCTGTGGAGTTGGGGTGGCCGTGGGGGGACTGTTCATTGCCTCTTTTCCTACCTGGGTCCTGGTGATTTTATCTCTGGTGTCCATGGTGATTTTGGCCTCCTTCAGGGCTTTGTGTCAGGACCTGGGACAACTTGGCCTGTCTGGGATGAGCAAATAGGATGTTGTTTAGTGTGGCTAATGTGGCACTTGCTGGCTAGTAAAAGTGTGCCCTCCAAGCAATCCCGCCTCAACCCATGTCCGAAATGCATCAATAGTCTAAGAACTGAACTATAAACTCTGCTGAGGCATAAACCTAGAATGGGGCTCTCGAACCATTTCTTCCCTGGAGAAAGAACCTCAGGTAACTCTGGGGAATTTTTTTTTGTTTTTGTTTTGGCCAGTCCTAGGCCCTGGACTCAGGGCCTGAGCACCTTCCCTGGCTTCTTCCGGCTCAAGGCTGTAGCACTCTGTCACCTGAGCCACAGCGCCCCTTCTGGCCGTTTTCCATATATGTGGTGCTGGGGAATGGAACCGAGAGCTTCATGTGTAGGAGGCAAGCACTCTTGCCACTAGGCCATATTCCCAGCCCCTGGGGAATGTTTTTTGTTCATTTGTTTTCGTGCCAGTCCTGGGGCTTGGCACATGGGGCCTGGGCACTAGCTTCTTTTGCTCAAAGTGGATGCTCTATCACTTGAGCCACATCTCCACTTCTGTTTTTTTCTGGTCAATTGGTGAAAAGAGTCATATGAACTTTCCTGCCTGGGCTGGCTTTGAACCTTAGTCTTCAGATCTCAGCCTCTTGGGTAGCTAGGATTACAGGCATGAGCTACTACTGGAGCCCAGTTCACTCTGGGGAATTTAACTAAGGAATTACATTGAAGGCAATAGTGTCTGGGAACCTTTTATGAAGTATTCCTCACTAGGACAACTCAGACAAATCCCCTTTTCTGAACAGTCTATTTAGATCACTAGTAATTAATTGCACAGGTATATGGTGTCTTAGCTTGTAACACCTTGAGAGAATGGGGTACAAGAGACAGGCTGCTGGTCTCTTATGAAAGCAGCACATTTATACACCACATCCTCTTTCGGGCTTCCTAGCAGCCCTGTGAGGGAAGGACTATCCCTGGTTTATAAAAACAGAAATGGAGGCTCAGATAATTGATAGGCCTGCTAAATATAGTCATGTGAATTGATAGCTGACTCCATTGAGCTCTTTGGGGTCAGGGCACTTTAAGTTGAGACAGGAAACCCTGTCTCAACCCATCCCCATAGGGACAGGTGCCGTTACTGGAGTGCAGGAGAGCTGGATAGCTCTACAAGGCATTTGGCTGGCGGGTGTCAGAGTCCAAGGGGACCTGAAGAGCTCACTTTGTCTTGCTCTTCATCACCATGCTGTCAATAGTTAGTGCTGGATCTGGCCTGGTGTGAGCCTCAAGCATGAATGTGTGTACCAGACACACACAGTTGTCCTTGTGTGCACAGTCTTGTCCCATAGGGGCTCACATGCTGGCATCGTTGCAGCAGAACTATGTAGAGATAGGAAAGGGAGAAGGGGTCAGCGGGCCCCAGCAGGAAGCCATCCTGACTTCAGTCTCTGTGGCCTGGCATGGGCAAGCAACGGTGACCCCAACCTCATCCTGCATAGCTACCCTGAGGTAATGATTGCCCTCTTTGGGGACTGAAGCAAGCAGCTAGATGTCTTGAGGGCCTGCTTATCTCCGGACTTGGACCTCTGCGGGGCCTTGTGTTGCACACGGGTTGTGTGATAGGATTTCCTATCTCTGCTTCCCACGTGGGCACTCTAGGATAGGAGAAGCCAGGAGAGGAGAGGCCACGCCTAGGAGATTTTGAGGACAGGATTATGAAGCTTAAATAGGAATTTCTGCTTGTGGTTAGTGTGTTTGACTACCCTGTCTGGGGAGGGTTTGGGGGCAATTAAGCAGATACTGCCATACTGGAGCTGGAGCTCTGGTGGCCTTGGATTGGAGCAACCCTCCTGGCTTTACCATCTGGAAAACTAAATGATAACCTCAGCTTTCGGGGTGTGCGGGGGTGGGAGGGACTGTAAAGATGATTTCACACACTTTAGGCCATGCCTAGAGCAGGCCCTGGCCTTGGGGTTTTGGGGTGTGTGTGTGTGTGTGTGTGTGTGTGTGTGTGTGTGTGTGTGTGTGTGTGCTCGCATGTGTGCCTGTCCTGGAGTTTGAATTCGAGGCCTGGGCACCATCCACAAAGCTTTTGGACTCAAGGTTAGTGCTCTACAACTTAAGCCACAGCTCTACTTCTCCTGCCCTTGTTTTATGTGGGGTCATTACACCTGGCCTCCTGAACAAAGATGGAGGGAACTCTGAGCCCCCTTCTGCTCCCTTCCCTTTACCAGGCAGCCATGAGCCCCACAATGCTCACCAGTGAGTGGAGATGGGATGGCTAACTTGGCAGAGCTATCTGAAGTCCAGGTGAGATCTCACAGCCTACTCCCTGCCTGGCACATGGCAGAATCCTTCAATTAAGAAGGTCAAAGAAAAGAGCCTCGAGATTTCTGTGGAAAGTTTTACCTCTGCTTTTCCTTCTCAACTTCCCAACTTTCCATGCTTTTGTGTCAGCTTCCTGTCCTCTGGCTCCCTGATCTGTCTAACTAAGCAGATGTCTTGAAGCTTCTGTGTAAGGTCATGCTCTTGGCCTCTATTTCACCCACCCATTTCTGGAAATGATGTGTGCCTTTCTGGACTTCTGACTTTCTACACCCCGGTGGCGACTGTGCTTACTTACTGGGCACTGATGGTGGCTGGCATTGTTTGCAGTCAGCCTGTGCCAAGTCTTCACATGGATGTGCTTGTTTAATCCACACAGTGTTTACATGTGGATGGTGTCATTTTTATCCCCATTTCAGAGAGAGGAAAACAGAGGCTCCTGGACAGTAAATAACATGCCCAGGATTACAGGTGACAGGTGGTGAGTTGAAACCCACAGACTCTCTCCCATACAGTTGAACTCTAATCTTTATAATCCACAGCAATTTGGGAAAGAAATGTCAGCCTTTCCTCTTTTCTTTTTAACAGCAAGAGACTTTTCTCTCTAGAGTTTAAAATGTCACACACACACCCTTCCCTTAATGTGCTACTACTAGCTCTAACTCAAGTGTGGGGCACTGTTTCTTAGCTTTTTTCACTTAAGGCTGGTGCTCTACCACTTGAACCACAGCTCCATGTCTGGCTTTTTAGGAGTTACTTGGAGAGAAGAGTCTTACAGACTTTTCTTCCTGGCTTTGAATCATAATCCTTAGCTCTCAGCCTCCTGGGTGGTTAGGATTATAGGCGAGATGAGCCATTGGTGCCTGCCCCCCCCCCCCCAGGTTATAGTCTGTCAGTACTTAATCTTCTAAACGGGGCATACTTAAAATTTTTTCATTAAACTCTCTGTGCTCAAAAATAGGCCTATTTTCTCCTACCTTATCATCTGTAGAGCAGGAAAACTGCTGATCCCTATGTTCCTTTCAAGGCTTGAAAATAATCTCAAAGTATGTCTGATCTTATTCTCTCTGAAGCTAGAGGGACCTAGCTCCTTTTTTTAGGCTAGCTTCCTGTCCCCGGCCCTGAGAAAAGTGACCAGCATTGTCTGGGTTCTTACCTTTCACTGGCTAAGTAGTGAAACATAATGCATCCCCATCTTGCTCACTCACAATTTTGTTTGTGTTTACAGTGTTATTTTTATATCCCAAAATGTTTCAGGATGAAATAAAAGTATAAAGAAGTAGGAAAAGGAATGTTTTTCATCATCTCTCCTTTCCCAACTTAAATGATACAGAGGATCAAACTCAAGGCCTCTCGGATGCCAGGCAACCTCTACCACTGAGCTACATCCCAGACCCCTCCCTGACATTTGTATATAAGTGAGAGTTTACTTGGAACCCAAGGGCCTGTAGGTCCTGCAGAGCTGTGCAGTGGCATAGCAGGAATACTCTCCTGATCCTTGCTCTGAGGCTTGGGAAGCATCAAAAGCAGCTCTGAAGCTGGTGGAGGCTCATTCCTAAATCCTACTGACTCAGGAGGCTGAGATCTGAGGACTGCAGTTCAAAGTCAGCCTGGCAGGAAAGTCCTTGTGACTCTTATCTCCAAGTAGCCCACAAAGATGGGGTCTGGGAGGTCTGCAGCTCAAGATTGTAACTCAAGACTGCAGCCACTTTTATTCTTAACTTCCAGCTTATATGCAGTTTAGGAACCAGGGAATAGCATAGGGTTGCTAAAATTCAAGAACACAAAAGGGCTTTGAAGGTCACAACAAGAATGGACTGCAGTGGGCATAGTAAAGCAATTCCGGGTAGGGGCTGAGTTACCTGTAGACAAATGTCCTTGCACTTAGCATATCCTTGTGATAACAACACAGCCAGAGGTCAGAATGAGATTAGCTGCTGGCTCTGTTCCCCACAGTGGAGATGTGACTCAAGTGGTAGCATGCCAGCTTTCAGTAAAATAACTAAGGGACAGCATGTGGGCCCTGAGTTCAAGCCTCAGTACATAAGAATAAACAAGCAAACAATAGCTTTGAACAATTTCCATTTTAGCCCTTATTTGCTGAGCACCAACAAATGGCTTTTCTTTTACTTAGAAACCACTGATGTCAGGTGAATCTGATTTGGATATTAAAGGACTCAGAAATAAGAACAACCAACTTATTCACCCTGGATGAGGCCAGCAAGCACTCAGATGGTACCATCCTTTTTACAGGGAGGCTACTGGGACAAGATGTCTTTAGATGCATCATTGGGCCAGGGTCCTGGCCCCATGAAGCTTGCATTCTGGTGGAGGAGCCAATGAGTTAGTATCACTGGGAGAAGAGGGTGGGGGTGGAGAGCTGGGGAGGGTGTGTTGTGGGTGGGGTTAGGGGACTACATTGAGAGGTCAGCCTTGGCCTTATAGCAAGGTGAGATAGATTTAGGCCAAAACTTGATGAAGGTAAGGAATAGAACTTTGTCAATGTGTGGGAATAGACTGCTTTAAGCTGAGAAAACAGCTAGAGCCTAAAAGAAACAAAATCCAGCAGAAACAAGCAGGAAGAGGCCATCCAAAAGATAAGGGGTCTGTGAATGGGAAAAGGAAGGGAGGGAGAGGCTCCCTGCCCATGGTGATTGCGTAGGCCATCCTGAGGGTACAGGGGACCAGTTCTGTGCAACCCCCTGGGCTAACAGACATCACATCAACGTGGCTGGTGGAAATAACTGTAACCCAGGTTCTTTTGCAATTGGATCATGGCCTTGAGTAAGCTCTTTGCTCTAAACTGGACCCAGTGGTCATACTGTACAAAGAAATAGCTAATATCTGTGCACTCACTGGTCTGAAGACTGCAGGGCCTGAGAGTTCTTTGTAACTGTGATAACAATGTTAGCAATAAGATAGCGATTGCAGCATCTTTCCAGGATGAATAAGCTAATTATTCTATTCTATTATTTTTTGTGTGTGTGTGTGTGTGTGTGTGTGTGCGTGTGTGTGTGTTGGTACTAGGGCTTAAACTCAGGGCCTGGACACTGTCCCTTAGCTTTTTTGCTCGAGGCTGGCACTTTTTCACTTGTGCCACAGCTCTACTTCTAGCTTTTTGCTAGTTAATTGGAGATAAGAGTCTCATAGACTTTTCTGCCAGGGCTGGCTTCATATGGTGATCCTCAGATCTCAGCCTCTTGAGTAGCTAGGATTACAGCTGTGAGCCACCAGCACCCAGCTTATTACATCTTTTTAAATATCAAAAGCAAAACCCTATGACTTCTAAGGGAAAAAAAGGCAGAACATGGCTTTGGTTGGGATGAAATAGAAAATGCGGTGAAAGAAGAGAATATTTTCCTGTCAGTCCACCAGAGTGCCTTACCCATCAAGGGGGAATTTTGCTTTGCTAATTGACCTCTCTTTAAGAAGTCGGGGAAGGACAGGGAACATATCAAGTGGACCACCTGCCTCAGAGTTCAGACCCCAGCACTGGCCCCCCATTTCCTCTCTGCAGCATTGGGAACTGTGTTTTGGGGGCTTTCTTCCAGGGGGAATCCACAAACTGCAGCTGTCAGTCTTCTCGTTGGGAACATTTAGAAAGTATTACTCACATGGTGAGGAAAAAAATGTTTTTTCACAATTTAACAAACAAACAAAAAAGTGGCCAAGTAATCTTAGCCTTGAGACTAAGAAATGGAAAAAAAAATTGTGTGTTCACCATCCCATGGATTACCGAGGAAGTGACTGGAGAGCAACAGGCTGGCACAGCCTCAGTTTTGTCCCCACTCAGATTCTTTTTTTTTTTTTTTTTTTTTTTTTTGGCCAGTCCTGGGGCTTGGACTCAGGGCCTGAGCACTGTCCCTGGCTTCTTTTTGCTCAAGGCTAGCACTCTGCCACTTGAGCCACAGCGCCACTTCTGGCTGTTTTCTGTATATGTGGTGCTGGGGAATCGAACCCAGGGCCTCATGTATATGAGGCAGGCACTCTTGCCACTAGGCCATATCCCCAACCCCCCCACTCAGATTCTGCCCATGACTCCAGGGAGCAGCTTTCCTTTCTCAGGATGCAGAGTGTTGAGTTTTTAAAATTATTATCATTGTTATCATTGGAAAAAGGCAGAGGGAGGATGGGCTTGCCTGGAAAAGAGACTGACAAGTAAAATCCACTTGTAGAATCAAGAAGTGGTTCTGTGAGGAGTCACCGAATGCCCAGTAGTCTGGGTCTGTAGTCAGATGGCCAGAAGCCACATCCCACCCTTGTGTCTCTCGGGGCTTGTTTACGATAGGTATGCATGCAGTCATGTACATATCTAGGGCAGTTATGAGCAAGTGACAGACAGTCCTCAGAAGGTGCTTACAGCTGCCCTGTGTGTTCTCCCAGAGTGTGGGAACAGGACAGCATATTCAGGGGACATTCTTTTTTCAAGATAGGTAAACTTTCAGGTGATATATCTCTTTTCTTCCTAACCAAGATTTTCCTTAACTTTAAAATAAAAGAACCACCACTTTCTAATGATCATTGTCCAGTAGACATATAATGCACACTACAAACAGAATTTCCTTTTTTTCCCATATGGTTGTCATTTGTAATCCTAACGTTTAGTAGCTTTACATATGTTTTTATTTGTGAGGGCCTAACCATGTGGCTCTGATTAACACATGACCCTCCTAATTCACCCTTCCCAGGACTGTGTTGATGCTAAGATTGCATGCATGTACTGCTACACCCCGCAGGGGTTTCGTTTGTTTGGGAGTTAAGGATTTGGCTCCATGGAAGAACACTTGCTTGTTCCTCTGCTCTGGGAAAAAAAAAAAAAAAAGAAAAAAAGCTATAGGGCTGGGGATATGGCCTAGTGGCAAGAGCGCTTGCCTCGTATACTTGAAGCCCTGGGTTCGATTCCCCAGCACCACATATACAGAAAATGGCCAGAAGTGGCGCTGTGACTCAAGTGGCAGAGTGTTAGCCTTGAGCAAAAGGAAGCCAGGGACAGTGATTAGGCCCTGAGTCCAAGGCCCAGGACTGGCAAAAAAAAAAAGCTATAAAAGAGTTTTGTTTGTATTTGTGTGTGCCACTCCCAAGGCGTGACCTCAGGGCCTGAGTGCTGTCCCTGAGCAGCCAGGATGACAGGATGAGCCATAAGCACCCAAGAGTTACTTTCTTAAGATATAAAAGCAGCAGGTAAAATTAATTTAAATGATACTTTCTTTTTCTGTCCATCGTGGGGCTTGAACTCTGGGCCTGGAGGCTGTCCCTGAGCGCCTCAGCACAAGGTTAGTGCCACTTCTGGTTTTCTGGTGGTTAATTGGAGATAAGTCTCATGGACTTTCCTTTCCCAGGATGTCTTTGAACCTCGCTCTTGAGATCTCAACCTCCTGAGTAGCTAGGATTATAGGTGTGAGCTACCAGTGCCTAGTCCTAAATGGTACATTTTTTTTTTAGCGCCATCAGCACTCAGTCATCTTTATTTTGTTTAGGAAAAAATCCTCTGGAACAGTACTTACCTTCCAAAATCATTTTATCCCAAAGTATTTCCTTTTATTAACTTTAAGCATTTATGTGAAAGGTCTTTCCATTCCACAGGTCAGTTTGTGAGTACAGTGCACCTGGATCAATGTCACCCCTTTGATCATTCTCCCCATCTCTCCCAATCACACCACTGCCAATTCACCAGATCAATTTTCACATCCATATACTGAATATTATGACTTCATTGACCCACCATTTTCTGTCTGCCCCTCTCCCCTTCACTTCAGTCCCTTCCCCTCAGAAGAAATGTTCCAGCTTCCTAGCTTTCATTATGTTAAACTGTTTGTTGTTCAGAGGAGTTGCAGAATGGGAATCCTCTCCTGCACACACAATACTGTGTGTATCTCTGTCAGTGTGTGTGTATGTGTGTGTGTGTGTGTGTGTGTGTGTGCACATGTTGTTGTCTTCCTGAGCCTTACTGATGTAACTTAACATAATTTTTTTTTGCCAGTCCTGGGGCTTGAACTCAGGGCCTGGGTACTGTCCCTGAGCCTCTTTTATTCAAGGCCAGCACTCTACCACATGAGCCACAGCACCACTTCTGATATTTTCTGTTTATGTGGTACAGAAGAATGAAACAAATGGTTTTTCATGCATGCTAGGCAAACACTCTACCACTAAGCCACATTCCCAGGCCCTCAGTCTATTTTTTTCCTAGGTTCACTCATTTCCTTACAAATGACATATGTATTTCCTAAAAAATTCTATTTCCTTGATCCATTTTTCCATTGTAGGGCATTTGGGCCATTTCCATAACATGTCTATGGTGAATAGTTCAACAATGAAATAGGTATGCATATGAATTCACTGTATCCTGATTTATAATATTTTGGGTAAATGCATAACAGTGCTATAGCTGGATCATAGTGTAGTTCTAGGTTTCCTTTTTTGAAGTATCTCCAAACTTCCTTCCAGAGTGATTTCACCTGTTTAAATTCTCACCAACAGCACAACAGGGTTTCTCTTCCACTGTATCCACACCAGCAACTGTTGTTTTTATTTTTCATAATTGAGTCTTATGGACATTTCTGCCCAGGATGGCTTCAAAGCTCTATGCTCAGAACTCAGGTTTACAGACATGAATTATTTGGGCCCAGGAGCTTTAGATATTTATTTACATTTATTGTTCTTGGTAGACAGTAAAGTCTTTTGTTTTGTTTTTGTGGTGGTCCTGGGGCTTGAGCTAAAGTACTATGTGCTGTCCCTGAGCTTCTTATGCTCAAGAATAGTACTTTAGCACTTGAGCCAACCTCCACTTTAGGATTTTCTGTGGTGTCTTGGAGATAATAATCTCAATGACTTCCCTACCTGGACTGATTTTGAACCATGGGCCTCAGATCTCAGATTCCTGGATAGAAGTAGAGGTGTGTGCCATGGGTGCCTGGCCAATTAGTAAGTTCTGAGACTTCCTAGAATAGTTCATAATGACCAACACTTTTCCATTTTGTGGATTTTCAGATATATTCCTTGTTGTAAGGGAGGAAGAAGCAGAGTAGGAGAACCAGGAGTACTTGTTTTGTGTATTAATTTGTCAGAGAAATTATTCCCTATGAGGTGAATTGTGGTTTTGTTTTTTGAGTCACTCCAATCCAAGAGTTTCATATTTCTTTTCTTTTTTTTTTTTTGTCAGTCTTGGGTATTGAACTCAGGGCCTGAGCACTGTCTCTGCCTTCTTTTTGCTCAAAGCTAGCACTCTATGTTATATCACTTTCAACATGCCATGTGAAACTGTAGCTTTTTGTTGATGATCCTCTTGTATCCCCTGCCTGTGGTTGTCTCTGTGCTAACTGTATCTCATCTGAGTACACTGGATACTGTATATACTGGTATTAGAACTAGGGAAGGGAAAGGGAATATCAAAATCAAGAGACATAGGATAAAAAGACAAATGACTCCAAAAGCAATATGTACCTAAATGGTACATTTTTATATCAACTAAAATACATAAAGACAAGAAAATATTTTTATTATATATTTCAGCCCATCATATTATTACAGAGTAAGGTGTAAAGGTAAAACACATGCAGTCCCAGTTCTTTGGAAACGGAGGCAGGAAGATCCAGAGTTCAGGACCACCCTGTGCTATACAGCAAGACTATCTCTAGAAGACAAAACAAAATGACCAAAGTATTTCCATTCAATTTCCTCTGCATATGAAAATCCAATCTTTTTAATTTTATTTTATTTGTGCTAGTACTGGGGCTTGAACTCAGGGCCTGGGCATTTTCCTTGAGCTCAAGACTAACACTTTTTATCTCTTGGAGCAACAGCTCCACTTCTGGCTTTCTAGTGACTAATTGGAAATAAGAGCCTCATGGATTTGTCTGTCTAGGCTGGCTTCAAATCACGAACCTCAGACTCAGCCTCTTGAGTAGTCCCCTGGAAAATGCAATGTTTTATTTTACAAATATAACACATTGTAAATTGGACCTGCCACATTTTAAACCCTGCCTCAAAAACAATAACAAGAAATAAACAAAAGAAAAAGGTACAAGTATTGACTACCAGCTGAGACTGGATGATTAAAGTGCAGTAAGGACAGGGAAAGAAAGCCTTTCTGGCTTCTGCTGGGAAGCTGAAACACAGTAGCATTGCTTCAAAGCAGGAGGGATAGGAACTTCCTGGGAGCAGGGCTTCAGGTCCCAGCCTTCCTTCAGTGAGCACTGACAGCCCAGACCGCTTAGTTCCAGTATGCTGAAGTAATCTGGGTATTCAGTCAATTTGGGGCTATAGTCCATCAAATAAGTGTCATAAAGTACAGAACAAAATGTTAAAGTCAGAAGAGGAGCAATTCTCTCTCTAGCACTAGACGACTTGCTTTTGAATGGAGGGTTTTATATTCTTTCATTCTTTGGTAAGGACTCAGTAAGTTCAAACTCACCATGTGAAGAACATGGTAGTTCATGCCTATAATCCAAGCAACTGTGGAAAGAGGTAGAAGAATCTCAAGATATAGTTATAGTTCCAGGCTAGCCTTTAGTACAGTACACAGAAAGATTTTGTCTTTAGGGGGGAAAGGGAGAAGAGAGAGAGAGAGAGAGAGAGAGAGAGAGAGAGAGAGAGAGAGAGAGAGAGAGAGAGAGAGAGAGGAAGAAGAAGCAACAACCACTAAAATGTAGTAACTTAATTGGTTAGTGTGGTCAGCCCCTGGAGACCGAACTGTAAAGGCCGTTGAAGATCTATCTGCCTGATGCCTGATGTCTTGTGGTTACACATTAAGGGGTAAGAACTTCGGAACTTCCCTCTTTCCTAGTGACTGAAAACCTTAAATAGAATGGCAGGTATATGAATATGACTTTCAGATACTTGTTGGATTTGAAGCCCAAGAAATTTGGTTGTTGAGTTTAGGAACTTGGGCAGGCTATTTATTCCAGGAAAGTTTAGCGACTTGAGGTAATGATCTTTTTTTTTTTGGAGGTGGAGGTTGAACCCAGGGCCTTGCTAGGAAATTACTCTATAGGTACTTAAGTCATGCCCTCAAGCTCTTTGGTTTGTATTTTATTTTTGAGCTGGAGCCTTAATACCTTTGCCAGGCCTAGCCCTGGATTTCTCTTTTTTTTGTGTTTTTTTTCCCCGCCAGTCC